>NW_009258116.1:10938047-11215795 GCF_000149755.1 Phytophthora sojae
CGTGGGTTCGAGCCCCACGGGGGGTGCTTGCTTCTTTGCGATCGTGTGTTGGCACGCGAGCGAGCGAGTTGTGCGTGCGTTTGGTGCGCGCAGCTGGTTGCGTTCGCGCAGCGGCGTTCGGGGTAACAGGGCAGCACTCGTAGCAGTGCATTATGCTCCACATTCTTTTACCCATTTACCAACGCATTCTACGTCGTGCCTGCAACGCATTGTATCCGCCTTGCTTTCGTTGGCCTCAGCTCCAATGTGTCGACTGGGATACTGTAGCTCGTTGGACACACCCACCCACCCACCCCACACAATACAATTCACGCTGATCCCGCCAACGCAATTGCGTTCTTGCGGATAATACCCGTCCTGCCACAACGTCTCAAGGGCTAGCACAAGCGCCAAGCTTGACTTCGCTGCTTCCTTCAAGCTCGCCTGTTAACAGGATAGGCACTGGCAACAGGCCATTCGATCGATCGAACCACGCTGGAGTCGGAGAGAAGGTCCGCCGCTCATAGATCTACAAGGCGTGTTGAGTGGGTGCTGCGATTACAGAGCCCAGATGTCCAGATGTCTGGCCAGCCACCAGAAGTTTGTGCCCGTGGGGCGGCTCACGTGTTGCTTGCTGTGGTAGAAATCGAACGTGCCAATGCTCTGGCGTGTCCCTCTCTTTAACCACCGTGTTTCCCGTCTCCTTGCCTTCGGTGAGCCGACAATCAACCGATTAAGTTGCGCGGTTCTGCAGGTCGAGAAATGGTATGGGCGCTGGTTCGTGCCGCCTAAGCCAAAAAAAAAAGACCACTCAAGCTTGATATGGATGCCCACTCCGGTCGTCTGTCTTACGGTCGCGGATGTGGCGAAGGAGGTGGTCGTTAAAGTAGTGGTGGTATTAATAGTTGGTATTTGTGCATGTGGGGTGGGTGGGCGAGATCGAGAAAAGGTGCCAGCGGTTTCTTGCTGCGTCACCGCTATGGCTTCAGGACAACGCTCGGTGCGGGCCCCTCGACATGCGGACATACAGGCGGCAGGCCGCGTGTAGGTCGTGCGGGGCGTGCATGCGGAAGAAATGACAAAGGTTGAAGCGATGTGGTATCGAGGACGGCAGTGCCTGACAGGGAAAAGGCGGGTGGCGAGGGTGCGTCTGAGGGTCTGCCGTGTCGGTCTGTGCGCGTGTGGTTTCTGTGCGGTTCGTGTAGCGTGTCGTGTAGGTGTTGTTCGTTGTTAGTGTTGCGCGTTGTTGTTGTTAAGTTGCTGTAAGGGTCGTGAAGGTACACCCGTCTAGCTCAGTCGGTAGAGCGCTGGCCTTTTAAGCCAGTGGTCGTGGGTTCGAGCCCCACGGGGGGTGCTTGCTTCTTTGCGATCGTGTGTTGGCACGCGAGCGAGCGAGTTGTGCGTGCGTTTGGTGCGCGCAGCTGGTTGCGTTCGCGCAGCGGCGTTCGGGGTAACAGGGCAGCACTCGTAGCAGTGCATTATGCTCCACATTCTTTTACCCATTTACCAACGCATTCTACGTCGTGCCTGCAACGCATTGTATCCGCCTTGCTTTCGTTGGCCTCAGCTCCAATGTGTCGACTGGGATACTGTAGCTCGTTGGACACACCCACCCACCCCACACACACAATACAATTCACGCTGATCCCGCCAGCGCAATTGCGTTCTTGCGGATAATACCCGTCCTGCCACAACGTCTCAAGGGCTAGCACAAGCGCCAAGCTTGACTTCGCTGCTTCCTTCAAGCTCGCCTGTTAACAGGATAGGCACTGGCAACAGGCCATTCGATCGATCGAACCACGCTGGAGTCGGAGAGAAGGTCCGCCGCTCATAGATCTACAAGGCGTGTTGAGTGGGTGCTGCGATTACAGAGCCCAGATGTCCAGATGTCTGGCCAGCCACCAGAAGTTTGTGCCCGTGGGGCGGCTCACGTGTTGCTTGCTGTGGTAGAAATCGAACGTGCCAATGCTCTGGCGTGTCCCTCTCTTTAACCACCGTGTTTCCCGTCTCCTTGCCTTCGGTGAGCCGACAATCAACCGATTAAGTTGCGCGGTTCTGCAGGTCGAGAAATGGTATGGGCGCTGGTTCGTGCCGCCTAAGCCAAAAAAAAAAGACCACTCAAGCTTGATATGGATGCCCACTCCGGTCGTCTGTCTTACGGTCGCGGATGTGGCGAAGGAGGTGGTCGTTAAAGTAGTGGTGGTATTAATAGTTGGTATTTGTGCATGTGGGGTGGGTGGGCGAGATCGAGAAAAGGTGCCAGCGGTTTCTTGCTGCGTCACCGCTATGGCTTCAGGACAACGCTCGGTGCGGGCCCCTCGACATGCGGACATACAGGCGGCAGGCCGCGTGTAGGTCGTGCGGGGCGTGCATGCGGAAGAAATGACAAAGGTTGAAGCGATGTGGTATCGAGGACGGCAGTGCCTGACAGGGAAAAGGCGGGTGGCGAGGGTGCGTCTGAGGGTCTGCCGTGTCGGTCTGTGCGCGTGTGGTTTCTGTGCGGTTCGTGTAGCGTGTCGTGTAGGTGTTGTTCGTTGTTAGTGTTGCGCGTTGTTGTTGTTAAGTTGCTGTAAGGGTCGTGAAGGTACACCCGTCTAGCTCAGTCGGTAGAGCGCTGGCCTTTTAAGCCAGTGGTCGTGGGTTCGAGCCCCACGGGGGGTGCTTGCTTCTTTGCGATCGTGTGTTGGCACGCGAGCGAGCGAGTTGTGCGTGCGTTTGGTGCGCGCAGCTGGTTGCGTTCGCGCAGCGGCGTTCGGGGTAACAGGGCAGCACTCGTAGCAGTGCATTATGCTCCACATTCTTTTACCCATTTACCAACGCATTCTACGTCGAGCCTGCAACGCATTGTATCCGCCTTGCTTTCGTTGGCCTCAGCTCCAATGTGTCGACTGGGATACTGTAGCTCGTTGGACACACCCACCCACCCCACACACACAATACAATTCACGCTGATCCCGCCAGCGCAATTGCGTTCTTGCGGATAATACCCGTCCTGCCACAACGTCTCAAGGGCTAGCACAAGCGCCAAGCTTGACTTCGCTGCTTCCTTCAAGCTCGCCTGTTAACAGGATAGGCACTGGCAACAGGCCATTCGATCGATCGAACCACGCTGGAGTCGGAGAGAAGGTCCGCCGCTCATAGATCTACAAGGCGTGTTGAGTGGGTGCTGCGATTACAGAGCCCAGATGTCCAGATGTCTGGCCAGCCACCAGAAGTTTGTGCCCGTGGGGCGGCTCACGTGTTGCTTGCTGTGGTAGAAATCGAACGTGCCAATGCTCTGGCGTGTCCCTCTCTTTAACCACCGTGTTTCCCGTCTCCTTGCCTTCGGTGAGCCTACAATCAACCGATTAAGTTGCGCGGTTCTGCAGGTCGAGAAATGGTATGGGCGCTGGTTCGTGCCGCCTAAGCCAAAAAAAAAAGACCACTCAAGCTTGATATGGATGCGGATGTGGCGAAGGAGGTGGTCGTTAAAGTAGTGGTGGTATTAATAGTTGGTATTTGTGCATGTGGGGTGGGTGGGCGAGATCGAGAAAAGGTGCCAGCGGTTTCTTGCTGCGTCACCGCTATGGCTTCAGGACAACGCTCGGTGCGGGCCCCTCGACATGCGGACATACAGGCGGCAGGCCGCGTGTAGGCAGGGATTGCCAGTGATTTGTTTTGGACTACTGTTCCCCTGATACCGCTGTTAAGATGATGCTCTAAATACTACAGTAGCTATTTTATTTTGGGACGAGGAGCCAATTAATACTACTGCAGTAATTAGTAACTCAGATCGGCCACATTTACTAATGCTGACTACTGCCTCCCACTAGAAGAAATTCAGAGGCGTGTGGCAATCTTTCCGCTTCCAGGGATGTTTGGCCGCATGCCCACTCTCGTCGATTTAGTGCAGAAGGAAATATTTTGACGTCCGGGGCCACTGTCGTACACAAAATTGCAACACGAGCAAAACATTTGGCGGCCAGACCGGCTTTGCTCGTGTCGGTCCCGCCTACAGCTAGCCTCGATCCACTGAATGGCTCAAGAACGCTATCTACCTGGTTAAGGGCATGTTGGCGGCGCGTACTCATTATCGCCTCGAATGAATGATCCCCGTCTTACACGGTTTGTACGGGGAGCGGTAAGTGCAAAATATGAATCGATTAAACGGATCTAAAGTGACTTCGGGTGTTGGTTTTACTTAGAGCTGGAGCATCCCGTTATACAAGCTGTACGAGTACACGATCCAATCGTCGGCTCTAGTAACGGGGACCAACAAGCTTGAGCTGTGGATTGCCAGTGGCAATCCACAGCGGTTCGACCGACCCCACGATCCCCGCGTTAGCTCTGACAACAAGACCAAACTGACGCTCGTAAAAGGAAAATTTAAGCACGAAGAATCCGACTGTGTGAAGCGTTCAGCGACAGAGATATAGGCTTTTTGAAGGGAAATTACTATGAAGTAATAGATAATAATGTATTAATAATAACATAGTAGTCGAGATCTCGGGCTCGATGATACTAGTACTTTAGTATCCTGTTATCTTCCACTAGTATATCACTATGGTAATTCAGAAGAAAATCGTGTTACTGTCAATCCCTGCGTGTAGGTCGTGCGGGGCGTGCATGCGGAAGAAATGACAAAGGTTGAAGCGATGTGGTACCGAGGACGGCAGTGCCTGACAGCCTGTCAGCATGAGAAAGCAAAGCAATAGGCAAGCTATAAGCTATAGAAGCCATAAAGAACCCCGCCAAAATCGATACCGCAAGATATCATCTTCTGCCTTCATTTGCCCCCTGTATAGTTTTATAATTTAAATACAAAGTCGTAAAACACCTGCAATACATAGAAAATCTGCGATGTCTATGCCAAAAACAAAAAATATAAGGAGGTTGTACTTGAAATTTGTATTGAATCGATACCTACCTTTTGTGTGGACACACATATTCCGGTCCGGGACTTAATCCCT
The DNA here is from genome assembly GCF_000149755.1 of Phytophthora sojae. Taxonomy (NCBI): domain Eukaryota; phylum Oomycota; class Peronosporomycetes; order Peronosporales; family Peronosporaceae; genus Phytophthora; species Phytophthora sojae. The sequence continues at coordinate 10,942,976 of NW_009258116.1, forward strand.
ATTGGGCTGTACGTACTACTGCCGTAGCAACTATTGTGCTTTGCAGATAAAATGTCGCCCCGTTTGATGGCCTAGATCGAGGAAGGGCGGTCCACAAATCAGGGCACAAATTAGAGGGGGTATCTCGATTTATTATAGATCGGCTTGAATTGCGCTTTTGAAAACGCAAAAAGGATCGATTTGCCGTAGATCGACCTCGTTCTGCTCAAATCTGCCAGGAGATCGACCTCGAGCCCTGATTTGGCTTGTCGTAGCTCGAGTTGTTGGCCGGCTTAAATAGATCGATCTGTCCCTTTCTTTGACCTCGTTTTATTAAATCGACCTCGAGTTATTATAAATCGAGGAGAGCTCCAAGTCAAAACGACAAAACGTTTGCAAAGCACAATACCAGGATAAATGTAACGGGGTACAATCAAGTGTACCCATTACATGAAGAGTGACGGGTGTCACTCTCCCGAGTACATGGTACATGGTACCAGTAGCTCCGCAAGCCAACCATTTGAGTTTGTGTGGGCTTTTGTATAGTTAACTTGTAGTTTGTATTACGACCAAGGTAACCTCTACCAAAATACAGTCAGTCTTATAACCTACTTCTTTGTAGCAAACCGTTCCCATTGAGGCCGGGAACTGGTGAACTGCTGTTCACCGGATAGTAATATCCACACGCACTTCCTCTGTGCATTGTGCTGTGTCACCCCGTCACACTTGGTAGCACTTGTAGTCAATCCTACGGCCGAGAACCTTCGAGTCGCCTTTGCGCTCTCCAATCTTGGCGGACGTGCCAGGACTTGGGCGTATACGCGCGAAGCGATGTCGCCTGGATGTTTCACATCCTGGGCTCAGCTGTGTGAGCAGCTTCGAGCCGCTTTTCTCCCGGCGAACAACGAGTTCCGCCAGCGCTCGCGCTTCCTTGCCTACAAACAAGGGGAGCGCGAGCTGTACGCGTACGTACAGGAGATGCGCACGTTGGCAGCCTCGCTGGTGGGGAACCCACTGTCGGAAGACGTCAAGATTATAGTCTTCGTGGACGGCCTGATGCGCGCACGCAGTTGTTCCGCGTGCGCACCACCACTATGGAGGAGGCGATCCAAGTCGCCCTCCAGGAGGAGTACAGCCGCAAGCAGGCTGGTGCTCTGGCTGTTGTACAGCCTGTGGTCGCTGACAGCGAACCAGAACCCATGGATCTGAGTTCGGCTGAGCAGTACTCAGCCCGCTGCTACGGCTGCGGCGGACTAGGACACTATCAACGTGTCTGCCCATCGCCTGGGTCTGGGAAGAAGACCTACACGAAGACCAGAGGGTCAAGGGGGCGCCGACGCCATGCACCGTCAGGTGCTCAAGGGAGACACAACCACCAGTAAGGACGAGAGCCTTGCTGGGGTTGACCCGAGTCTTTGTGATGGGTGTACGGAAGGCGTACACCACAGAGACCCGGGGTCCCTTGCGAGCACTGACGCTCGCATTGGTGAAGGACAACGGTGGGTTGTCGGTAGTACACGTGAGGGTACGGGGGTAATGATATCCCTAGACATGATTGAGTCTGGGACGTCGCGTGGATGTTCGCACACCGCCAGACATGTCGGTTGGAATAACGACACAAGTGTCGAGACTCTGCGAGAGAGTCGAAGCACAAGGGCAGGTCTCATTGACTGAGGCCGGGCCGAAGAAGAACCTTGAGGTCCGCTGTGACCCTGGCTGCCGCGTGTGAGGACGCGGGCAGCAATGGAACTGCACATGGCCCCGGACATGCAACCGTACATGGTCCCGGACATGGTGCCGAAGATGGCCCTGGGCATGGAGCCGGATATGCCCTCGGTTTGGACAAGTATTACTTGGTCCTGGGTGCGCCGTGTAAGCAGCACGGGCCCTCGATCGAGTGGCGCGGCAACGTTTTTGAGGCGAAGCCGGTCCTCTGTTTCTGCCAGAGCATTGGTGAGTCATGTTCCCACCTCTGGCCAGACACAAGGGCGTCCGATTGGACCGCCAGGGCGCTGGAAGCGTCCCACAAGAACAAGCGAGTCATTACTGACATGATGATCTCCATGAAGACGGTGCAGTGTATCTGCAACCGAGGGCTGTTATGCCTAGCATATGGAGCTGCCTCAACAAGCAACTCCAGTGCTGAGAGTCATTGCTCGGTATGAGCATTGACAAGGGTGGTGTTCGATGACATCACCAGGTGGGTAACCAAGGACTACTGACTAGCGGGTAACTTAGTTCCGCACAAAGCATGTAATGCTGAGGAGGCCGCTCAAGGCACCTCCGGCGTGGGTAACCAAGTACCACACATGGTCGCCCAGACCATAACTGAAGAGGAAGGCGCTGCAGGCACTTCCTGTGTGGGTAACCCAGTTCCACACCAGGTCACTCAGACCTAAACCGATGAGGAAGGTGCACGATGCACTTCCTGTGTGGGTAACATAGTTCCACACGCGTCACTCAGACGGTAACTGATCGTGAAGCCGCATGATGCGCTTCCTGTGTGGGTAACGTAGCCCCACACAATGCCGTAAGGCTCCGCATGAGCCGGAAGGAGTCGCTCGAAGCTACTTCAGCGTGGGTAACTTAGTTTCACGCACGGTCAGTATGACCAAGACTTGTGATCAGGTCACTTGGGTCTCCTCGCATGTGGTGGATGACCACATGGAGTTTAATAGGCTCGTGACACCGTCACGATGTCATAGCCGCACGGTCCACTTGAAGGCGCCGCACGGCTCTGATTTTAAGCGGGGGAGGAGTGCGCGGAAGCACTACCTTCCTCCAAGGGATTGGCACCCGGTCATCATGGATGACGTTCGACTGGGTGTCGACCAGCGCAGCTGTGGCCATGCGCACAGAAGACGTGGCTTGGGTACACGACGTATCTGCGGCGATGCATGTTGCGTCGCCGCCGACTCGGCGAGCATGGTCGCTCACGACTGGAGTGTGTCTGCCGGAGGGCGACACCTCAATGACCATATGCAGGAGCATACTCGGTCTGAAGGCAAAGGCCGCTGCGCGGCAGGGATCACTGGTACGGTCTGTCGCGGCTAGCACTGTGCGGCGTTGGGACAACAAGTGGCCATGACTCGGTGCCGAGATGGCTGAGTCTGAGTATGCGTGCATGTCATGCAGCTACTCTGAATGCAGGACAAGCTGTACGCTATCATGGGTGTCATAGCCCGAAGACGTGGGTAACAGAGTAACACGTCAAGTCACGCAGACTCAAACTACATCCAGGCGGTAGATGCCAAGCCTTGGTCGACGATGTTGACCCGGAGCCTACTCAGGGTAGCTGCCCACGCCACCGGAGTCTGCTGGTATAGCGACTCGGTACTGCAGGGCGGCGCGAGGTTAGGCGGCCGGCTGGCGCCTGGCCCGCCGGGGTTCGAATCGTAAGTGGGGGAAGGGACCGGAAGTGCCCTTCATCCCGAAGTCTCTGGCATGAGACTTGCTTCGTCGTAGAAGCCAGTGTAGTATCTGCATTGTGCAGCTACTCACAAAGTATTGCACGAAGGTGCTGGACCTGATGCATCGCTGCTCAGATCACATGGTCATGGTGACCGATGACCAGCAACCTTGGCAGTGGCTACTGTCGCTGCTGGGCCGAAGATGGCGCGCGTATTGGCTGCTGCAAGGCTGCCTCTGTCAGGTGAGGACATGGCAGCCAGTCTGCGGCTTGGTCCGCAGACGATGGCATGTGTGCATACGCAACACCATGCCGCAGCGTGATGCTGTTGCTACACTGGACGCGGTACGTCTACCGCATCAGCACCACGCCAAAGCTCCAGGCTGTTGCTACGCTGGGTGCGGCACGTCTGCCGGCCAGATAGCCATCAGTCCCAAGCATGGGTGTTGCCCACGAGGGGAGAACCCGAACGTGTTGCCTTTGCAGGCATTCACAGTTGGCGCGGCACATGCCGCACCTGTAAGGCGCGAAGCCATACGCGTGCACGTGGCACATACTGCACAACAAGTGTCGCATGCACTGCGGGTACCTCGCGTACACCAAGTGCCACGCGCACAGTGAGCGTCACGCGCCGCGACTACGTGGAACTTGATGTGCACGAGGCACTTATGGTAGTCGTGGTACGTGTCATACACGACATGCCTTTGGTGTATGAGGCGGTGCCCTCGTACACCTTGAGGCCCTTTATGGACTGTGTGCCATGCGGTCTTGCGCGCACACCGACCTGGTGTTGGTCGCCGCGACGCAGGATGCGATCGCCGGTGACGGAGGGCAATACACCCCACACCGCGATGAAGTACCCTTGCGGTACCCTGGTGTCGATGGAAGACACCTTAGCGTCGGCGACGTGATGGCTGTGACGCGCTGCAGGGCTTTAGACAAGTCCGCCGCGTTGCTCTGTGGTTGCTGGAAGCAGCCATGGTCGCTCAGGCAAACACGACGTTGAAGCATGACGCTTCATGGCTGTGGTCAGCGCTTGACCATAGCCCATGGGTCGAGCCGACGTATTCGGCCGACCGGCACACCGTGCTGTGACGAGCGGGGCCCTGTCGGGCCGCTGTCACGGCCGGAGATGAGCAGCACAGCTCTCTCTATGGTTACGCTACGCGCTGACCGGAAAGGAGCCGTCCCTCGCGGGAGACACCGCCACACGAACGTGCCAGCAGGGCCCAAGGGCCATGCGACGCCAACTTCTGGTGGTCTACGAGAGGCACCGCAAGTTTGGAGGCACATGCATCCCGTGCCGAGGCACTCTGCGCCTGCTAGCGCTGTGGATACGGCCACTAGAGGTGTAACAGGGTTACACGCACAAGTGGCTACAGTCACTTGTAACTCAAACAGACACGACGTCTGTTAGAGGTTCGAAAGACTTTCTCGACCTTGGTGTGGACACACCAAAGGCTACATACATTTAGGATCACCACGACGGGTGGTCCATAGAGACTTAGGATTCCTATTGGCTGAGAGCAGCATCTTTTAGCCAATGAGCGACATGCATAGCGTTGGAATTCTGCCAACCAGCCGTTGGCGGATTCCCAGTTTAGAATATTACATTTAGAGGAAGTCAGAAACATAAAACAAGAATAGCAGTTCTCATTCTAACCCAAAATCATTATTTGGATCGTTTATTTAGATTAATCTATACTCGGAGGACCGAGTATAATTAACTCTAATTTAAACTAAGCTACGCTTCCTCACATACACGCGCACACGTGTAAGCTGAAGTAGTGAGCCAAAAAGGCCCATTACAAGAGGCGCCGGCTTTGCGGCCAACGTCGCCGAGGACAGGGGAATGCCGCGCGGGGTGCCTGCTGCGGGCACAAGTCACTGTGGGTGTGACAATGAGGCGCGCCAGCCTTGCGGCGGCGGTGCCCGAGAATCCGACCTTTGGGTGTTCGGATTCTCTCGAAGCTGATTAGAGAATCAATGTGATTCTCAGATAAGTGGGGGAGGATACAATCAAGTGTACCCATTACATGAAGAGTGACGGGTGTCACTCTCCCGAGTACATGGTACATGGTACCAGTAGCTCCGCAAGCCAACCATTTGAGTTTGTGTGGGCTTTTGTATAGTTAACTGGTAGTTTGTATTACGACCAAGGTAACCTCTACCAAAATACAGTCAGTCTTATAACCTACTTCTTTGTAGCAAACCGTTCCCATTGAGGCCGGGAACTGGTGAACTGTTGTTCATGCTGAGGCTGTGCAAGAAGGGGTGGACGAGCGCGAGGAGGATGCAACTGAGATCTAGGTGGAACTGTTCGGTGCTTGGGTGAAGATTCGAGTCAAACGATCTTCGCTGTGAGCGGCGCTAAGGCTTCTCAGCACGACATTTTTTCAAGAGGCATATTTCATGGCTTCCAGCCTGAGGCGATGATGCTACAAGGTGCAGACGTTCCGGACTCAGACCACAACGTACCTGCTGAGATGGACTTGTAACTTAGGCCATTGCAATGGGAAGGAAGTCGTTTAAAGATCAAATGACAAAGAGCAGTGTTTTGATTCTTTACTATTCTTCGTCACTATCTTCATTCGGAAATATCTTGAACTGGGATTCTCGGAGGGTCTTGTCATATCCGCAATGCGCATAGAGGTTCAGAACGCCCTTTCGACCATTCTTCGTGGGTGGTTTGCAGCAAAGACGCATCGCTACGTCTAAAACTAACGACGGATACAAAGGGAAGACGAGATTCGCGTTCTTTTGTATCCATCGTTTGAGCAGTCCGAAACACACTTCAACCGGATTGAGCTGAGGTGAGTATGGAGGTAGATACAGTAGCCGCGCTCCAGTTTCGTGAATAGCCTGCGTGTGTATTAGCATAAGTTAGCTTCCGTATCGGTAAGAACATCCAAACAACAAAACCATTTTAAAAAAATACCTGTATGAGCTCGCGGTACATACGAATTTCGGCATTTTCCATTACAACTTTTGAACGCGGCAAAGGCCACGGATTCAACAGCGGTAGGATTTTGGTAACAAATGCCCTGTGAAACGAATTTCGAGAGTACGTTCCTTATGTATAATCCCACGCCACAAACCCACTGTGATCTAATGCCGCAAGTATAGACAACGCTTGCCTCTACTAAACAGTAATCGGACTACTGCCTTTGTATTCCGCTTTGACCATGCATATCTACGATATGCGTGTCGGCCATCCTTCGACGTTTCGTCGATAAAAAGCAGATGCTCAGGATAAGAATACATAGCTTCCAACTTAACCTTGTACGCATGCACTTCGTGTGGCACAGCCTCTCTTGCAGCTTTCGTTAAAACTTTTCGTGTCAGATTCATATCAAAATGCAGGCTCTACAAACAGTGCTCACCGATACATTTTTCACTTCAGGAAAAGTGTTTCGTATGAACTGTTGTAGCTCCTCTAAATAAAATGTAGGGAGGGCTTTAACGTACTTTCGAACACGGGCGACCACGTCGCTCGGCCAACGGGACGAGCGGTTAGCTCGGTTTTCTTCACAAACCACACCATCAGTCAAAAACAACTTGTACCAACGTTGTAGAGTTCGCACGTTAGGCCCAAATATATCGCTAACATACTGCATACAGATTCCATGCACATGAATAAGAAGAACAGCTCGCCACCGGTAATCGAGAGAGTACATGCCGCACTTGTGCTCGACGTAGGTTTTTGGAAACTGAGCAGGTTTGACAGATCGGCAGCACCACTCGTCAAGTGTCCAGATATAAGTGTCCTGCTGCAATACGTAAATAATTGTAGTGAGGCATTATAACCGTACATAGCCATCCCGATTTAAAAAACATCGGCAAGGATTGCGTTTTTGAATCGGCAATTCGAGCACACTTAGCGTAAATCGAGATCTATATCGAGGCTGGTGAGGTCGGCTCAGTAGACATGATTTTATATCGAGCTCCAAATATTATAAATCGAGCAAATCACTAGGTGAAAACGACAAACGCACTGCAATGCACATTACCACCACTACTTTAACGACCACCTCCTTCGCCACATCCGCATCCATATCAAGCTTGAGTGGTCTTTTTTTTTTGGCTTAGGCGGCACGAACCAGCGCCCATACCATTTCTCGACCTGCAGAACCGCGCAACTTAATCGGTTGATTGTCGGCTCACCGAAGGCAAGGAGACGGGAAACACGGTGGTTAAAGAGAGGGACACGCCAGAGCATTGGCACGTTCGATTTCTACCACAGCAAGCAACACGTGAGCCGCCCCACGGGCACAAACTTCTGGTGGCTGGCCAGACATCTGGACATCTGGGCTCTGTAATCGCAGCACCCACTCAACACGCCTTGTAGATCTATGAGCGGCGGACCTTCTCTCCGACTCCAGCGTGGTTCGATCGATCGAATGGCCTGTTGCCAGTGCCTATCCTGTTAACAGGCGAGCTTGAAGGAAGCAGCGAAGTCAAGCTTGGCGCTTGTGCTAGCCCTTGAGACGTTGTGGCAGGACGGGTATTATCCGCAAGAACGCAATTGCGCTGGCGGGATCAGCGTGAATTGTATTGTGTGTGTGTGTGGGGGGGTGTCCAACGAGCTACAGTATCCCAGTCGACACATTGGAGCTGAGGCCAACGAAAGCAAGGCGGATACAATGCGTTGCAGGCTCGACGTAGAATGCGTTGGTAAATGGGTAAAAGAATGTGGAGCATAATGCACTGCTACGAGTGCTGCCCTGTTACCCCGAACGCCGCTGCGCGAACGCAACCAGCTGCGCGCACCAAACGCACGCACAACTCGCTCGCTCGCGTGCCAACACACGATCGCAAAGAAGCAAGCACCCCCCGTGGGGCTCAAACCCACGACCACTGGCTTAAAAGGCCAGCGCTCTACCGACTAAGCTAGACGGGTGTACCTTCACGACCCTTACAGCAACTTAACAACAACAACGCGCAACACTAACAACGAACAACACCTACACGACACGCTACACGAACCGCACAGAAACCACACGCGCACAGACCGACACGGCAGACCCTCAGACGCACCCTCGCCACCCGCCTTTTCCCTGTCACTGATTGGCAGAGCAGTGGTACATGCATGAGACATGCATGTACCACTGCTCTGCTTTCAGCAACCATTCTAGCCAGTACATTAAGTATGGGCTAGATGGTTTCAAAGCAGTCAACGACTTCCCACTACACTTGAAGCATGCCCCGCTGCCGCTTCGAGCAGATCAAGTTGCTGAAGTTAGACGCACAAACGCACGTAGAGCAGGAACTTTTTCGGCATAGTGCCGCCTGGCCGGCTCAAGCCACATAAATTTACAGGAACCGTGAAGACGAGCGACGATGGTTGAGAACTGGCCTTGGTCGTCTGCTGTACCGATGCATCGCGCGCCGCACAACTCCGCACCGTGATGCATGTAGATGTAGATCTGTACAGTAACACACATTCGACCTGTCCGAGTGTAAAATAAAAAGAGATGAGTAGGTATGTAGGTGGTTTAGCAGCTCGCTCCGACGACACGGCAGCGAGTATGTGCCCTTAGAGAGCGGGGCCACCGTACCGCCAAAGCTCGCCGCTTGATGCGTTGTCTGTAGATGCGTTGTCTGTGCGTAGATGAGAAGACTGCGGTGAGGTAACTCTGTGAATGAACGTTTGAAGTTGAACTGAAAGCTTGGTCATTTACCATCTTCTTCGTACTTATCTGCGTTCGATGACCAGAGAGTCAACCCGTAATTATTTAGTTTTTTCTAGATTTGTATTGTTTTTATTATTAAAGAAAGCACTACCAGTCCAACCCTCTAGTTGTGTTTTGCAATGGTTTTGCCGACCATTTTAGACACTAAATATGGCACAGCCTGCTCCTGATTATGTGTGAAAAAAGATTCACGACCTGCTAAACTTATGCATAAATCCACCTCCTCATATATATATCGACTTGGGTGGGCCTGTCAGCAGCCATGCATTGACCCAGTTCTACACAGTGATGATCCCCAGCATATCCACCCTCTTGTGCATAATTGTCGTGTGTGTAGGTGCTTGTGGATAAAACCCGACAGAATTGCAGCTGCACAGCCACAATTGCACTTTCAAAAGTGCACTTGTGGCGCTTTTAGCGAAATTCTAGGCCTCCACCGATTTATGCACCTCGATTTATCGTAAATCTAGCAGGTGGTCGCTATAAATACAGCAAATCTCGCCTCATATTGCCAAAATCATCGCAAAGCACAATAATGGATACTTTGTATAAATTTCACTAGAATATTGTACTTTTGAGAACATGTATCACAGGTTTACTATGGTTAATACTGTAAAAGCCCACTCTCAATTACAGTAGTACCCCACCTTTCATTTTGATTACCTTGGATGGGGTTTTACCTCACCCACGTAATCGTACCCCACTCTTCACGACACTTCTAGTATCTGTGCAACACGGAGTACAGCGATACATGGTGATTTGCTAGTTACTATGCACTTTATTCAGTAGTGTAGATGTATAGAATAGAAACTAGGGCTACGGCTGGCATAGGCTGGGATATCAATTTTACGGGAGAAACCAGGGTTTTCGACACAAAATAGTAGGCTCTACTTGGAGGGGTACGCTAGCACTGCAGACCGATCAAATTGTTGACAACTATCCATGTGCAGTGCAGGAAAGTTCCCACAAATGCACCAAAGTACAGAACTCCCCTGCTTGCCCTCGCCTGCATAAAGTCTGGTACCTCGCACAGATAGTACAAATCACTGTTGTCAGCATCCATGCACATCCGTGCATAAATTCACCATATACTGATTTAACTGAAAATGGGAGGGAAAGTGTCGAGTGCGGGAAGCTTACACAATAGCTATGCGCCGCAATGTTGTAATAAATCAGTATGTTTAGCCTCCTTTTCAATTCTCTTAACCTTGCAAGATTTATTGGTCCCACCTTTTTGGCTAAGGCGGGGAGTTCTGTACACGTACTTTAGTGCACTGCACTAAACAGACGCCAGGGGCATATCACGACAATTGAAGGGGAATTCGGTCTACCTCAATCACTGGAAGTTTAACTAACCACCGCCTATTTTACCTAGCAAGTGATAAGAAGCGCTATGAGTCCAGGCGAGGGCTATGCATGTACTACATTGAGTGTCGCATATCTTGTAGCTGCTTTAACCCCTCTAGCCCCATATTCTGTATCCTACAGAATAAGCATTTCGACAGGATTTAATACCAGCAAACTTGGTTTCTGCGAAAAACTTCGCACATTGTTTTTTTATAGTGAGTAATCAGCCGATCATTCCTGTTGGATCTGTGATGGGTAGATAGACGGGGATTCTTCTGCGGCTATACAAGGACGAGTATAAATCCCCAACAGGTTGGAAAATTGGGGTGTAAGGCCATAGTGACCGTTTGGCAGCCACTCGCGGTGCCTTTCACTTCGGAACGAGAAACCGCCCTGACCAGACGTACCTCGAGCTCTGCAATCCCGGTAAGAACGTGCTAGTGCTGCTGCGTAGGCGAGGGCCAGGCGCTACTGGGAGCTCGAGGTCGCCATAACAGTCTACTCGTGGTAGTGATGCTAAAGGTAAGCAAGTCTATTTACAGTCTGTTCGATATATGGTCTAAGGTCAGTCTGGAATTGTATTCAAGCGCGCGCGAGCCCATAGTGCGCCGTGCGAGGCGGTGCTGCCGGCTACCACTAAGTATCGAGACGCGCGTTCGTCACTCCTGGACCAACCACCTCCATGAATGCATCCGCAGCGGTAGCAACGGCTTCAACTAGCGCTCCTCAGCAGCGCATGCGTCGTTCAGGCGCTAACCAGGTAGGGGATAAACGGCAGATGGAGGCGATGCGATAGAGGGGCTAGATGGAAGCTGCAGACCAACGTGTATTGACTGAATATATTGTGATGGTACCTACAGAATAGACCAGTCCGGCAGCGATGGATATGACGGATGCTACAGAGCAAACCAGACCAATCAAGTGGATACAGCGGAAGGTACAGAACAAGGCTTTGTGTGATTTGAATACGACGGATGCTACAGGGTAAGGCGGCCGTGGAACGGAGTCTACTAAACAAGGACTTCTAGCAAACGCTTCGACGTACACGGCGCGAAGCCTGGGGTGACCACCGAGAGCGTTTGGCCTGCATGCTACTGTATATTTAGGATGTAGCAGAGCTTATCGATAATACATTCGTATATTACATCTTATGGATACTGTGCGTGCGACGGACATGAGCGAACGCCACAGCGCGATAAAGTGATCACCAGCGCTAGTTAGCAAGACGATGGCGATGATTCGTAAGGAGCGAATAGATGCATACACGAAGTCTATCGGAGGAAATAATTGCCCAGTTCCTCCTCACTCCGTTAGTTAGGAACTGGGCAATTTTTTCCTCAGCGCCTGGGCCTCACCCGCGGCGTGGCATGAAGGACGGATGGCTGGTGCTGTTAACGCTCCTCGGTTCGGACTCATACCGAGCGTGACAGGTTTTGCAGTTCTATAGGTATTAACGTGTGTGTTACGTTTGTTTCGCCCAATGAGCACACACCATTTTTATCAGATGGTGGATACATTGTTCATCTTTTGTCCACTTTCGCAGCTATTTTGTGCTGGAAGTGCACGATTGCTGTACCGTCATCCTGTAAAGGGTTGCAATAGCATACCTCCAGCAGTTTTGACGTATACTTTAATCAAGTCATCTTATCTGTATAATCACTACAGAATAAGGTTGGGGCTAGAAGGGTTGAATAGATAGGTTTCGAAGCGTTCCTCACCCTCACTTTACCTTCACAGCCGTCTAAGTTCGCACTCGTTGCACTTTTGCACACAGATCAGTGTGCAATCAGTGGGCAAAATCCCTACATTTTGCAAAGCCATCAGAATTCGATCCTCAGATGCACCTGTACGAATTCATTAAGTTCAAACATATACAGGTAGACTGTACAACTGTATGCGCACCTATCTAGAGCAGCTTCCAGTACTCTGGTCCCGATTTTGCTCATTTTGCTCTGAGGGTGAACGTGCGGGTGAAGCGAATTTCAAAACCTATCTAATGTATTTAATACTTTTCAGTAAAAAAAGAAAAAAAATTGTCTGCACAGTAGACTTATTAGTTTCGCACCTGGAAAAGTTCAGATATTGGCAAGGAGGCAGGGCCGAAGCTACTCTAGTTTTTAGCGTCGTAGTCAATCTTCCTTGATGTGTAGGTACTGCGGCAATCGTTGTAGCTCGCGAGGCAGGGCAGGCGGGTGGGTAGGTAGGTACGACTTTGACCAATAGGTGCAGAAGTCGTGTTCTGTTCATCACGATTGATGTTTAGCTCGACTAGACAGAAAGTAATATCGCCTCAGTTACCGGCTTCAGTACCGGGTCAATCTAAAGACAGACTGCGAAACAGGATCATGGATACCGGCCTCAGTTTCCGAGATGCCAATTAACCATTTGAGCTGCCTAGCAGCATGACCTATCGACCACTGCTATTCCAGTATAAATTCGTTTGTTTTCTAGCGGAAATGTCACCAAGATCAGTCTCCAGGGTATTTGGGGTTGAGACCAAACTTCACCACATGAACATGAAAGGCGGTTCCCAATCTCTATACGCTAAAAATCCGAATACAATTGAAAGAGCGAGCGAATGATTGAATCTGCTGCTTTTTCTTTTTCTTTCGTCACCTCACACATGAAGCCGTGGCTATTTTTTTCTCCGTCTCGCTCGCGAGCTACGTGCGCGTCACCGCTCCTGTCCGCGGCGCGCATTACCATTGTTCATGATGCCTTACTCGGCCATCGCATCTAATTTTGCCTCCATCCGCGCCATCGCCGTCGCCAACTTGTCGATGTCAGCAGTGTGTTGACCTAGTGTGTGGAACATCGCTCCCTGCTGTGTTGCTAACTGCTGCTGGGTCTCCGTCGTACGGCAGAGCAGATCCATCAGCATCGTCTCCATCTTCGGGCCTGCCGTAACTTGACCATCGCCAGCATTGGCCGCCACAAGATCTTGCGACGCGCCAGCAACGGGCTGAGCCACCACCTGGTTCGCAATTCCAATTCCTGATCCCCGGAGCGGCTCGGCAGGGCGCTTGGGGGCCTCAGTCTGCTGCTCGTCGCTCTCGACAACCTCCACGGCTGCACCATTATCAAGCGGCGCGGCCACGGCGTTCTTGCGGTCCTCCAGGTTCTTCATCGCCACATTGGACAGCTTCTCCAGCGTCGCGATATCGCACGAGTTGCGCGGCTGGGTGTCAAACACAAACACCGTACCAAGAAGGTGGCCCGACGGCGTGCAGATCGGCGCGCCGGCGTAGAACCGGATCTTGGCCGCTCCCGTCACAAGCGGGTTCTTGGCGAATCGCTTGTCCAGCAGCGTGTCCATGACGACCATCGGCTCCTTGGACATGATGGCGTGCGCGCAGAAGGACACGGAGCGCGGCACCTCGTTCTGCGCCAGACCCACACTAGCCTTGAACCACTCGCGGTCCTCGTCCAGCAGGCTCACAGCCGCGATGGGGCTCTTCAGAGCGTTGCTGGCCAGGTCGCAGATAATATCGAACACGTCCTCGGTCGGGGTGTCCATGATGTCGAAGCCGCGCAGGATCTCGAGGCGCTCCGACTCGCCAGGAACGATCGGAGGCTTGGGCCACGGGTGGTCCCAGCTGAAGTCCAGCGGGTAGTCGAACTCGGGCTGCTGGAAGTCGCGCGTGAAGTGCGACAGGTCTCCCTCCGAGTTGCCCGTGGGCGAGTGGAAGTTCTGCGCCTCCCAGTGCTCCTCGCGCGGGGGCGGCGAGGACGCCGTGGTGGTGCCGGTCGTGGGGGCCGCCGGCGGCGCCTGCGGGTTGGCCTGGCCGTTGGCGTGCGACAGGATGCACGACATGCACACGCGCACCAGCGAGCGGCCGATCACGGGCAGCTCCGCCTCCTTCTTGAGCGTGCAGTTGCCGCAGACCACCTCACCACACTGCACAGACAGAGACAGAGACAGAGAGATAGAAGGTCAGTTAGCTGCGACCCCTCCACACGCAGCAAGATGGACGACGCGCGTACCTTGCGGCAGTGGTGCTTTCGCCGGAAGCGCGTGAAGTTCCGCGTGCACACGTGGCATCTGTATCGCTCCGTGTCGAGCACCCAGTCGTCCTGGTGGCGCAGCTGGTCGATGGTCAGCACGTCGTTGCCGCCGATGGTGCTGCTGCCCTTGAGTCCCTTGCGCGACATGGCGTCTGTCTGTCTGTCTGACTGACTGTCAACCTGTGAGCAGAGCGGGGGGAAAGCAAAGGAGGAGAAGAAGAGGGGGGAGGAGAGAGAGAGAGAGGAGAAGGAGGAGGGGGGGGCGGCGATTAGCACTCGGGCGTACGCATATACACACAGGCAGGCAGGCCGAGGAGACTTACGGCGTCGAGAGTGCTGTTCTGTGCGGGGGGAGGGGAGGCTCGACGGACTGTCTTGACTCGAGTGGGGTGCGCTCTCTCTTGCTCGCGCGCGCTGCCTTCCGTCCACGCGTGTGCACGAGTCGGCCGCCAAACTGTTGAGCAAGTGGCGCCCTGGTCTGCGGAGAGAGCGCATACAAAAGGCGAGAGAACCAGAAAAGGGCCAGTTTCGCCCCGTCGTCGAACGCGAGGGGGCGACGTGTGCCGCATTTGTGGTACCAGGGCCCTCCAGGCGTAGAAGCCCTCCACATTGCTCTTATGACGGCCGAGGTAGGGCTGCCCAAGTAAGCTCCTACCTAACCTGCTGTCTGCTGCTGCCTGCTCCGGGCGCGCCCGCGTGGCGGTAACTCGGGCCTCCACCACTCGGAGCAAAACTTCTTAGCCCCGGGCTGTGACGTCCATCTCCGCCCAAAATAAGGCGGGGATAGGCGCCGCAAGCTCCTCTCACGTGCAGAAGGAGCCCAAAGGGGGTCATCCCCTGCGAGCGCGAACACTGCGCGCCCGGCAGACCACCAAGATCCGGGGCGGGGCGACGCCGGTGGCGGGTTGATCGCCGCTCTTCACTCGGGCTTTCTATCGTTTGACGATGGCACGACTTGCCGACGAAGTTTGTCTGGCGCTGGGTATGCCGCCGCAGTGTACAAAGCCCCCAGAGCGAGGTGTCTCAAGTGGAGCTGCCTCGGCCTCGGCAGCGGGGGGCACTCAGAGAAGGGCCACAAAGGCAACACCAAGCTGAAGTTGCCGCCCCGCTGGCCTCGACCTTGACCGACGCGAAATGCCACGGCCGCGAGGGCCCTGCCCTAGCAGGGAGTGGCAAGCTTCGACTGCGTTCGCAGCGGAGACCGAGCGCCTGGCTTGAAACTCGAGGCTGTTTACTCAGCGACGTTCCACCCCGGCCGCCCCCATCTCGGTGCAGGCCTCCCGCAGCGTTGCTGTAACGGGGTGCAGGTGCCCGAGCCAGAGCCGCTTTCGCTAGGCTGGCGCCGGCAACACATCACATCATCGCGCCGAGTTGAGCGCTCTCAGCGCCGCCGAGCATCGCAGGAGCTGTAGATCGGCGCTCGTTCCTAACAAACTGCACGCCCCGCAATCTGGACTCGCCGAGCGTGCCTAGAATTACTGCGTGGGTGGCTTCCTCGGTCTTCGAATTGATCGGTGGACCTCATCGCGGTCGCCGCGTTGTGGAGCGAGCCGCTTCGATTCAGAGCCCTGAAATGGCTTCGCAGGCGGGAAATCCACCGACAACGCCACGCCGGCAGCACAAGCGACGGAGACC
Source organism: Phytophthora sojae (assembly GCF_000149755.1). NCBI lineage: Eukaryota > Oomycota > Peronosporomycetes > Peronosporales > Peronosporaceae > Phytophthora > Phytophthora sojae. Next base: position 10,959,044 of record NW_009258116.1, read on the forward strand.
GGAGGCGGGCTCCGCATCCACCAGCAGCGCGACCAACGTGTGGCAAGCCACTGCAACTACAACTTGGGCCGCGATGGCAGCATCGTCTCGCAAATGACTTAAACAGTAGAATCAGTGTATCGGCGAAGGTGTCATACAGAACTAATCTATTTCAGTGGAGTTTTGGGGAGAAGTACTATATTACGTTAAGGTCCACAAATAAAGCTGTGTTGTGTCAGCTTCAACTACGGCACACTGTACCAGTCTTTGCATTCGCCCACTTTCTTCTCGTCGCCACAGTCGAACCCCAGCCCATACTAACCGCCATGGCGAGCCGCCTGAAGGAGTACCGCTACTACCTCAGCAGCGGCGTGAGCACGGGCATCTCCGTCAAGGTCTCGCTCGTGGAGCTGGCACCGGCGCTCGGATGCTCCGTGAGCAGCGAGACGCCGCGCCGCGAGGCGTCCGAGGCGCGGCTGGAGCAGCTGGCGGGCTCGTCCTCCGAGGTGCGCAACTCGCCCGTGAGCGAGATCTTCCTCACGGCGCAGGTCTTCTCCGACGGGCTGCCGCTGCACCCCATGGTCATAAGGTGCGTCTCCGCTCTCTGCGCGTTCGTTTGCCGTGGCCTGCAGCCTCGTAGCCGCCCTGGAAGCTGAGAAACCGTGTCATCTCTTGTGTGTCTGCAGCTCCAAGAGCCCCACCAAGTGCAGCAACTCGACCATCTACTGGAACGAGTGGATCTCCTTCCCCGTGCGCTACCGCGACCTCTCGCGCAACTCGCTGCTGGCCATCACGATCTGGGGCGTGGGCTGGGTGCCCATCGGCGGCTCCACCATCTCCTTCTTCACCAAGCAGGGCGTGCTGCGCGACGGCGTGCAGTGTCTGCGCATCTGGGAGGGCCGCGAGGCCGACTCGTCCCCCAACACGTCCACGCCCTCGGAGATCGACGAGGAGTGGGTGCGCCAGGAGTGCTTCCGCCTCGACAAGCTGCGCGAGAAGTACGAGCGCAAGGAGATCGCGCGCAACGAGTGGATGGACAGCGTCACGGACCGCCGCATCGCGCGCATCCGGCGCGGCAGCGAGCCGCCCACGAGGAGGGACGCGCTGGGCCCCTTCTGCTCCTACCGGGAGGACGCGCTGCTGTGGCTCGAGATGCCTTACTTCGGCGACGTCGTCGTGTACGAGGAGGAGCCCTACTCGCAGCGCAACCTCACGTCCTCGTACACGGCAGACATGGGCCCCAGGCGGATGAACTACGAGGGCAGCAGCACTCCGTCGTCGGCGCAGGCGTACGACTCGCACACACTCAGTGGGTCGTACGATCTGGCCACGACGCCGGCGTCCTCCGGCTCCCGAGAGCTGCCCAGCCTCGTGACGGTGTGGGATCCTGATCTCAACGAAGACAACCCCGCCGAGCGCAAGTACCGTCGCCTTGCGCGTGATATCCTGCGTGGTTCCATCGATCCCAACCTCAAGCCCAGTCGTGACGAAAAGGCTCGTATTGAGCAGTTGCTGGCAACGCCGACGGACAACCTCAAGAATGAGGACAAGGACTTGCTGTGGAAGTTCCGCTACACGTTGACCGACAACAAGAAGGCGGTGGTGAAGTTCCTGCTGTCTGTCGATTGGAAGGATGAGCTGGAGGTGAAGCAAGCGACCGACCTGCTGTCCCAGTGGTGCGAGATCGACATCGCTGATGCGTTGAAGCTACTCGGTCGCGAGAAGGAGTTCAAGCACGAAATCGTGCGTCACTTCGCTGTGTCTACCCTTGCAACGGCGAAGAACGAAGATCTGCTCGACTTTTTGCTGCAGCTGGTGCAGGCTCTGCGCTATGAGAAGCCAGGTGCCTCCATGACATCTTCTCGCGGGCCCATGAATGGAGACGAAGCGTGCAGTACCGATGGGTCGATTTCTGGTGACAACCTCGGCCCACTAGCTCGGTTCCTCATTGCTCGCTCAAGCACAAACTTCCAAATGGCCAACTACTTCTACTGGTACTTGAAGGTGGAAGCAGGCGAGCAAGGAAACGACTCGGAGATCTTCCACACCGTGCTAAACCAGATGCTGACTGAGATGAAGCGGGACGAGGAGAAGAAATCTATCTATGATATGCTGATGGCCCAACGCGATTTCATGAGCCACATCTTGGCCATTCACAACAAGGCACGCGAAGAAAAGGGAAGAAAGGATCAAAAGGAGGAGAAGTTGCGGCAATTCCTCAAGCAGTTCCCGTGGCCCAGGGGCACAGTCATCTCGTTGCCTCTCGATCCTACAGTTCATCTGAGTGGAGTCGTCCCATCCTCCGCCAAAATGTTCAAGAGTGCCATGTACCCCGCTGTGATCCAGTTCCAGACAGTGATCCCCCCAGCGGATCAGCACCACCACGCCATCACAGCCGAGGGCGACAGCCATCATCCCCCGAACTTGGCAAACTTGGGCCAATCGATGTTTGGTGGAAGTGACTCTAGCATTATGCGTGAATCTCTGCCAACTCGAATGATCAGCTACTTGCACCGTGAAAAGGAAGGACCGATGTACAAGTTTATGGTGAAGAACGGTGACGATCTGCGTCAAGATCAGCTGATCATGCAGATGTTCATCCTGATGGACCGACTGCTGAAAAAGGTGAATCTCGACCTGAAGTTGACCCCGTACCGCATTTTGGCCACGGGCGCGAACGACGGCCTGATGGAATTCGTGCAGGATTCGTATCCTGTATCATACGTGGTATCCCATTTTGAATCGCCCCAGATTGTTGGATTCCTGCGGAAGCACAACCCAGACCCAACTGCAGAGTTTGGAATCGCCCCCGAGGCTCTGAGCACGTACGTGAAGTCTGTGGCCGGCTATTGCGTGCTGACGTATCTGCTGGGAATCGGTGATCGCCACTTGGACAACTTGATGATGAAGGCCGAGGGACACCTTTTCCACATTGATTTCGGTTTTGTCTTCGGAGCTGACCCGAAGCCATACCCGCCTCCATTCAAGCTAACGAAGGAAATGGTGGAAGGTATGGGCGGCCCCACAAGCGAGCACTACCAGAAATTCACAACGTACTGCTGTCAAGCATACAACTGGCTGCGCAAGAGTGCTGATCTGATTCTGAACTTGCTAAGCCTGATGGCGGACTCTGGCATTGAAGAGTTGTCAGCGAACCCGGCTACAACTCTGCTGAAGGTGGAGGAGAAGTTCCGATTGGATCTGACTGACGAGCAGGCAGAGCAGTTTTTCCTCGGTCTCATCAACGATAGTGTGTCGGCCCTGTTCCCGCTGCTTGTGGACTGGATCCACAAGGTTGCAACGAAGTTGAAGTAGGCGTTCTCCACCTCGAATCTAATATGTTGTCTCGCGTTTAGCTCTTCAATTGATAGATAATATACAATACTTCCTTATTAGGCGGCTTCTCTCTCACTACCAAACGCTAGTTGCGAGCTCAAGAGAACATCGTTTGCCTTCCGGAAATCCTTTAGCACAGCCAACTTCTCCATTCGTCGTTGGGGGTGCACGAAACTTCCCGTTGCCTCCGCTATTGCGATCGCTGCTTCCTGCTGCTGGACGTGCTCCTGGAAATGCAAGTTGAGCATCTGGTTCATGCGAAGATGCTGCTTCGAGTTGGAGATAGAGGCGGATGCTGCTCGACTCGGGGAGTACGGAGGCAGCACCGTGCGGCCCGGTGTCGTCGCCCCCATGGAATTGTGAGAACCACTACTGTCTGGCCTGGGCGACGATATCGTTGGCAGGGAGACGTGAGGGGCCTTGAGGGGAAGCTGTCCGGACCCCAGTGGAAAATGCCGTCCTAGCTGCTTGGAGACCTCGATGACAGCACATACGTACGTCAACTCCCGCTCGTATGCTGCATCATGGAGTTTCTCGACTGCTTCGTTAACATTCCCGACGCTTTCAGCCAAAGCGCAAAAGGCAACATCATCCGTTACCAGTGGCAAGCGGCCTCGAATTCGCGCGATACTTGCGTACAAAGCTTGTCGAGTCTCGAAGAGGTCAAGTGCAAGGGCGAGTAACTTCTCCCAAAACTCAATCCACGGCATCGTCGACGAAACATAACCAAGCTGCTCAGAAGAAACAACAAGTTAGACCAACAAGTTACTACACAGTAGCAAGCAACGCCAATGTACCTGACGATAAGTCTCCATTGACTGCTTCCGGCGCACATCCAAGCGGTCCTTTTCGGGGGACAACAAGCCACTGCGCATTTGTGTTCCAGCTTTCAAGCGTACATTGGGCGGCGAAGGCGTTTCTCGGCCCCGGTATTGAGGGTTTGTGAGCAACTGCGCCATCTCTTCCAGTGCTGCTTGCTTCTTCGCAAGAAAATCCTCATGACGCCGCTCCGCAATTTCCAGAGCGCTATCTTCACTTTTGCCCACGACTTGGTTGTCATCAACAGCAACAGTTTTTGACGGCACATGTTCTTCCTCGAGGGCAGCGGATTCATCGGCGGCGTCCTCAATTTTGACGAGAGCTGGCGGATTTCGTGCCGCTGCGATGCTTAGTCTTCGCTTGGACAAGGTGGGCATCTTAGTTTGGGGACTTGCGGAACTTTCGCTGTCGAGGTTGATGTTCAGGTTTCGGCGGCTCTTACGGAACACGCGCTGGAGACGCCGAACTGCTCTACCGTACAACTCGGCTCGTACCTCTTCAATTGTCTGAACGACGGTCTTCTGCAGCAACTGCGCAAAGCGTTCGTCGTACGGCGTGGTGAGCTCAGTGAGTGAAACCAAGGGGGGAACGTGACGGTTGGCAGTGCGTGCACGTTTGTACTCCGTCACGCACTTGTTGTCTTCTCCTAAAGACTGGAAGCAAAGCCCGAGGTTGTAGTGGATGGCAGCCAGCACCTGGGACTGCTTTGCGAAGTTCAGGGCGATCACATAGTAGTCCAGTGCGAGCGTGTAGTCCTCGTGGTGGAAACATTTTTCCGCCAGGGAGTACCACAAATCAAAGTACTGCTCGTCTCGTAACGTGGTGTCTTGCTGTATACCTTTGAGCTTCAATACTGACGTTAGACTTTGAGCTGCTGCCACGTAGTCTCCACTGGCCTGTTGGCTCTGCATCAGCATTAATCGATAGTCTCCCTCGTTATATACGGCAGAGTGTGTCATTGCTGAGGCAGTCAGAATGGGGACCTCGACGGGCGTTGGCTGATGCGTGCTAACTTCATGCAGGGCAATGACCTTGTTCATACACTCGATAGCTTCCACATAAAGCTTTAGACGATGACACACTTGAAACTGAAGAAACAACAGGTTGGGGCGGTCCTTATCGCAAAAGCTCACAAACTGCGAAAAGAGCTCGAGGAAAATATCGCGCGTCTTCTCTAAATTGTCATCGCCTTTATGCCAGAAGAGGCCGATGGCGTAGCGAAGCAGCAGCATCGGATCAGCCAGACTCCCAATGTACGCAAAAGCGCTCGTAAAAGCTCGAAGGCTCTTGCTTAGATGAAAGCGGGCAACAGGTAAATACTTCCGATGGCGCATGAAGATGTCCAAGTGCGCCGAACCGAGCCAAAACCAGTATTCCTGCGTACCAGTTGCGTTCTTGTGCAACAACGCTGCGTGTTCCAATAGCAAAATGGCCGACATACTCGTGCCGGACCAGCGAGCATAGCGGAGACCAAGTTTAAGTAAGTTCTCTTCATTCCGCGGATCCACCATGACAAGTTCTTCCAGTTGGAGACAGCCGACCTTCTCGATGATATTGCGACCTGCCAGCCACTTGCCCCACTTCTTGTGGTAGTTTGTCACGTTCTGGGCGATCCCTGAGTGTTGAGATGAGTGCCGCTTTGATGGTACCTGCAGTTTGTCATGCGGACGAAGGGCTGGGCCCGAACGTTTCTCAGCTGGCCTTGTTACCACAGCCTTCGTCTTTACAGCATTAGCTCGAGCCAGATCCGGTAATACGTCAATGCTTTCAATGGTACTCATTCGTCGCGCACGATTCCTCCTCTTGACGTCTTCTGCTGTATGTCTTCGCTCGAGTTTGGGCGTCGGCTCGGCGATTACCTGTTCATTGGGAACTTGTGCCACGGTGATCCTTCTGGAAACCTTCGACCTTGCCTTCGCTTTTTCTATCGGGCTTGCAGTCCCATTCTTCTTGCTTGGAGTTAGTGACTTTTTCCTGGCGGTTAGCTTGGGTTTCTCCGCCGATGACGTTTCCTCTGGGAACACCGTTTGTGAGGTAGTACTATCTACCTCGAATGTGCTCGGATTTGGTATGATTTCGACCGTGTTTGGGTGTTTCATTTCATCTTCAGCCACTGCCTGTAGCTGGTCCGAGGGAGAAGAGATGCGTATTACATTAGTGTCTTGTCGTTGCTGCTTGTCGTTCAGATCATGGTCATCTATCGAGTCGATCTTTTCTTCCTGGCCACGATTTGAACTCGTACATTCTTCATCACCTAGAAGATGCTTGGCAGACTCAACTACACTCTCACTTGGACCGCTCAGTACTGGTGAACCTTCACTTCGCGTCAGCTGATCGAGTTCTGCAATACTAAAAGACGTAAAAACAGTCTCCTTAATCCTGTCATCTACCGCCAACGCGGTCACGTGTTGCTGATGGACGACACATGCAATGGTGTCGGTGTCAGCGCAGACCACATTTCCCTCCAGCTTTAACCCCAGTTCATCTGCGTCGTTTGCCACTATACTACCACTTGTTTTCTTATGACCAAAGTCTGGAGGACTCTCGACATCTCTCGATTCGTTGGCGTTGCGGGTACAAGCAAGATTTAGATCTCCGTTCGAGGCCGTATCATTACTCCGAGACTCTGCATCATTTTCGTCTTCAAAGGGTTCGCCTAACGCGTTGCTGCTGACACGGTCACTATTTTCCACATCGACATCGCCACTTTGTTGATCGTTTTCACTGAATTGGACCGGAACGGCAGTGCCAGCGTCTTCGACGCTCTCTTTTAGTCTGCTTGACGGGTTGTCGAGATCTTCCTCGTCGTTGTTTTTCTCCTCTAAGGGCAAGTCGTGCACTTCGTTTGCCGGACTTCGGTGCACTTCGCTGTCGTTATTCTCAAGCGTTCCTTCCTCGGGACTCGTTGTATCACTGGACACCTCTTCAGTCTCTTCCGGTGGTATGGCAGGCGAAGTAATCGAGACTTTCTGCTCTTCCCAACAAGCTTGCGGCGGTGGTGACGGAGGCACCAACTCTCCCTCACTAAGTAGAGCAGGCTGGTGGGGTGAACTTGATTCATATACCTCTGCTTCTTCACTTTCTGTCGTAATAGCTCCAATAACAGGCAAGAAAGAGTTATCGCTCACTTGGATCTCTTTCTTGACGTCCTCAAAACTGGGCACAGCGGTTTGGAGCATCTCGAGTTCTCTCCGCCCGCTCGTTTCCACAGCAACTTCCTCATTCCCCTCGGGCATCAAATTATCGGAAGGGAAAATCAAAAGTTCAGGGTCGACGAGAGGAACGATGGCCTCCTGCACTTGTTCAACTTCACTTTCAGGAATCGCAGTAGCAGCAACGGTTGCTTCTGCCTCTGGCGGAGTCAGGAATTCTTGGACGGGTGGCTTGGTTACATCCGATAACGGAGCTAGGCGCCGCACGACCCCTTTAGAACCCACCGAGTTCGACCGCTGTCTCAATCTGTCTTGCGATTCAGCACGGTTCTCCATGGACATCGACGGTGGTAGGTTCTGCCGGGGAGATTGTTCATGAACAGGTGCCTCATTAAGTAGTTGGCTGTCAGAAGGCTCCGGTTTGTCGGTAGTGGGGCTAATCGATTCCGAATCCGTTCGGTCAACCTTGCCTGTAGTTTTTGCTAGTGGTTGATCACAATTTCCTTGCTCTCCAGGTTTATCATGATCCGGGAGTGGTTGCTTTTCGGTCTCAGTGTGGGAAGCAATCTCTGGGTTCGCCACTTCAGAACAAATGGGTTTCTCGGGCTTTGGACTTTGCAAAGTAGGAGCCGAATGTGACGGACCTAGAGCATGAAGCTTCAGAGCTGGTGAAGTGGCGGTTCTGCTGTGCCCAAAAACCGCCTTCAAGTTTCCAGTGCTCCGCTGCATCGATGCTCCCATGGAAGTTACCATCAGAACACGTCTTGTTGTGCCCAGCAGCTCATCCAGCCGGGATGGGGGCGTTTCTAAAGCGGGGCGTTCGGCTGTGATCTCAATACTCATGCCGATGTCATCCTGCCAGTGATCCTTCTTCAGCACACTTCTGTGCACCTCCGACGGTCTTCGTCGTAAAAATTGTTCAGGCTCAGGCGTGTCGCTGGGCAAGTTTTTCAGGGCGTACGCATTGCCGACAACTACACTCGACCGAGGTGCAGATGAAGCCCTGGGCTGGGGTGCAAGCTTCTCGGTACTGCTGACAGCCATCATTGAGGAGCGTCTCGAGCCTTCTCCAGATAAATCCTGCTCCGTTTCCTCGACAACGTAAGAGTTCTGCACTTGAAGTGAACTCGGAGTACGTGGTGAGATATCTTGGGCAGCCTGCACTCGAATGCGCTGTTGGCGCCCCTTTTGGCGACGGTCTTCAAGGTCCTTGTGCTTCGTCTTTCGCTCTGGGAGAGCCCTCTTGACGGGTGATAACCCTGGGGCCAAAGTGTATGGTTGAACCCTGTAGGCGTTGATGTCCTTGTCGTCTTCTTCATACAAGGGCAGGGCATGCTCAGTCTCTTCGTAGTTTGTTTCAAGTTTGGACTTCCACACCGTCTTGGAGTCGGCGACTGCCATGCGATGTAGAATGCTCCCCTCGCTACTTTTCCGATCCATTTTTCCCGACTCAGCTTCACTCCCAGCACTTTCATCGTCTCCACTCGCGTCCTGCTCGTGTCGTCGCATTGCCTTTGCGACCGCCTCCATCGTACGCTTTGAGGTCTTCTGCACTCGAACGGCGCGTTGATCCTGACGCTTGGAGGGCAAGTGCGGGTTCCGCTGCTTTTCAGGCGGCGTGGTGGCTGGTAACACGCGCGTCTTCTTCTCGACGTGAGGCTCCGGTTCTCGGCATACCAACCTCCCAACGTCTCGCTGTCGGTTGCCGATGATGTTTAAATGACCGAGGATCCCATTTGCCATCGCCTCCAGGCTGATCACCTCGGTGGCTGCAGCTTCGACTGGGTACGCGGCTCGATACAAATACTCTGCTTTCTGTCGGGTAACAAACAGCGAGTACTCGTTTTCGACGTCATCTCGAGCTGCAACTCGGAACCCGGCGGTCCGTGACGGAGTTAGAGGCGTTGAAGGCAGCGGCGTCGATCGGAGTGAAGACGACGGCGTGCCCGTAGTTCGGGAGGTTGCGGCGTTCTGAACTTCATAAATCTCGATGGAGAGCAGCCTTCCGGATAGAGCCACGTTTTCAACCTGGAGCACGAGTTGGTCTCTTGGCTGGGAGGAAGGCTGTAGCGTCTCCCGAGCGCTTGAGTTGACAGCACTCATGCTTCACTGGAATGCTTGGGGTGCACTCGGAGTGCTAGTCAGGTTAAACCAAAGCTCAACTCAATTTAGCCAAAGCGAACTGAGTATAATTAGGAGGTGCTGGTGGTTGCCATTGTATCGTAGGACGTTTCCACACGACGTATCTATCCTGATACGTCTGAAGTTCATCGTTGCTTCATGAGGCGTACACCCTTCCCAGCTTTGCGGGCTCAAAGATTTGCGATCGGATGGCGGCTGTCTACAATGTTGAGTCAACGGCGTAAAGTACACAGCAATCTCTGGTGTCGAAACAGCCACGGATCGGTACCATCACGGCTTCACTCTTTGCTGTTCGATTGAAAGGGCTGCACCTTCCAAAGGACTAGTACAGCAACCGAAAGCATATGCATTACGCGTACCACTTGCGGCTCCGGACGCTTCACTTTTCATTTGTACACCAGCGACATTTTTGGTTGGGGTTGGGGTGACGCCCTCCCCCGGAACACGTGGCCAGCATGATGCTAGCTACGCGCTTCCGGCAGGTGCTCTCGTACGTCCCTAGCGGGTCGTTCCTTCGCCCCCAAGCCGACAGCACTAGCGACAACTACAACTCCCACCCTCTTATCGCGCTCTCCTCGCCGCGCGCATCAAACTAACCGTTTTAGGATAGGTTCGTTTAATGTCCAGTCGTTAGGTTCGACCCGCAAGCAGCAGGACACGCTCCCCCAGGACCTCCGGCGCTACCGCATCGACGTTCTCGGCATCCAAGAAACACGCATCTGCACCCTCGACAAGAAACGTATCGGAGACTACACGCTACTCACACTACCAGCCGTACAGGAGTGCCACGGGATCGGCTTTGCCATCTCCCCCCGCATCCGCCCCTACTTATACTGCTATTGGGCACACTGCGATCGAATCGGCGTCGTTCAGCTCTTACTCCCCCACGCAGGCCCCGTGAACATCGTCACGGCGTATGCTCCCCACAGCGGTCGGCCTCTCGCCGAAGTAGATCGATTGTACGCTGATCTCAGCGACACACTTGACCAACTACCAAGGCGCAACATCGCGTTCGTGACCGGCGACTTCAACGCCAAGCTCGGACAACAGATCAACGGAGAGGCATTCATGGGACCACATGCACGAGGCATACGCAACCGAAACGGCCACGCATTAGCTGACTTCTGTTCTACTCACCTTATCTTTGCCACTAACAAGGTTTCAAAAGCGAGCCCGCCACAAAACAACATGGAGTCAGCGCCGGACGAATCGCTGTATTTACAACCAGATCGACAATATCCTATGCCCTCAGAACTGCCGACGGTTCTGCATGGACGCACGATCCTGGGGTGGAACGTTGACGGCGTCGGACCACAAGCTCGTCACCGCCGACTTCATCCTAAACGCGGCCACTCACCGACTCCGCTACAGCGCGGTCAAGCCAGATCCAGCACTCAAGTTAGCACGAGATCATCTCATCTACGACGACACAGCACGAGACGACTACACGAACGCGCTCCAGGCAGCGCTCTCACAGCCAACAGCACAAGGCAGCACCGTTCTCCAGCGCTGGACAGACACGCTCGATTGAATCCGAGAAGCAGCCGAGGGGACTATAGGATTCGCAGGTCCTAACCACCGCCACGTACGACATCACGACGATGAACTTCAGCTGCTCTCTGAGGCCCAGCAGGTGCTTCAGCTTCGAATCTACAACGACTGCGCCGCTAACACGATCGAGCTCCGAGCCGCCCGCAACAAGATCCTCCATCAAATCCGAGCGCGATGCCGAGCCATCGCATCTCGCAAACTGGACGAGCGGATTACACGCATTGAAATCTGAGCGACTCGGCACGAATGTATGCAGCAGTTCGAGACATTAGCCCCCATCGACCCCAACCGCTGTTACTCCACGACCAAGAAGGTAAGTATATCCTGCGGCAACAAACTACTAACAAGGTGATCACAGATCACTTCCGAACGCTGTTTTATGACCCGGGGCGGCCACATCCTGTTCCGGATCGTGAACCGCGATCTCTAACCCGTCCTGTTACAGCAACAGAAGTCGAAGCAGCCTTTCGGCGCCTCAACAACGGACGCGCCGCTGGGCCAGATGAGCTCCCAGCAGAACTTCTTAAGTACGGGGCTTCAGTCCTCGCGCCTCTTCGCAGACCTCGTCAACTGCAGCTTCGAGCAAGGCACCCCCCTCGCACTCGGTGAAGGAACACTCGTGTGCCTGCCCAAGCCCAACAAGCCCCGAGGTGTATGTTCCAGTCTCCGCCCCATCGTGCTGTTAAGCAGCATTCGCAAGGCCTTATCTCTCGTCGTACTCGCACGGATATCCGCTGCGGTGGACACATTCCTGTCCCCCAATCAAAGCGGATTCCGCAAACACAGAAGCACTGCTGACGCCGTGTGGGCGCACAAATGGCTCTGTGCCCGCGTGCAACGCTATCGTGAAACCATACATGTCCTCGGCATCGACCTCTCGCGCGCGTTCGACACAATCGACCGCGTAAAGCTTGTAGAAGTACTCCAGACATTCTTACACGACGACGAGGTCCGATTGATCAAGGTTTTGCTCGCCGACACAAAGCTCTCTCTGCGCTCCGGGTCCAAGGCACAACACAGCTTCGATAGCAACATTGGAACGCCGCAGGGCGATGCGCTTTCACCGGTCCTGTTCGTCATCTACCTGGAAGCTGCGTTACGCGACCTCGCATCCCACCTCGGAGTAAATCGAACCCTACTCGACCAAATGATCGTCTATGCTGATGATGCAGACTTTGTCTGCCGCGATACCGAGCTGGTCCAGCGCATCCAAGCCGAAGCACCAGCAGTGTTCGCACGCTGGTCCCTCCCGATGAATGCAACTAAGCCAGAACAAACCATGATTCAGCGATGTACAGGCTCGTCGGGCTACTCCCGACACGCTCGGGCGACAGAAGAGGCGTGGCGCTCCACACAGAAGCTTGGCAGTCTACTCGGCGACTTAGAAGATCTGACACGACGCAAAATACTCGCAGCAGGCGCGCTACGTCGGCTCTGGACAATATGGATCCGGCCCCAGTACGTCAGTGACGCCACCAGAGTCCGGCTGTATAACTGCTATGTGCTTCCTGTTCTGCTGTACAACAGCGGAACGTGGGCACTGACGCCGTCCGAGCTGAGCGGACTCGAAAGCTTCCACCGCCGACAACTACGTAGCGTACTAAACATTCGCTACCCTCAGCGAATCTCTAACGCCACGCTCTACGAAATCTGTCAGGAACGCCCGCTCCGCCCCAGAATCACAGCAGCACGATGGCGTCTGTTCGGCCACATCCTGCGCCGGCCCGAGATCCCAGCGTACACCCCGTTGGCCGCCTACTTCGACTCGTCGTCCAAGGGAACCTGGCGTGGACGCCCACGCACGACACTACCGACTGTGCTCGATGCGGACCTTATCTCGAGCGGATACGCCTATCGCCTCGAGACCCGCCGTGACCTGGACCAACTTCGGCTGCTTGCACAAGAGAAACCTAAATGGAAAGCCCTCGAGAGGGCAATTGTCGCCGCACTGCCGGCGAAGAAGGACCCGACGTATGCGGACACCACCTTATGCCGTCGACTAGCAAAGCTGAGCCTAGCGACAGCATAGTGTGGCAACGCGAAAACGTAATACATTACATTTACACCAGCGACAACACCAATCCGGCAAACAGTGCGATGGTCTCCACTCAAGCGATCGTTCTCGGGTATGCCGCCCTCGCCGGTCTCTCTAATGACGGCGCTGGTAGCCACATCTCCGCCGAAGTAGGGCTGTCCGCCCAACAGCAGCAGCAGCAATACGCCCCGACAGCTGCCTCCACGCAGCTCAAGATCATGACCTTCAACGTGCGTACGTCCCTCGCCAACGACAAGTGCCCGAGCGGGTGCTGGGAGCAGCGCCGGTGGCGTGCGAAGCAGCTCGTGGACAAGTACGAGCCCGACCTCATCGGCACGCAGGAGGGCGCGCCCGACCAGATCAAGTTCTTCACGTCGAACCTGTCGTACGCGAGTCTGGGCGAGTGCGCGGGTGAGTGCAAGTGGAACGAGCGAGACAGCATTTTCTACAAGCCGGAGCGCTGGGAGGTGCTGGGCAACTCGACGTTCGCGCTGGTAAGCCACTTCAAATGGCTTCGCCATAGTATGCGTGAACGCAGTGACTAACCCGTCTTGTATTTTAGAGTGACACGCCTGAGGTGCTTGGCTCGAACACGTGGAACCTCGAGTATCTGCGTGCAGCGGTGATCGCTCGTCTTCGGGACCGTGTCACGAGCCAAGTCGTGTGTATCCTCAACACTCACTACGACATCACTCGTGGGCAGAACCAGTCGTCGGTGTTGGTGGCTCAGCGTATGAGCGAATATTGCCAGGACGGAGACGCGGTGTTTATGACCGGCGACTTGAACGCGATCCCGACATCACCTGCCGTGAAGTACCTTGCGGGTGATATTCCTTTCAATGGCTCGTATACTCCAATTCCCCTGTATGACTCGCTGATGGCTGCGGGTGCTGGCAACGCGACGTGGATCGGGTCTGGATTCGGCAATCATTCGTGGGAACCGTACAATTTCGACTACATTTTCACTCGTGACGACAAGGAGAAGTGTCTTCAGAACGCGTCGGTGCTGGTTGATCTGTTCGACGGATACTCGAGTTCGGATCATGCGGTTCCAATCTCGGAGTTCTGTTTGGGGCCTGAGTGCTCCAACTGCATTGGCCAACTGGATGCGAAACAGGGTGTGCAAATTCAACTTGGTGCACAAGTATCGCTTTAGACTTGCCTTATGCAGAAACATATACTTTGGACCAACAGCACGTGTGGTGATAACTCTAGCTTTTGCGACAGTATCATAAAGCAACGCGTACAACTTCCATTTTGGTCAAGAAAGATAGAGCAATCACACTTACTTGTTAAAGCTGCTGAGAAGTTTTGAGTGGAAGCGCAGCTTCGGGGCGTAGTAAGTAGCGGCTGAACTTCCATGTCATTCTTTGCTGCACGGAACGATACCACTGAAGTGTACGCACCAAGCATCGCGACATTACATAGTAACCAATTAATCAGTAGTTGATCCTGTGGGTCCGTCTTGGTCGCGCCGATGTGCCACGCAATGGCAGCGCTGATTGCTTGAGCGCCCTTGTATATCCCCGCGAAGTAGCCACACACAGTTGCGTTTCGGTCAGCAAGCGAGCCCATGTACCAGTACACCCAGGTATTGGATAATGCACCCCGAAAACGCCCCAAATCCCAAAGTTTTTCCCAAATGATTTAAGACCATGGGAACGTTTTGGTGCATATTTAGGACAGAATAACCTTCAGTATGAAAGAGCAGCACAGGGCGGACACTCGCGCGTTGGCTCTCGTCTGCGGACTTAGCGACGGGTCTGCGTGGGGGCCGCCCCTCTCTCGCTTCGCTCGGGGGGCGCCGCTGCGCGGCCTGCCCCACCCCCTTGTCCCTTACGCTAAGTTCCTCGTCTCGGCCAGGCGCGGTGTCTAGAAAAAAAAAATATCGGGTTGCAGTACTCGCGTTCGCTCGCTCGCACAGACACGCCCCCGCCTAATCGGCGGGTGTTGGCGATTAGTGAATGCATCGAGTGAGGCTCGCGCTCGCGTCCACTCGCCCTCGCCCATAGACTATAGACCATAATCAGTCAACTCCGTTTTGGTACATATTTGGGATAGTTTTACGAGAAGGCAGTCATATACTTGGCCCCAAATATGTACCTAAATGTTACAGAGACAATTCATTATTTGGGACATTTGGGGCGATTTGGGCACATATTTGGGATGCATTATCAGCTTCCTACACCCAGACTTGACACAGCGCATCGTTCCACCCGTAAAGCGTATACAGTAAAAACGGAGGAAGGAAAGCCGTAAAATCTGCTGCCACGTCGAGATTTCGCGAGCTTCCGTACTGCAAATTCAACTCTGACTGTAGAAACCACCCGATGACCCACGTAAAGTTCGCCAACAGAGTGAATAGAGCCAAAGAACGCACGCCCACGTCCTCCACTACAGATGAGTCAACCCCTCCTTGCTGTTGTGAGCAGCTCTGCACTATCGTGTTCAGCTTTACCCGCTTGCGGACTTGCGCGTCGAGAGCTCTGCCAACCAAGTACGCGGCAGCCATTTGTGCCAACCAGTAAAATGAACTCGCCAGACCACTCTTGCGCACATTGAACACACTCACGTTGAAAAAGGAGTGATACGTTTGCTGTATGCAAACAGCGGCAGTAGACACAGCATGGCACGTAGTTGCTTGGTCGTTGTCGTTTCAAACTGCTGTCTTAACTGCGCCCACCACGTCTCCCTGGATTTACCCACTTCGAAGCTATCGGCGGGGGTGGTACCATCCTCTCGAACGACTTGCCTAGAGTCAACAATCCCAAAAAATACGAGTAGAACGTCTGCGCTATCATCCCGACGAATACAGCATACATCAGCCCTGACGCATGCTCCGCCGGCATCCCACGCGTATCCGAGAAATGCAGACCTAAGCTGATGAATCCTCCCGAGGCGGCGCCTAGATTAAAGATGATCCAGAATGTGCTCAAGTACGAGCCTTGGTTCTCCGACGTAGCGTAACTCATGACCATGCGTCCTTGGGCCATCCACAGAAATCCAGTCGAGATCCCCAACGCAGCACAGGCCCTATAGTAAATCTCCAAAGACGAGTTGAGTACACGCGCCTCCCGATTGTAAAGCGCGGCCGCGTAGCAAACGTATCCCGCTGAGCCCAACATCAACGCAATCCGGACGTTCGTAATACGAGCTGCGACCAGTAAACTGCAAGTCGCAAAGCTCAAGTACACGATCACATTGCCCCGATACGCTACTGCAGGGTCTGACAGCCCGCTGGCGAACGACATTAGAGCGCTAAACAGACCGGGGCAGCAAAAGCACACGAAAGAGAGAACGAGAAGCTGCACAAACGCATCAGTCCGTCGCTTCATTTTTCACGAAGATTTTGTCCGACTGTTTGTCAGGCAACAGCATTCCAATTCAATCAATTACGGCCTGATGCAGTTGGAGCACTGCGAGCCCAGGCAGAACTCCGAGATCGGAACCGCGTGGTCCGAGCTCGAGTATCCGTCGAACAGATCAACCAGCACCGACGCGTTCTGAAGACACGTCTCCTTGTCGTCACGGGTGAAAATGTAGTCGAACTTGTACGGCTCCCACGTTTGGTTGCCGAAGCCATTACCGATCCACGTCGCGATACCAGCACCCGCAGCCGTCAGCGAGTCGTACATCGGAATCGGAGTGTTGGCGCCGTCCAGAGAGACCTCGCCTTCCAGGTACTTCACAGCAGCAGTGGTCGGAATAGCATTCAGATCCCCCGTCATAAACACCGCGTCTCCGTCCTGGCAGAACTCGCTCATACGCTGAGCCACCAACACCGACGACTGGTTCTGCCCACGAGTGATGTCGTAGTGAGTGTTGAGGATACACACGACTTGGCTCGTGGCACGGTCCCGAAGACGAGCGATCACCGCTGCACGCAGATACTCGAGGTTCCACGTGTTCGAGCCAAGCACCTCAGGCGTGTCACTCTAAAATACAAGACGGGTTAGTCACTGCGTTCACGCATACTATGGCGAAGCCATTTGAAGTGGCTTACCAGCGCGAACGTCGAGTTGCCCAGCACCTCCCAGCGCTCCGGCTTGTAGAAAATGCTGTCTCGCTCGTTCCACTTGCACTCACCCGCGCACTCGCCCAGACTCGCGTACGACAGGTTCGACGTGAAGAACTTGATCTGGTCGGGCGCGCCCTCCTGCGTGCCGATGAGGTCGGGCTCGTACTTGTCCACGAGCTGCTTCGCACGCCACCGGCGCTGCTCCCAGCACCCGCTCGGGCACTTGTCGTTGGCGAGGGACGTACGCACGTTGAAGGTCATGATCTTGAGCTGCGTGGAGGCAGCTGTCGGGGCGTATTGCTGCTGCTGCTGTTGGGCGGACAGCCCTACTTCGGCGGAGATGTCGACGGCACTGGAGACGCCGGCGAGGGCGGCAGCACCTAGAAGAATGGATGTCAGGGAAACCATGGTAGAATGGGTCGCTTGAATTGATCCGAGCTCGACTTGTAGAATTGGAAAGTGAGGCCAAGTGTGGAGACTGTATGTCGTTGCGTTGGCCCCTGGGTGGTTGGCTGGCCCCTGGAGCTGTTCATAGGCAATGTCTCCGTAGTCACTGTTGACAAAAGAGCCTAGCTTTGCTGAATGGACGACAGGATCGGGCAACAGGATCGGGTCTTATGGTAGAATATCATCAAATCTCCGGCCGCACTTAAGATGATAGGTATACAAATCCCCAGTCAAACGCCGGAGCATAACAGTATTGCCCTACCCCTTCCCAAAGTGTTATGCATACACAGTCCAAGATAGATTAGTCGTCCCGTTTGCTCATTGGTCGGAGCCTTGGGATGGATGGCACGGAGCGAGCGTAGCGAGCCCCCGCCTGCGGTGTGACAGTCCGTGTGCGTAGCACGCGGCTGCAAACCCAGGACCCAGCAATGCTCTACCTAGCAAACGGAGGCGACGCGTGCGAGCCGCAGCGGGCTTAGGGTTCTGGCCCAGCGAGCGCAGCGAGCCTTTAGGGGTTTTAGGTTCGCGCGTAGCGCGTAGCTGGGTGATAGTTAAAGGTGACCCCCCTCCTATCCGCATGTTTTGTGTACGAGTCGGAGAAGTCGGAGGGTCGGAGGTTTTTGGGTATGGAATGCATGCAATCATTACTCACCGACAGCAGGCTTACCTTCGCGTGGAAAAGATTCGTGTTGAGATGTGTTTGACTCGGTTAATCTGTTGAGTAGAATAGGCAATGCGTGAGTCGTGGCTGCGTGGGTGCCTGGGACGATTTAACCCTTTAATCAAGCAGCCCCCTCTCTCTAAGGCAGGAACTTACAATTCGTAGCAGAACACAGCGATTTACATGTTGTAGCAGGAGGATATCCAAGACATCTGGCTCGCTTGTTTGCGTTGAAGAGTTGAATGACGGATCACCTCAATCCAGAATGATCAACTAAAACAGCGCAAAGCCGCAACATTCGCTTCGTCGCAGAGTTGTCGATGGCCAGGACAACCGGCACTGAATGAAGCCTCTATCTAAGAAGACCAAAATATATGTACACTCCACTGCTGTACGTGTAAGGATGTGGGCGAACATGAGGCTCCCTCGATCCTCGATCGGACTCTACTCAGGCGGGGGACTGGTCGAGAGTGCGCTGTACTTTGGTCATTCTCGCGGACACCATAAGCTCTAGGAAGCCAGGGCGTAAATCTTCAATGCTCCAGGTGGTTGCAGCGAGCCGCACTTGCAGCCTATCTGAAGTATAATGTATTCAATGATTGCGAACGTTGGCAAATTATGGAGTGTGTGTGTACGACCCGTACAGACGACTGACCTAGGCGATGCAGTTCGAACACTCAGTCCCAAGGCAGAATTTAGACATCGGTACAGCGTGGTCGGAGCTGGAATAGCCGCCAAACGTGTCGACCAGAATGGTGCCGTTGCGCAGGCAGGTGTGGTCATCCCGGCGGGAGAAAATGTAGTCGTACTTGCAGTCCACGGGGTGATCCCCGAAGGAGGACCCGATCCAAGTAGGTCCGCCTGCACCTGCTGCAGTTAGCGTTTCGTACAGCGGGATCGGCGTGTTGGCTCCGTTGATTGGGCCTTGGTTAGCGAGGTACAAGACCGCCGCGCTCTGAGGGACAGCGTTCAGGTCGCCAGTCAAGAGTACGGTGTCTGTCGCCTGGCAATGCTGCTTCAGCCGGTCTGCAACCAGAACCGCCGACTGCGGCTGACCCAGGGTGATGTCGAAGTGCGTGTTCAACATGCACACAACACGACCACTGGTCTTGTCGCGGAAGCGGGCGACAACTGCAGCGCGCAGGTACTGGAGCCCCCACGTGTTTGATGGCAGCACGTTGGGGGTATCACTCTGTTATCGTTACAGCATGGCCCAAAATGTTAGTGGTATGTCAGTAAAATGCTAAGAAGAAGTCATGCTGTGCACAACGTACCAAAGCGAACGTCGACGTCTCCAGTAGATCCCAGCGATCGGCCTTGTAGAAAATGCTGTCGCGCTCGTTCCATTGGCAGTCGCCCGCGCACTCCCCCGTGCTGGCGAACGAAAGCTGGCTCTGGAAGAACTCGATTTGGTCGGGGGCTCCCTCTTGAGTTCCGATGAGGTCGGGCGCGTATTTCTCCACGAGCTGCTTGACGCGCCACTTGCGTTGGTCCCAGCAGCCACTCGGACACGGGTCCTTGGCGATAGACGTTCGCAAGTTGAAGCTCATGACCTTCAGTGAAGGAGCAGCGCTACAGCTCAGCCCGTACGCGCCACCGAAAGCTGCAAGTGCGAGAAGAGTAGGGATGAGTTGCATAGCAGACTGAAAGCCTTGATGTGGTTGGTGCGCCTTGGTCCTTGCCAGCAAATTCAAATGTGAGCTCTGATGTAAGGAGTACGAATGATCGTGGAACGGGTTCTTGATTCCTCTCTCTCTCCAGCGTTTCCATAGAATACCGTTGTGCGCGTTCGCTGATCATTTGTAGGCAAACGTGCGAGCTTGTTGGCCACGCACTCCAAATTCTTGAAGTCGAACGTTTCTGAGAACAAAGTGACTGGCGTCTAGTTTGGGATCGAGCAGACAACACAGAAATAGTGCTTTTGAAGTTGCAAACAAATTCACCCGATGCCCTTCATTCGCTTCTGGTGAATACGAAGCTGAAGTGGTGGCTGACGTCCGCATACGTGTGAGGGGAAAAGGTCAGGCAGCAAAAATGAATATGGCGCGAAAGCTCACAACCGTGCTACGGATTCCTTCCGAGCGTGCAAGACGTCAGACTGCTATCCATGTTACTGACCAAGCGGACCGCCTTCGAGCGCACGCGACCGCGCTCGTCATGGACATCTCTCAAGCGCGCACGGCCAAGAGACTAACGCTCCACATGAGCCAAACATGATTCGAGTCGGGTGGTGTGTGGTGCTCTTCTTTCATGTTTTCAACGCTGTTTACGCGAGCTCCCTCGCGTACATTTACCACTACATGGCATCGCCTATCATGGACTATTACGTTCAGCTGCTGCAAATGATGCCGCAGAAAAACTACAGCGGAGTCATTACCCTCTACGCGTGCATCGGAGCCATGAACTTCTACAGCGCAGTGAAGATGTCTTGTTACTCGCTGTATTACAAGAGATTGGTATTCGGCAAGATGAAAGACCTGCAGAAGTTTCCGGGTGATGATGATAGAAAGATTCCCGAACGGCTGACAAGGTTTCAGGCATTCAAGCGTTTTGCTGCTGGATTTGCACGAGCTATCAGTGCGAGGGGCGAGTGGTTCGACGTCGTCTTACTTATGCGGGAGGTCTCGGAGATCGCTTCGCAGACCGTCCAAGCGCACTCCTCGAGCTTCCTCATCAGCAGCGTTTGGATGAATCAGGTGTTTGCAGGCTTGATCTTCTTGAATACTTTCGCGAACACGCTGGTGCACTACAACCTAGAAGAGAAGGTGGGTCTGAGACGTTTGTACAGCACTGCGATCGACCTGGCGCTCGATTTTGCGTGGGGATTCCTTATCCCCTGCAAAATCATATTCGTCTACATATCGTTGTTTATGGAGAACGACGGATCGTTTCCAGATGATTTCAACAACTCGGACACGCTGATGATCATGGCGATCCTAGAGTGCAACCAATTTTTTTATGGTCAGTTGGCTCGATGCCGTCACGACGACTTTACCCTACTTGAACATGCTGTCGGGTTTACGAAGCATAAAGTTTCTAGTTCAGCATGACATGGAGGTGATTCGAGCTGTGATGTCGGCAAAAGTCTGCCCCACAGAGGCAGCGCTGAATCTTGCTAAGCTGGAGAATGTAGTACTTCCTGGCCACCAGGAAGTCCGAGTATCAGGTAAAGCACCAGCTTTTGAGGAAAATCAGGTTGAAACCAAACGCAGTATCTGGGGAAGACGAGTTGCAGCAGGCATTGTGGCGATCATGCCTATTTGTGGTGTATTTGTGCTGCTCACCTCCATCGCGTCGTCAGGAATATTTTTTGGGAGTGATGATACGTGTGCAGCGGGCTGCAAACTGCGAATGCACCCGTAGTTCACACGTCAGTGCGCTTGCTCGGTAATGGAAATCAACTGCTTCGAACGAGGTATCACTGGTCGTGAGAGCGAGATGCGAGATATTTTCCAGTCCCTGGACGCTAGAGTTCTCAACTCTCTCATCATCTCTCACTGTCCCGAGCTTGTTGTCACCGAGGATATCCGCCGCTTCGGCAGTCTGAAGGCGCTTGAGTTGTACAACTCAACAATTATCGAGTGGCCCGCGAATGCGTCCCTTTCACTTCCCCACCTGCCTTACCTGGTCACTCTGTACATCGTACGCTCTCGACTTTCCGGTCTGCCCGACGGCTTGACAAGTGACTTTTCATCAAACATCGTGGACGTTGAATTCGTGGCGACCGACTTGGGTGGACCGTTGCCTGACGACCTTGACACGAAGTGGCCATCGGTTGTGATGCTGTACTTGGAGCATTGCGGGCGTCAAGAGTTCCCGACAGCTCTGTCCAATATGGTGCTGATAGATCTATCGCTGGTGGATAACAACATTTCCGTAGTCCCCGACAGCTTGAGCGACAGCTCCATGTACGTCATGCTGGACCGCAACCCGCTGGATCGCATCCCGGACAGCTTTGGGTCGCTGGAACAGCTGAACTACCTCACAGTTCAATACACCAACATATCGACGTTGCCTCCGTGGCTGCAGGCCGAAGACGCCTCCATCAACTTGCGAGCGACGGGCACGCCCTACTGCCGCGACCTGCCGCCGGATAGCCCCGAGGCAGAATTCGCGTGGTGTGCGACGGAAGACTACAGCAACGGCATCTTCCCTCTCGCCAAGCGTGATAGAGATCGAGCCATCCACGCAGGATAGCGGTCGCATGGTCAACCGAACCAACCGCTGGGCGTTGATGATCCGTCACGGATCGCATTAACCACCTTTTGAGCTGTACCACCACAGGTTATGGTGTGCATTATTATAGTAGCATGCTGCACAGAAATAGACAGGGTGTGTAGTAATTCAGTACTACAGTAGTAGATACAGCAGCAGTCTAATGAGCTCCCAAAGATTTACTAGGATAATCTATAGTATCCACATAAGTGCGATTCACAGCTAGTAACTACGAATTGAGAACTGACCGGATACGATTGATCTCGGAATCAATTCGGCGGAGTTGGAAGTAGATAGGTGCTGCTTTGTAGTTTGCTGTTATACTGCTGCGTAGTCTACTGTAGAGTCGTGTGCATTTCGTAGAGAACTTAAATAATAATGAATGAAACAATTGGATGGAGCGCGTTTCGGTGGTTCGATATCTCAGTTATCCATGCCACGGGAGCCCAGATCGACAGCAGGAGTCCTATTCAAGCCCATTGCATGCTAAAGTGTTGGGATTCAATGCCATTTGCGGCCACTCTACGTACTGGTAGACATGGCCCCGTCTGTATTACGACCGTAATAATACAAACTACAACTATAGTAATGCAGCTAATACATAAGCCAGATAGTGGTGCACCCAGTAGCAATACAGTAGGCATGGGGTGCTGTATTAATACCGTATTGAGTATTACCACTTAATGGATCCGTGCCAATGCTTGTCGCCACGCGCCTGGGCATCTGATTGGCCCATTCAAGTGTACTAATCGCGACGCAATCACATTCACTCTCTTGGGGCTACCTTCGTGCAACACGGATCCTGATAGCGGCCGAGGTGGTCTCACTTCCGCTTTGATCTCGGCGTCAGCAAGCATGTCGCTGCTCCACGGGCGCAGCATCTTCCTGCGCGGCGTGCGGCGCCTCGAGGCCGTCCAGCACGCGCGCTGCACGCCCGCCTCGTCGTCCTTGTGCCTGGGCAGACGCCGGCCCGCGCACTTCGCCCTCCCGGCGCTGGGCAACGGCGTGCTGAGCTTCTCCACGTCGGCGCAGGACGAGCGCGACCAGCACAAGAAGACTCTGACCAAGCACAAGCCGCTGAACGCGCTGAGCGGCATGGGCCTGGACCGCCCGCCCGACACGGCCAAGGAGATCCTGAGCTTCCTCATGGGCCACCTGTGGCCCAACGACGACTCGAAGGAGGCCAAGGAGATCAAGCAGAAGGTGCTCGTCTCAGCAGGCCTCGTGGTGGCGGCCAAGGCGCTGACGATCCAAGTGCCCTTCATCTTCAAGGAGCTAGTGAACAGCATGGGCGACGCCTCCAGCGCACTGGCTGGCTCGCCCGAGATCGCGGTGCCGCTGGCCATGGTGCTTGGATACGGCCTGGCTCGGTTGAGCGCCAGCGCGTCCTCGGAGCTGGCCAACGGTGTGTTTGCGACGGTGGCCCAGAAGACCATCCGCAAGGTGGCCGTGCGCGTGTTCAACCACTTGCACTCGATGGATCTGAAGTTCCACTTGGACCGGCAGACGGGAGCGCTCTCGCGCATCATTGACCGTGGCTCGAGGTCGATCGACTTCGTGCTGCGCGCCATGGCGTTCCGCGTGGTGCCGACTGTGTTGGAGATTGGACTGGTGAGCACCATCATGGCTACGAGCTTCGGACTGCCGTACGCCGGTGTGACGCTCGGAACGCTTACTGCCTACACGACGTTTACGGTTCTCGTTACGCAGTGGCGAGACGAGATTCGTCGCGAAATGAACCGCCGCGAGAATGAGGCTGGTGCCAAGGTCATTGACTCGCTCATGAACTACGAGACGGTCAAGTACTTTAACAACGAAGAGCACGAGACTGCGCGCTACGACGAGTCGCTCAAGGGCTACCAGGAAGCGGCACTCAAGACGCAGACGTCGCTGGCGATGCTGAATGCTGGACAGAACGGCATCTTCAGTGTTGGTCTCACTGCCATCATGTACATGGCGTGCGAGGGTATCGCTGCCGGCACGCTTACCGTCGGTGACTTGGTGCTTGTGAATGGTTTGCTGTTCCAGCTGTCCATCCCGCTGAACTTCATCGGCAGCATCTACCGTGAAGTACGCCAGTCGGTGACGGACATGGAGTCCATGTTCAAGCTGGGTGCTGTGGCACCGGTTATCACTAACCCGGACGAGACGTTGAGTCTCAAGGGCAGGGAGCCCAAGTCGATCGAATTCCGGGACGTGGATTTCGGTTACCGGTCTGAGCTTCCGATTTTGCGCAAAACGTCGTTCAAGGTGGAGGCGGGCAAGCGCGTTGCCATCGTGGGCACGAGTGGCTCCGGCAAATCCACGGTTCTCCGCCTGCTCTACCGATTCTACGACCCGCAGAACGGCTCAATTCTTATCGACGGCAAGGATATCCGCCAGCTGAGTCTGGACGAGCTGCGTCAGGCGATCGCTATCGTCCCGCAGGACACCGTGCTGTTCAACGACACCATCTTCTACAACATCAACTACGGTCGTCTGGACGCGACGCCGGAGGAGGTGATGAATGCCGCTCGCGTCTCGCAGATCCACCGCTCGATCGAGTCGTTCCCCGACGGATACAACACGCGCGTGGGAGAGCGCGGTCTGAAGCTTTCCGGTGGCGAGAAGCAGCGCGTGTCGATCGCTCGCGCGATGCTCAAGGACTCGCCGATCCTGCTGTTCGACGAGGCCACCAGCGCGCTCGACTCGGAGACCGAGTCGGAGATCGTGCGCGAGTTCGCGTCCATCGGCGAGAACCGCACGTCGCTGATCATTGCGCACCGCCTGTCGACCATCCAGGACGCGGACGAGATCATCGTGTTCGACAAGGGCCACGTGATCCAGCAGGGCTCGCACGAGGAGCTGCTGCGCGATGTTGAGGGCAAGTACGCCGAGATGTGGGCGCGCCAGAACCACCACGTGCTCGGGCTGCTCGGCAGCGGCGACAACGAGGACGAAAAGGTGTAGAGGAGACGGAGGAGAGTGTGTATAGATCCCGTCGTGTCCCGTGGAGCTACTGTTGCTGTAGATTTCAGCAAAAAAGGCAACAAGAGGCTTGATCCCGTCAGTTTCTACTGTCAAACTTCATATTTCAGTCCTAGCTTCAATTTTACGTTACAACCTAAAATTGCGTCTGCTAGAAATAGCGGCAGCGCATCGCTCCGTCGTTGGCCGGCATGGACGCGCTGCTGCTGAGCGCACAGCGCCTGAGCGCCAGCTCCAGTAGCAGCCCCAGCTCGAGCTCCAGTTCCTACAGCTCCAGCGACGACGAGCCGCTCAGCGTATCCCTGGCCAAGCTCCACAGTCCGGCGTCGAAGCCTCCGCCTCCGACGACGGTCGGTTCCAACGGCATGACGAGCCCCCCGCCCCCGCCGCCGCCCGACTCTCCGCCGCCTCTGCCACCGCCGCCTCCAGGACCGCCCCCAGCGCTGAAAGGCGCCAAGCGCAAGCCAACGCGGCGCTCGAAGACCAGCAGCAATAGCAGCGGTACAGTCGCCAAGAAGAAGCCGGCCGCAGCTCGTAGTATACGCAGCACCGCAGCGACGCGCAAGGCGCCAGTGAAGAAGAAGCAGGAGGTTGAGACGAAGCTGCTGGTGGAGGAGGAGGAGGAGGCACCCACGGCGGAGAGTGTACAGGACGAAGAGGAGGAAGAGGAACAGGAGGTGGAGGAAGAGGACCTGGACGCGTACTCGGACGAATCGGACGTGTTTGAAGAGGATGTTGAGGCCATTTTGTTTGCGGAAGAGGAAGAGGACCGGCGCAAGGGCTACACGGACTGCCTCACGGAGACGCACCTGGACAGCGTAGAGTACCCCTATCCAGCGTACCTCGCCAAGCTGTCGACGCTGTTCACGAAGCAAAGCGCCTTTGGGAAGAACCCTGAGGACTTTATTTATTGCAATAATCTGCTGGTACGCTTCGTGTGGTGAAGGTGCTTGAAGATGTCTTAATGGAGGTTAATGGTGGTGTTGTGTGCTGCGGATGCAGGTTAGTCCGGGTCAGTTGAAGCTCCTGGACACTCGAAGTGCTGCGATGGAACGGGAGAAGTTGCAGCAAGTGCAGGCGGCGGCTGCACTCAAGGCGAAAGAGGAGAAGAAGAGGCGGCGCCAAGAAAGGTAAGCGATGTGTAGCTGAGTTGCACAGTGCAGTCTCTCCAGCTGTCCACGGTATTAATCCTTGAATGCTTTTCGTCACATTTTGCAGGTTAGCGGAAATGCTGGAGCCGCCTGCCAAGAAGCTCAAGATATCGGAAGCTACTCTGAAGGCTCTGGAGTCAAAGCAGTCTGTATCCATTAGGAGCTCTAGGCCTGCAGCTAATCCAAGCAGGAAGCGAAGCCGAAAGAAGCCGGCGACAGCAACTGCGGCTGCAGCGGTCCCTGCATCAACTGCAGCTTCTTCAAATCCTCCCAGCGATGTTTCGGTCGCTAGCAGCAAGCAAACTGTGACGAAGCCAAAACCAACCTCGACTAGCAAGGCAAATGGGAAAACGAATGGAAAAGCGGCGGCAAACACGCCAGCCAAGAAAAAGCCGACTGCGTCCACCAGCCGTACCAAGAAGGCTACAACTCCTGCGGCCAAGACATCTAGCAAGCCGGTTGCTGCCTCTGCAAGCACATCCAAGACAAGCAGGAATGCGAAGGCTGCACCTGCTCAGCGAAAGCGTGCGGCTGCGACTAGCGCTTCCAAGGAGAGCAAAGTGCAGGCGGAGGTCGAGAAGAACCGTCTTGAGGCAGAAGAGGACCCGGGCAACGTGAGTTCGTCCTCGTCTTCCTCTTCGTCCTCCTCGTCATCTTCCTCGTCATCTTCGTCCTCGTCTTCGTCCTCTTCTTCTTCGGTCTCTTCAAGCAGTAGTTCCTCCGACGACGACACAGGAGATGAATAGGAATGCCCAATCAATTAGGCAGCAACAACAAAATCGAGTCCGGATCCAAGTTAACGCTTAAATTTAAATGCCAACGTGCTCGGTTTCTCATAGTGCGGTCTGCTGCTGTTTCTTCTCGGTATCCTTCAGCACAACCGACGCCTGCTTGTCCGCCCAAATGGTCGACGCCTTCTTGCCCAACTCAAAGAGCTGATCCAGCACTTCGACCTCCGGTGGGAACAGCGCGAAGCGAGCCAACTGCATGATGTTAAACGGGAACTCTGGGTCAATAGACGGACTGATCTCGTAGTCGTTGCGGCGCAAGATTTCAGCGTGGAAGGCGCACACTTTCGTGTACCCCGGCACTTCCGGCACCAGCGTGAAGAGGCCTCCGTCGACGTGATACTCTCCCCGAAACACCGACGTGCCTCTGTTGGCCAAGTACCAAGGCACGTAGCACGACGCGATGACCGCGTCGCACAGATCTTCCGGCGAGTGGAAGTCGTCGGTGAGTACCATCGCTCGCTGGGGCCACATCTTCTCTGTGGCGATCGTGAGCCTCTTGGCCAGCGTCTCCACGGGGACGTCCCCGAACTTGACGCGGAAGATGGTGCGCAGTCGCTCCTCGAGCTTCCAGACGGTGCCTTCGCTGTGACACAGTCTGGCCATGGCTTTGGTCTCTTCGTGGATGTCTTCCATGCTGACGTTCGCAGCCAGACTCAGCGCGGCGATGGAGCCGCCGGACGCACCGGCGAACTTGGACTCGGGTCGGATGTAGCCGGCGTCTTGCAGCCCCTGCACCACGCCCAAGTGGTACGGGATCAGGAACCCGCAGCCGCTGAAGCTGAAGTTGTGTGCCGTTGGCGTCGCCGCAGCGGCGGAGGCGGAGAAGAGCCGCAGCGCAGCGCGGCCGAGGTGCAGGCGGCGCATTGTCGTCGGGTTTGTGTGCGGCTGCAGCTGACGTGATCACTTTTGCCGGGGGAGCATAAAAATAGCGATAAGTACATGTACCTAATTGTCGACACTATTGGTCACTTTTCGACTTGTGGGGTGCTGCAGCAGATGACGGTCAACTTCGCGGTGCTCGGAGACGCGTTCGTCGACGTGGTGGCGGGCACGCTGGCGCCTGACCAGCTGCCGCAGTGGGGCGGCGACGTGGAGTGCAGTCGCCCCATCCAGCTGCAGCCGGGCGGCTCGGCGCTCAACACGGCCACACACTTGGCCAACCTCAGCAGCCGCAACCCGCAGCACGAGCTGCACGTGGCGCTGCACACGGCCGTGGGTGCGTCACTCGGCGGTTGTCGTGGTTGCGTTAGTAGGATGGACGGCTGATTGTTTGTTTGCTGTGGACAGGCAACGACTCGTTCGCGAACGTGCTCAAGGCTCACTTGGCCGAGCGCCAGGTGGTGCTGAGCTCGCCGACACTGGGGAACGTCCCCACGGGCGTCTGCATTGTGCTGAGCGGAGCGGTGAGTAGCTGCAATGCATAGATGTTTCGTTGTAGGAATGTTGTGCTAATGCTGATGTCCTGTTCGTGCTTTCATTTGCAGAACGACCGTAGTTTCATCACGCACTACGGAGCCACTCGCAAGTTCAGTGTCGAGGTAAGGAAGACGAACAGCAATAAATTTATTCTTGTGGTTGTCAGGACTAACGTAGCGGTGGATGCATGCAGCATATTGACGAGAAGATGGTGCTGTCGGCAGACCACCTGCACATCGGAGGTATGCAAGTGGTCTATCGTGAACGACGTCATGGAGGCTATAGTCAACTGAAAAAAATGGTTATTGCGAATGTGTGCAGGTTTCTACAGCTGCGCTTGTCTTCGCACCAAGCTGAAGCCTTTGCTACAGAAAGCGCGAGAAAACGGAATCACCACGTCGCTGGACACCAACTACGATTCGTCAGAGAAATGGGACGACCTCGACGAGCTGTTCCCGCTCATTGACGTCTTCTTGCCTAATGAAGTGGAGGCCATGAAGATTTCTCGCACCGAGTCAGTGGACGCTGCGATGGCGTATTTTGCTCAGCGCATTGATGGGGTTACTGTCATCAAGATCGGAGCTGGTGGTGCCATGGCGCACTGCTCCAAAACGCAGCAGCAGTGGAAGCAAGCGAGCTTCCCGACGTCTGTAGTGGACGTCACAGGAGCAGGTGACTCGTTCAACTCCGGGTTCCTCTCTGCGTGGAAGACGAATGATGGTGACGTGGGAGATGCGCTTCGGTGGGGATGTGGAACAGCCTCCAGGACTGTAGCCGCGCTTGGTGCGTGCTCATTTCCCCTGTCGCACGACGACGTGCAGAATGTGGTTGCAGCCGACTAGG
The DNA here is from genome assembly GCF_000149755.1 of Phytophthora sojae. Lineage (NCBI taxonomy): Eukaryota > Oomycota > Peronosporomycetes > Peronosporales > Peronosporaceae > Phytophthora > Phytophthora sojae. The sequence goes on from NW_009258116.1 coordinate 10,988,567, forward strand.
AACGAGTGATAAGTAGGACAAGGAATCAAGTCCGATCAGCAGAAAGAGAGCAGCTTGCAAGTTAATTCGGCATTCGCATCAATTCATTTTTTTTCTTCTTTTCAGCGATCTATGCTTCATTATTGAGTTTGAAGTGATTCGTCTCGTCACATTTTTGATTGTGGAAGTGCATTTGAGTTGATGGTTAAGCTTAAGCTTTCAACTACCCTGGCTACGTGAATCAATTTAATCCGATTAGAACAGAGCGTATTCCACGTGTGCAGCCTGCTGGCATGACCATTCTGGGCAATTGTTGAGATCTTCAGTCTTAGACGCCAGCGTAGCCGAAAAGCGTGAGACTCGACACCATGATGAACATGCCCGCGAACATACCGAACGCCACGATATGATTCTTCCCCCTGGCGAACTTGTACGCCGTCGGGATCAACTCCTTGACGCAAATGCAAACCATAATGCCACACACGATTCCGAAGAGGATGCCCTCCGAGACCGGATCCATACCATCGCCGATCGCCAACCACGCGATGAGTCCGCCGACCGGCTCGGCACAGGCAGAAATGGCGCACCACATGATTCCACGCCAACGAGATCCCGTCGCGAAGTAGATAGGGGCAGCTACAGCGATGCCCTCGGGGATGTTGTGGAGACCGATGCCAACGGCGAGCGAGAAACCCACAGAGGAGTTCTGGATAGCACCGACATAGGTGGCAATAGGTTGTGAATACCGATGGCCAAGGCGCTTAGCACGCCCATACGCTGCAGCGCAAGTTTTGCTTGCGCGTCCATCTTGACGTAATATCCAGCAGTATCGGGGGTCTGGGATTCCAGCTCGAGTGCTGGGCTTGCGACGTTAGCGTTGCTACTCCGATGGTACTGGGCCATTGACTCGCGAACACCTTCGAGGTTGTCGATCTCCGTCATTTCGTGCTCGGGCGAAATCTTGTGCACTACCACGTCGATGAGGTAGATCAGCACAATTCCAGCGGCAAAGCACGCGGTCGCGCCAAGCCAACCGTGACCCGTGGCGGTCTCCTCCGACATGTCTTCGGTTTTCAGGCCTTCCGTCAGCAGGTGCACGGATTCTCCAAAAATCTCCACCAGCGAGATGAACATCATGACACCAGCCGAAATGCTCAGTGCGACTGCCAAACTGACGGGGTTCGCGAGATGCACCAGGTGCTTGTTGAAGACGACCATGCCACCGAGGACTGTAGCGAATCCAGCAGCAATGTTAAGCGCGAAAGCGACACCCACTGCGTGGCCGGTTTGTACCATGGTTCGTGTGGTGGAGGTGGTTGACCGGAAGGCGTCCGTTGAATCGCACCGCAGGGCGCAAATTTGAGAATGAACGATGTGGAGGCCACCAAAGGCGCAAACGGATGGCAAGGGGTCAGACGAAGTTGTTGGAAACTTCGTCGACGTAAAAGGCACAAGTATTGGCGTTCGTGGCAGTTGCTGGCGAGCGGGGCCCGTTGTAGAGCTCGAGAGAGCGACAACCGTGCAAAGCTAGTGTCAGGCATCGATGATTTATAGTTGGCTCGCGAAGTTAATCAAGGCAACTACCGAACCGAAGTAGGACGATTGGCCCCAGCTACGGGCTTTTAACTGCCCAGGTCCCAGTTGAAGGGCCCGATTGGCTTGCGCCACGAGCTTTTGATCCGAACGAGAAGTTACTTCAGATGGCCGCAGATTAAATCGATTAAAAACGGCTGACACGTGCCACGAGAGTGATTTTTGTCGATAGTCAAGCACTATTTACTCGAGATGTATCCGATGTTGGCAATATCGCTGGCAATATCTCGCTGCATCCCCAAAGCAATGGCTCCAAACGAGAGGAAAAACAGGAACGAAGTATGTATTTGCTCTTTACAGAGTTTGGTCAAGGCTACCTGGTAAGGTAGCGCCGTGTTGATTTCCTAGGCTTATGCGCCAGCGTAGCCGAAGAGAGTGAGACTGGTGATCATCACAAACATCCCGAAAAAGATGCCCATTGCGACGAGATGCGTCTTGTCGCCGGCGAAGCGGAAGGCGGTCGGCAGCAGTTCCTTGACGCAGATGCAAACCATGATACCGCAAACGAGGCCGTACAGAATGCCCTCCGAGATGTGGTCCATGCCGTCGCCAATAGCCAGCCATGCGATCACCCCGCCCAGCGGCTCCGCAATAGCGGAGACAACGCACCACATAATGCCCCGCCAGCGACTGCCCGTGGCGAAGTAGATCGGTGCTGCCACTGCGATTCCCTCGGGGATATTGTGGAGACCAATGCCGAAGGCGAGGGAGAACCCAACCGAAGAGTTCTGGATCGATCCAGCGTACGTAGCGATACCCTCGGGGACGTTGTGAATGCCAATGGCCAGCGCACTGAGCAGACCCATTCGCTGCAGGTTCTTCTTGGCCGTGTCGTCCATCTTGAAGTATACGCCGGTGTTGGAGCTTGGGATGGCTTGGCTCTCAAGCTGGACAACCGGGGAGTTCAGCTGCTGGCTCTCCTTGGAGTCGTGGAAGGCCATATTGTCTTGCAGGTTTTCCAGGTTGTCGATTTCCGTATGGTCGTGCTCGGGCGAGATCATGCGCACGATCACATCGATCGCGTAAATGAGCACGATGCCGACGACCATACAGCAGGCGGCCGCAAGCCAACCATGGCCCTTGGCGGTGTCCTCCGACATATCGTCGGTCTTGATGCCCAGGGTCAGCGAGTCCACAGCTTCGCCGAAAATCTCGGCTAGCGAAATGAACAGCATGACGCCTGCGGAGACGCTCAGAGCCACAGCCAGACTCAGCGGGTTGGCCAAGTACACGAGACGCTTGTTGAAGACGACCATACCGCCTAGAATCGTTGCTGCACCGGCGGCGATATTGAGCGCGAAGGCGACGGCGACTGCGTGGCCCGTTTGAACCATTTTGCAGTGAGGAGAGGCGGACGAATGCAGTAGACGAAGAGTTTAATAATGACGAGGTCTAACGGCGCTGTAGCTGACGTCGACAATCTGGGAAGGGCGGCGCGTTGAGGAGAGTCAAAGACATGTAAAGCACCTGAAGATGCATGCATGCATGGAGCTTGGAGCTCTGAGTGGTGCACCGCCATCGCCTTTTGCGCGTCGATGCTACGTTGCTGAATCGCTCGTGAAACCAATTGAAACCATTGTCGATTGAAACCCACATCGCTGCAAGACCGGCGCACAGGGAGGCCAGCGAGCAGCAAAGACTCGAAGCAGACAATCACCCCCAAGCGATCTTATTGGCGCGAAGCACCATGCCTCCGGCGTACCAGCGGACCCGATTGCGGTTCTGGTGCTGCCATTGGTGATGAATGATAATGCCCCCACTGCAGTGCAGTGACTGCACTTGCTGTCGGACTGGTTTGACCCATGGAATTTTGTATCGGCCCGACGTATCCTGATAGCGGCAAACCGCACACGGTGGACGGCGCTAGCTCTGCTACTGGTATGGCAGTTCTACGGACGGACTGCAGCACCGGCATATGCCTACGTACGGAAGTTCGTTGGGCGGTCAAAAGTTACGTCTGGTCGGAAACATGTTCGTGTTTGTGCAACGTGGTGGTCAGCCCTGAGCAATCGCTGGCTTGCCGACCCAGTCGCGTCTGACAAGTTGCGGATGTTGGCGATTGGCGATACTGAACATGCAAGATTAACGACAAATTAACTTTTAGCAAAAGACTAAGAGCGCATCACCCTCGGACACCGGGCTACTTCAGCGTCCGTCAAGCTCCCCCCCCCCCGAAGAAAGTCTCTATCAAACCTGAAACTCTTTGATCGCGACCGATGCCCCCGCACTAAGGTTGCGCGGACATTGCGCGACGTTTTGCTGTGTCTGTCCGTGAGCGTCCCAGGGGAGTCCGGTAGGCTGCAATGACCATACCGCGGTTCCTTGTAAGCATCGTTGATTCCATAGGCTCGTCAGATGCTCAGGCTGCTCGATCCCGCACTTGCGTCCAGTGGGCTGGCGATCCACGTGAAACCAACGGATTACCGTAAACTTGTCCATAACTCGGAAGCGAAGCTGGCCCAGCGCACTGAGTTCTCCAAGCAAGAGGTGCCATTAATAAGCTGAACAGGTTGCCTGAGATGTTTCAATATGGTTGTGGTCTCCAAAACGTGCAGTGGTGGGTTTTCATCGTCCAAAATGGATGGGGCTGCTTGTAGCGGGAGGGGGGGGGGTATTTATTTGAATACAAAAATGTTTAAAATATTTACATTTTTGAGAAGTGCCCTTTCACAAGATATTCTCTTCACATTCGGGATCTTGAAGCGACACCAGATGATTTGCTTCAACAGCATGGGAGGTCGAGCTTTGCTCGTAGGCGGCATCGCGGCATGGCTTACGACCATGTCCACCGGCAAAGACTGGCTGGTCAAGGACTATCTATTCGTGGTGGCCATGGTGGTCGTCGTACTCATCGGAGGGCTGCGGAAGGCCAAGTACGAGCGCATGATGCAACACGAGAGACTCCAAAAAGGTTACGCTATTTACACCACTCTATCAATCTGAAATTCTAGGAACTAAAGCGCTGTGCGTGCCTTGGCCAGCTCACGACCTCGAAAGGGTCGACTTCATTCACGGCAAACCGGTCCAACTCAAGCTGAACAAGGTCACGTGTATCCTGTTTTTCGTACGTGAGCTCGTCACCTTGTCGCGAGAAGTCATCAGCAAGATCTCCTTACCGACTCATGTCGACGTGAAATTGACAGGGAACGTGGTGCAAGAAGTCTCGAGAAGCTCTGCAAGTTTTCGCGTGTCTGCACGAAGCAGTTTCGAACGCAGGTACAATACGATGGCTGCCGACTCACACTGTTTTCCAGTGGTCTGTCTAACCATTGTTGTTCCTCTTCGGTTTGGGCTTCTATGCAGCTGTGCAATTTGTTGGGCTGACGCAGGAATCCCGTGAAGAGCTCGCGATGTACGAGGTCAAAGGTCGCGATGCCAGCAACTTCCGTGAGCTCAAGCAATTCGCGTTTCCGATTGGCATCGAAACCGGGTTTATGAGCAAGGAGTACGTATTGCATGCACGCACTATCCGTTTCTCTTCAGTACTGATCCTATCGCGAATATATTGCAGATATCTTGTGCGGTGTGACCTTTTCACTGTGCCAAAAGTGTTCATCGTTGGCAAAAACAAGAACATCACCTGGTACGGTGATCCGTGCGCTGCGGTTGTCGAGGTAACAATTGCTTTGTGCAACATCCGGCGCTATGGTTGAATCTTAATGCAATCTCCTTTCGCATGCGACTGTTAGGCTAAAACCCGAGCAGCTTTGGAGCAAGACGATGTAAGCGCGACTGATGGCGTGGAAAACACTAAAATGCTGCCTGAGGCTGCTGAATTGGAAGGAAGACTGCAGAGTAACGCAGCCTGATGTGAGGATTTCACAACATTACTTTCAATCTGGATCTTGAATAGCTTCGGCCACAGCATGTAAAAGTATTTTTTGCATCCCTGTACTGGGCTGTGATTGCCGAGGTAACAATCGATGGTTTGATCTCAATGTGATCTCCTTCTGCGCCAAAATTCGAGTATAAAAACTTCGCATGAACAAGAAGACTTGAGGACTCGAAAAAGCATGTTGAATGCACGATGCCGATATCCTCTTCTTTCTACACCAAGAGACTAATTTCTCGGCAATTTACTTATTGATAACGGCACCGATCTGGGTACGATGCGTACAGTTAGATTTTGTATGTCATATCATCCATCCTCCATTACTTCCAAGTGTACACAGGACGCTTGCTTCTACATGAGCTTCTGCTGACACTTTTTCTCAACTCCTGCCCTCGTGACGATAGCGATCAATTAGTGCATCCCCCCATTGAAGCAGAGGACCGCCTCGACCGCAGGATATGTTCTAGAGCAACAGCCATATTCGCCTCGCTCACTTCTTGGCCTTCTTCAGCTTGCTCTTCTCACCCTCCAGCTACAATACGAAAGTATGACACTGTCAGCCTCGCTGCTCAATTTTCCCGCAAACATTCGAGCATATTGTCAGCTTACCACTTTCTTGACCCGCGACAGCACTTGCGTGTTGGCGCTCACGCAGTTCTGCGGCTGGTACGGCGGCTTGATCACCACTTCTCCCATCACTCGGATGTTGGCGCCTTCCCACTCGCACGGCATCCTGCAGACAGCAACATATAATCTCATTAGAGTCTTGCCACACCTTCAACCGTCCAGCCAACACGACGACGTACGTTTTGTTAAGCGCATCGAAGATCGCTTGGGCTTCAGCGGACACGCCCTGGCCAATGGAAGCCATCGCTCTCTCGGCCAGCCCCTTGTTGCGCTGCTCCAGGCGCTGCAGCTCCTCCTCGCTGATGGCCGGCAGCGTCAGCTGCAGTCCGGCGGGGGCCGGCTCCAGCACCTCCACCTTCTGCAGCGCCTCGAGCTGGAAGATGCGCGTCTTGTTCTTGGCTCCGTCCTGCTCTTCTATTGCATGGAACAGTACCAACGTTTGGCATTAGTTGTATTGCATCCAGCATTGGCTGAGCGGCTTCAAGTAGCAGGAGCTCTCTGCAAGCGTAGGCTTTGCTCTTGAGTTGTACGTACCGAGCACGAGGAAGTTGGCCACGGGGTCCAGAGTGAAGATGATGCCCTCGAAGCTCTCCTGGCCGCTGGTGACCACGCGCACCTTGGCGCCCACGGCCTTGTGGTCCTGCTGCAGCTCACTGGGCAGCACGGGGGCCGGCGCGGCGCTGTTCATAGCCATCCTGTCACTGCTTCGTCACTTGTCCTCACACGACCCCCGGTCTTCGAGCGCATCTGGATTGGCTTAAAATGCGACCTAATTTCAACGAATCCTATCGCACCCCTCTAATAATTGATATCGAGGATGGAAGGGGGTTATTGAGGGGCGGAGCGTGAGGCTAAGCTTTGGAGCGTTTCCGGAGGTGCGAACGAGCGAGAAATCCATCATGGGCGGCGGTCACTACGAAGGTAAATTGCGGCGATACAGCGCTATACCCAGCGGCACAATGTAGCGCAGTCCACGCGTGTGTGGCTCGCGTCGTCTTATGCCGAAGTTTGCGCTCCTCCGCGTGCTTTTACGGCCCGGAACGAGATGTTTCTGACGAGTTTGTCGCTGTTAATTGCGCGCAGCTCCCCGCGTGCCTACGCGCCAGGAAATGGTGGACGCTAAGCTGCCGCTGCACTACCGCGACACGTGCGCGGGCCTGCTGATCCCGCTGAACGAGTGCCGACGGGCCACGCTCTTCCTCCCGTGGAAGTGCCAGGACCTGCGCCACGCTTACGAGAAGTGCCAGTACGAGGAGTGGAAGACGCGTGTGGAGCTGCTCAAGAACGAGAAGTAGGCTGCCACATCAGAGGAAAAGGGCTACACATTTGTGAGACGGCAGGTGCAGGTGGTGCGAAGGGTGAGCGGCGCTAGCATTTCCAAGACGCTCTGCGAGCGCCGCAGGAACCAAGAAGACCACGAGTGAATAATGAATACAGGTGCCGCTGCTAAACTCGTGTTGTCTATGTGTAGTTGCTGCTGTGAAGACAGGGTGGAGTTGCAGACTCGGCCTCGATCGATGTCCGACTGACATACTGCTGACTTTGCGCTCAAATTATTAGACTTCTATCTTATGCATCGAGCTGGACAATGCTGCTGGTCACGTTCAGAGAGCTGCGGAGGCGAGGCGGCGAGTCTTGCGAAACAAAGCAGATTATGATGACGAAGGAGTGCTGTTTTCCTCGTTCGCGTCATCTGCGTCGTCGGGTGTTGACCGCGGCGCGTGCTCTTCGTCGCTGCTGCTGTCAGTCTCGTCGTCGTACATTTGCTCGCCACGCTCGTACCGCTCCTGCTGTAAGCGCCGCACCTCCATCAGACTGAGCTGGTCGCCGCCAAACGGGTCGCCGAGCTGCCGCGCGAACCTGCCGCCCATCAAAATAATCGTTGTGAGGACGAAGACGCCTGCAATGAACAGACCCGACGGATTCTCGGCTTCCTCCTCCAGCATGCGCTTCAGCTGCTCATGCCAAGGCTCGGTAGGCTCAGCCTCGCCCAGCTGTTCGGGCACGGATCCATCGAAGCAGTCGATGCCTTCAGCATCCGTATCACTGCCGACGTGGAAGCCCATGTGAACGCAGAAGTCTGCGCCGGAGTTGGTGATGGCCGAGAGCGGCGAGCACACCAGCGCATTGCCGTAGCATGGCGCTAACGTTCCTGACCCGCCGTAAGCGTAGTACTCGTCCTTGCAGGCGTCGTACCAGTCGTTGCACAGACTCGGACACACGTTCTTCATTTGCCACGTGCCCATGAGCGGGTGGCACGACGAGCAGGCCATCTCCTCCGCCAGACGCTGGCACTTGCGGCTGAACTTGGCCACAACAGGCTCGCGAATCTTACTGCAGAGATCCACAACGCACACAAAAGCACAGGTGTCAGCACTACAATAGAGCCCCCATGGCAGTGTCTGCGCCAGCTTCACGTACAGACGCAGAGCGTGCGAGTGCGAGGCATTGCAGCACGTGCTCTTGCGGTACTTGCTGCACACTTCCATGCCCTTCGACTGCATCAACAAGACATTCATATCCACCACCGTATCCCTGTAATATTAGTACAAGCAGCAGCAGGAGCAGCAGCTCGGCCACGTACGCGCTGCATGGGGTGCGTCTCCTGGTCGAACTTGAGCACGCCGGCCGAGCGGCACGTGTTGTCGGGTTTGGCCTTGGGCTCCGCCAGCGCGGCGTCCCCCATAAGCAGCGCGGCCAGCAGCAGCGCCGCGCACACGTGGGCAGCTCTCATCATCTCGACGCCTTGGCCCGATCGGCGAATGACGCCCGATGCAGGGATATGATCGACAAAAGGTTTATGCTACGCGATGGGACCTGTCTCCCTTCGATAGTATCAAATGTCGAGCGACATGGCTCACTTTTGAAAATAGCTGAGCCAAAAGATGGCGCAGAGCTTCCGCGATGAGCTGGCCGCGCTGCGCGGCATGTTCCCGTCCTGGGACGTCGATGTGCTGGAGGAGCTGCTAGAGGCGCACCAAGGAGACGTGGAGAGCACGGTGGATTCGCTGCTGGCCATGGACGCGACGCCTGGCGCCGCAGAGGAGCTCGCGTCGCAGCCGCCGCCTGCACCACAAGCTCAAGCCCAAGCAACTCCGAGGTCTCCTGCGCGTCGGCAGCGCAGTCCGATGGCGTCTCCGTCGGCCTCTCCAACTAGACAGACGCGCGGACGTGTCAAGCTTCCCGACGACTTTTTGCGCCTGCCCGTGGACGAGTTCGGCAGCTTGTCCGAGCAGGAGGAGCGCGACGCGATCCTGGCGCGCATGCTGCAGGACCAGTTCTTCCGGGACGAAGTGCTGTCCAGTGAAGAGTTTTCGTCGCACTTCCATGAGAACAGGTCCTCCCGGCAGAGTCAGAGTTATCCGCCCGAAAAGACGGCAGCTGAGATCGCGAGCGAGACGTACACGGCAATGAGCGAGAAGTTCACCTCCATGAGCGAAGGTGAGTGGGGTCAAGGTAGCCTCTTGTTGCTACTATACTGCGCTGAGCTGACACACTGCTGAATGCTTCGCTGGATGTAGTCATGAAGAACAAGATGCACGAGATGTACATGCGCTTCCAGATGCGCAACGACGCGCCTGCCGCCAGAGACCCCAAGAGGTGAGCTAGTTGAAGCTATTGTAGCTGACTTGTTGCGAAGCACTGACCTTTATTGTTGCAGCCAACGCCCGCTCATGGAGGATGACAGCGACTCCAGCGAGGATGAGGACTTGAACGACAACCCGGACGTACGGCGCCGCAACATGGACCAACGTCGCAGTCAAGGATCGCCGAGGCGATGGAGCCCTCGTAACTTGTCGCGGAGGTCCAACACTGGCGCCAGCGCGTACTCCAAGAAGGACGACTAATAGCTGCCGCCATGGCCCAATGCAATATCTCCCAGTCGCACGCACGCCTCATGAGGCGACGTTCGCAGGAACGAGAATCTCGTTACGAGATGGACGCGTGTGTTAGCGGAGTGCATTTCCACTGTATCAGCTTTAATATGAGGAAAAATCGATCGTATCGGATCGCTTCCATGGGCTCTCGCCCGCCTTCTCCTTGTCTTTAGCAGCCGGAGCCTCCTCTTCGTCGTCGCTGTCTTCAAAGTCATTGAGCATCTCTTGCTCGGCAGAGACCTTTTCGGTCTCCTGCTTCTGCTTCTTGTTCGACTCTTGCTCTGCCTTGTCATCCTCACCACTGTCGTTTCGAACTTGCCGCATTTCTACTGCCGACTCCCCTTTGAAGTAGCCCTGCACACAACCAGCACCCCCACACTCAGCCCATCAACTCCATCTCACACCAATCTCACCCCAAACTTCGCTCACCTGCTGCTGCCAAGCAACGAAACTTGAGGTAGGGAACGGTCCGTGGATCTGACCGTCCGTAGCCTTGTACTCCCACATGACCTCCTGCTTGGGCGGGTGTTCCTCGCTCTTGCCCTCGCTATCTTCAGCGAACTGCACGCTCCTCTCTCTCCGCTGCGCCAGCAGCTCCTCTTCGGGGACGAACTCCTCCTTGATCTGACTGTACACGTCCACCTCGCCCGACCTCATGAGGAAGTCCGCCGCCTCCGTGACCTGCTCGAACTGCTTCTTCTCCTCCTCCGTCTGCGCCGGCTGCGTCTCCTTCATCTGCGCCTGCTTGCGCTTGCTGCCGGGCCGAACGCGCTCCCGCTTCTTGGAGCCGAGCCGCTTGAGCGCCTGCAGCACCGTCTCGCGGGGCTTCAGCAGCGCGGCCAGCGTGCGGTTGGCCGCGTCCGTCGTGAGCGTCTCCTCCGCCTGCTCGTCGCGGAACTCGCGGCGGCTCTTGGCGCTCTTGGCTGCGCCCATCTGCTGCTCCGAGACGCCGTCCAGCCACGCCTCCTCCTGCACCTTCTTGGCCTCGTCGTCCCACACGAAGTTGCCGTCCGCGTCGAAGTGGCCCTCGTCCTTCTCCTCCTCCATGTTGAACGCGGTCATGCCGCGCCGATCCTCGCCCGCCATTGTTGCCGCTTACTGTGAAATGATGCACTGCTCAGATGGGTACACTGTACCTGGCTGATTCTTTAGGACATCTGCTTCACAGTGGTGGTGTGGTGTATTATGGTGTGGTCCACTCGGCGTCGGTCAAAGGCTGCAGTACGAACCACTGGCAGTGCTGGAACAAGGTCGCAGGACGCAGCAGACTCCGAGACGATGGTGCGGGCGTCGTGAGTGCCTTGGGGCTGCCTATTGCATCTGTGTACTGATGGTGCTCTTGCTCTGTGCTCTGCTGCTGCTGCAGGGAAAAGCCAAGAAGACGCGCAAGTTCGCCGCTGTGAAGCGCATGATCAGTCCTCGCGACACGCGCATGTACGTCTCTGCCCTCTGGCGCAGTCGGCTACGCAGCGTTGGCTGGTGGATGTGCACTATGCCGTTTTGTACTCACTTTTACCTGCTATTTTATTTATTTATTGCAGCAATTCGGTGCGTAAGGCGGTAGCGCAGGCCGACGAGAAGAAGCGCAAGGCTGCGGAGCCCAAGCAAATGTAAGCAACCATGCGTCAGTCCTGGTGGAGGGATGGAGACTCATTTTCTGTTTTGCCGCTGGTGTCATCTGTGCTGTGCAGTGACCAGATCCCGTCCAACATGTTCTTCAAGTATAACTCGGCGCTGGGCCCGCCGTACAACGTCATCGTGGATACGAATTTCATCAACTTCTCCATCAAGAACAAGCTCGAGGTGGTCTCGGCCATGATGGACTGCCTCCTCGCCAAGTGTGAGTTTGTACAAAGTGCTGTGTTTGTCAGAACGTATGGAGTGAGAAACTGAGATGGCAATTGTGCTCTTGTTTGGAACGGCGCAGGCACTCCTTGCATCACGGACTGCGTGATGGCAGAACTGGAGAAGCTCGGCCACAAGTACCGCGTGGCGCTTCGACTAGCGAAGGACCCGCGCTTCGAGCGGCTGCCGTGCACGCACAAGGGCACGTACGCAGATGACTGCTTGCTGCAGCGCGTGCAGCAGCACCGCTGCTACGTGGTCGCAACGTGTGATCGCGAGCTCAAGCGCCGCATCCGTAAGGTCCCTGGTGTCCCCATCATGTACATTTCCAACCGCAAGTACGTGATTGAGCGGCTTCCGGAGGCCAATGCCGCCAAGATCAAATAGGCGGCCGTGCTTGTTGGACATGGTGAACAGTTCTAAATATTCGATTGATAGGCCAACACCGCAGGCTTGGCAACGTCAACTGCCTCTACCAGCCCGATACATAGACGTATTTTTTTTTAAGATTGCCTTGTTTGTAGCGCCCGATCAACTTGAACGGTTCAAGTCAAGCGTCGTCTTGGTCGAAATGGTATCCCGTCCTCAGGCAGGCGTAGTGCCGCCCCAGGCAACTGGCAGCAAAGCTATCGACACCGCAGCAGCGGGAAAATCCATCTTGCAGGCGCAAGCTGAAGAGCGCAAGCGTCTTCTTGACCAGTACTTCGAACGCACGAAGCTGCTCAAGGTGATTGAGGGTTTCATGGCGAAGCTGGCTACAGCGTACAAGACGCAGCTTCGATTGCCAGCAAACCCGTACCCGGAGCTGCTCAAAGTCATGCGCATGCACGAGCTTCGGCAGACTTTTGCTCTTCAATGCAGTGGCAGCAGCTCTTCTCTGGAGTTAGCAGCACTAAACGGTCAAGCCCAAGTACCCGCACGGTTCCAAATATGCAGCGTGGAGCACGAGCAGTTCGCACTGCCGATATGGGGAACGAAGTCAACGCTAGAGCAGCTCACTGGAGCGAATCTCTATCCTCTGCTGGACCAGATAAACGTCTCTTTTCAAGGACTGGTGTCTCGTAAAGAGTTTACTGACGATGAGTGCCGAGTGAATGCGTATGGTGTACTAGTGGGCGATGGCTTTCTTGGCACTCGGTCGGGACATCTACCTTCAACTTTTCTCGATCTGGAGACTCACGTGTTTGTTTCGGGGGTTCACTTGGAGAAAGCGATGGGAGTTTTCGCTCGGTTCTTGCTCATACAATTGCACGAAGTGGGCAATGCTGCAGCATCTTTTGCATCTCTATCACAGGAAGAAGCTGTAGTCTACCGCGGTTGTGTTGCATACGGTGGAATCACTATTGCTCCCCAAGCTACATCGACTACTGAAATGTCCGATCAACACGCAGCAACAACCGTGTGGGATATCGAACGTGTTACGGAAAGCCGAAGCGCTTTTATCGGTGCTGTTAAGACTGCTCTCGTGTCCAATTCGCTTATCACTCTCACTCGATACGAACCGGTACAGCTGCCAACCGGCGGCAAAAGCCTTGTGTACCAAGTAGAACAAGCATTTTTCTTCCATTTTGCTGCGGAAGACAAAGGCAAACTTACTGATAAGGGTGTTAACACTCCCACCTCACGGCAATCTTTCATGGCGGAGAGTCGAGCACTGACGTCAGGACTTTTCTTCGACCCTAATGGTGCTGTCGAGGTCGCATCTAGGTTCAAAGATGCTGCACTGAAAGACGAAGAGGGAGCGAAGCTGCCACAGAAGAAGAAACAAACTGCGATCCCTGACTCTCCGAGTGTCGTGGTTATCCCCAAAGCAAAGCCAAGATCCGGTTTTATTGGTGTTTTGCAGAAGACAGTCAACGAACTTCGTCGGATGGGGCTCGCCTACGATGCATTCCGAGAGTACACAAATGATCTGGTTGGGTGTTTTGCTTACGACCTGGGAAATCTTGTCCAGGCTCACCAAGCTTGGATGAGTGTCCTCTGTCGCTCGACCTGTTCTATTGCAACGGTAGCAATAATTCAGACAAGCTACATGTCGCTCGAAACCTGGATGAAGAGGTTCCTGGTGGAATCGGAAGCATTTGCTCCAACCTCAGTGCTGTATCCAGTTTGCTCTCTCTTGCGGCAATATAATAACGAGGTCCAAGCAGCGTCCGAATTGAAAGATGATCGACAGATTGATGAGTTCGTCGAGGCACTTCGGCGTCTTGATGAGCTATTGCTGATTATGGTTCGCACCACGTTCAGCGACTTTCTTGGCTTAGTAAACCCCGCATTTAAAGAAGCAGACCAAGCAGCAGCTAACGCGTCAGTGGCCAAGCAACAGGATAATAGCTCCACCCTTTTGGACGAAATTGATGTGCTTCGAGCTCTTGAAATGGCGGTCGAGGAACGACGATATCCAGCTACAATTGTATCTGAGCTTGTTTTTGCTCAAGCAATCGTTGACTCTGGTCTCGATATGGCCCTTGAAAGTGCCGTAATGAACACAGTCGCAGTTCGTCTACCGCCGAATCCATTTATCGATGTTTCGATCAATCTACAGGTTTTCGCTTTACGCCAGCTGGTCTGGAGACGTGAGATGCAACCACCTGAACTGCAGAGTATCATTCGAGTTTCATCAAGGCCTGATCTCTTTTCTATCGAAGGATCAAGCGTATGCGCTGTCAACTCGAGGCTACTTCAACTTGTAAAAGTTGACCAATTATCCCAAACTCAAGAATGGCTCGTACAGCACGGTATTTTTCACGAAAGTACCTACAAACCATCCAGAAGCTCGTACTCACTCGCGGTTTTCCAGACAATGTTGTTTTTCCACCCACTCCTCTTTGCTCAACGGACTTTAAACGATATCGAAAGCTCATCAATACTGAAAGAGTTGGATGTTATTGAACACTACGTCCTGGAGGGGAAAGAGAACAGTCAGGCTCGAGAGTTTTTCCTGGAAGCAGTGCTCACAGACATACGACGACTTGCAACAGCACCAAGAAGTCCTACTGGGAAGAACTGTTGGCAAATACAATTGGAACTTCAAGCATTAGACTCTTCCGCGCAGCTAATGGCAGCCATGGATCTCTTTCAATCGCCTACGGACGAGTCCATACATACCTTAGCTGAAGAGGCAACGCGACCACAATGTATGCTCCAAGTTCTCATTCAACTCGCGGAAGTGAATACTCATGGAGATAGCAGCAGTCTCACGATATTGCAAGTGACAAAGGTGTACGCTTTCCACCACCACTCCACGAATGACCACATCACCGATGACCCCTCTGCAATTTTGCCACCATTGCTGTTGTTTCGAATATCGGAGTACGGCGTTTTCTTTTCACGACAAAACGCATTGCTGTATTTCAAAGGCATTGAGTCCGACTGCGAAAGATCGAAAATACCAACGAATGTATGGACCCCATATGCATCAAGGGCACTTGAGCTTGGTGATACCTTTTCGATATACGAGCTTGACGTCATGCACGAAAGTGGAACACCTCTCGGTCTGCAACAACGTGATTATGAGCTCATTCACCGACTTCTCTTACATTCCGACATTTGCCAGCTCTACTCACTCGTAAGTGCAGTCAGTCATCCCATCGGTCGAGTTATTTAACTAACATGCATTCTGTTTTTCGGCAGGAACAAACAATAAAATGGCTCCTTGACGCCCTCCAGAACAAGCTGGACCAGATTATGGCCTCAAAGTCTCGTAAGGGAGCCAAGTCGACTGCGTTAGCCGATACCTCGTCGTTTAGCGTTCATCACCGGTTGGCCTTATACATCATCGCTCGAACCGAAAAGTTGGTCAATCCTCTGAACGATCAACTTCCGTTTCTGCACAAGATATCGGATCTCATCTCGAGGCTGCAAAAGAGTGTCGCTCGATGGCAGTCCATTCAACCTCCAACTGAAGCAATACTTGAACGTGAGCACAAGCAGCAAGAGAAAACACCAGCTAGTATCCCTCTGACTCCCCGTGAAGACCCCGTCGCCATCACCAATGAGCTGATAGATGCACTTCAAGCGACGTGGATATTCGTGATGCTCTTTCGCTTGTCATATCAGCGTGCTTTCTTCGCGAATGCTAATGCGAAGCGAGAATAAACAGAAAACTCGTAGTTGAACAGACAGCAAATGAGAAAATGTTTGCACAATTGTTAGTGAGTCAACGAGCAGTTCCTAGTCGTCTAGGTGTGATTCATCACTAGTGTCCGTCTTTAGATGAAGGCCCGACCCTCTCTCACTACCAGTAGCACTGCTTGGCTCGATCGGTTTGGGATCCTTGAACTGGCAAAGAATCTTCACATCATGCATTCCAAAAACTAGTTAGCGACTTCCTTGCACACATCCCCTCAAAGAATGAAGCTTACCGGATAAATGGCTTCACAGGCAGCATACAGCTCGCGTGGCTCCTTGGAGTCCGTGAAGACGACCTTCCCGCTCACAAAGACGAGAACCTTCACCTGCGGCTTGTCCAACCGATAGATGAGCGCCGGATAGAGCTCTGGCTCGTACTGCATCACCATTAACCGCATTATCAAATGAATCAGCACTCTCCAACCACAACAAGTATGCATCGTCATCGTCTCCAGCTCCTCACCGTGCAGCAGTCGCTGTGAGCGAAGGCGATCGCCTCCACGAGCACGCGGAAGCCCAAGTCGCACGTGCCCACGACGTTCTGGATCTTGAAGTCAATGAGGTTCACTCCAGGGAAGTCCATCTTCTGGATCACCTGCGTGAACCTGCGCGCCACGTTCTTGATGGCTTCCTCCGTCTCCGCCCCCGTGCAGACCAGCTTGCCGTTGGCGAAGAGCATGGCCGTTGCCTTGGGGTTGTGCAGCTTCATGAGAATGCAGTTCTTCTTGGGCACGAGCTCAGCTCGGCGGTGGGACTTCACCAGGAGGTTCGTCAGGTCGAATCGCATCCCCAAGTTGGCGGAGCACACGAAGTTCCTGGGCGTAACGAGGCAGCGAAGCCGTTAGCTCTCCTAGGAACTCTGTAGAATCGCTATTTTCTCAGCTTGTAGGAAGAATTAGGAGTATAATTTAACATTTTCTGAGAGAATAGAGGTTGTAGATGAGTGGTACGAGGCCTTACTTGATATGGAGCTCTGGAACTGCCGTAGTGGTGGCGAGTTCTTCGTGCTTGGGCGTCATGGCCGCCATGGTCGACGTTAAAGTTGGTGATGTTACACAAGTAATACACAAATGGCGTGCAAAGTACGAATGTATACCTGTGATTTTCACCCTAAGTTTCCAAACTTCACAATACGAAACATACAAAACTCAAGTGCAGTGGAATTCATCGTAAATGCAATTGCTGTACGGCACGGACGAGGTCGTCGTCGAAATTTTTTTCGCTGCGACGCTGTGGCGAGTTTTGGTTACTTGCAGCTGCTCTACGGTGAGAGCTTGCTGCGAGTTGTTGGCGCTGCATCTCGAGAACCGCAAGTCGCTCCTTCAACTTGGTCCGCTCAATCTCAGTTATCCGCTTCGCTTCTTGAAGTGACATAGAATTTTCCGGCCTTGTATCCTGGCTGCTGTGGTTATTGTCGAAATGCTGTAGAAGCCGCGCTCGCATGGCTAGAGCTCGCTGGCGATTGCGCTCGATGACCTTATCGCGGACTCGCGCTTTCTTCGCCGCGATACGAGCCTCCTCCTCCAGATGCAGCTTTTCAATGACTTCCTGCTTCTTGTATAGCAGTGCACGAAACTGGCGCTGGATTTTAGACGCGGCGCGAGCACGATGCAAGTGAGCAAGTAGGATGTCGCGACTCTCCAGAAACTTCGCTGTCTTGGCTGTAGTTTGCTTCAACTGGGCTATGAGCTTCTTGTCCGCTTCAGCTTTCAATCGAGCTGAGGGCGAGAGGAAAAGAGAGCAGCATTAGTCCCGGTCGAAAGTATACCAACCATTATTACCAGCGATCGTACCCTTTTCAGCCAGGTCCTTTTGCAGAGCCTCGTTGGAGCTCCAATTGATGTTAAAGCCTGTGGGGGCATCCGCTTCACTATCTACAGCCGGGTCCTTCGCTGTTGTCTGTCCTCCAACCCTGCTCGGCTCATTCGAGGTGACGTCCCGGAGCTTCACCTCTAGAGTACCAAGATCGTCTTGCAGTGTTGTCAGGAACACCACTTCTCGAGAGGAGGCCAACGCTTCAACGTCCTTCTCGCTCAATTGCCACCCGCTCGTCCCCAAATACACCGTCTGCGGTCGCGAGCGTGCCGACGTCCCGCCACGAGAGCGGGGTCTTAGAAGGAAGAGCTGGAAATCAAGTCGAGGCAGAGCTGGTAACTGGTCGGTGCTGCTCTTGGGGCGTACTGGCCCATCGCCTGCAGCCACTGCGGCCTCAGACAAAGAAAACCTTAAGCAATTGTTGCCAGGAGCCGTCGCTTGTTCCTCCCAGCCGATCGTCACACTGCGAAAGCATTTTTGCTGTCCTTGCTCCCGAATAACAATGGCAGGCGAGCACTGATCTCCGCGCTTTCCCTCCACAGAGCGCAAGGTTGCGTACGCGACGTGCTCCGTATTGCCGACTCGGGTGAGGGACAAGAAGCCATCCTGGCGGAGGAACAGCGAGCTGGACAACCACACGCGCGCCCGCACCACTCGCACCTCGATCTCCATGCTGGACTGCTTGGTAATAAACAGCTAGGTCAAATAGACTACGAGCAAAGAGACAGACAAAGCAAACTGTTGATTTATATATACAACTCCAATAATACTTCTCAAGCACTTCCAAGCACCAACTTCACCACGGAACTCATTCCTACCGTGCCATCAGCTGGTCCTTCCTCGGTATCCACGCACGCGTTCCTACAGGGAACACCCTCCACTGAATAAATCATCCATAGCCTCCACGGGGGAGATTAGTTTCACAGCTTCACGGGCAGCTCAGCTCCTGGCAGACCCTGCCCAGCACACTCAGCAAATAGCTCCGCTATGCTAAGAGGTGCCTGCTCAGGAGGTCATCGCGCGCTCGCGGCCGTGCTTGATGCAGTACCCGTTCTTTTGCACCCACTTCTCGCAGCCCTCCGCCTTGCACTTAATGCCGCCACCGTGGCCGCGGCACAAGCCCTTAGACTGGCTGCTCTTGGGGCAATCCGGGTGCTTGCACCGTGCGCCACCACCGTGGGCCTTGCACAGGCCGCGCGACTGCGCAGTCTTCTCGCAATCTTCGAACGAGCAGGGAGTGCCTCCACCGTGCGCAATGCACTTGCGGTTCGCCTGCGCGCTCTTGTTGCAGTTAGGGTGCGAGCAACGCTTGCCACCTCCGTGCGTGCGGCACAGGCCGCGGGAGCGAGCAATGTTACTGCAATTCGCATATCTGCACACACGTCCACTGCGCGCGTTACTGTTGTTCAGCGCGGCCTGAGCCGCGGCGTTCGCCGCCGCCGTCATGGCGTCACTGCTGCCTTCACTGCGCCCCACGCTTGAGCTGAGCAGACGCATTCCGCTGTCCTCGTCCTCGGATGAAATCGACATACGGTCGGCACCGTCGAACGACATGCGCGAGCGTCTCCTCTCCTGCAGGAACGACACGCCCGGCAGCGACTGCGAGTACAACATCGGTGACGTGGAGGCCGCCGACGACAGCGAAGAGTTCGACAGAGAACGCAACGGGGCCTTCGGGTGGTGCTGGTGCAGGAGCTGAGGCTGGTGGAGCGGCGAGGGCGATGGGGACGGCGACTGGGACGACGACGACAGCGTTGACACATCCGAGAACGAGCGCAGCGATAGTGGCGGCGGACGCGCGGCAATACCCAGCGACTTCAAGTGGGTCCCGGGCGAGTTGCGGATCGCATTAAGCGACGGCAAGCGCGGGCTATTCTCCACCTTGGCAGACAGAAACGGGTTGTGCGCTTTGCCCATGGGAGCGGCGGGGGCCGACAGCGCCATGCTCGCGAACGGCGACACGGGCGGGGCCAGCGGGGGCGTCGAGTGCAGGTTGGACGACGAGCTGGAGCCGCCGTATGTGAAGGCGTGCGACGTGGTGGGCACGCGCAGACGGCCGGCGTCGGGGCGCGGCAGCGGCGAGATGAAGCACATCTCCTCCTTCTGCACCTGCAGCTGCTGCTCGAGCTGGCGCTGCTCCTCGAGCTCGGCGGCCGAGAATCCGTCGTCGCTCATCGGGGCCTGGTAGAAGGCCGTGGACGCGCCCAACTGGCGCTTGAGCGGGTCCGTGAGCTCGCGCACGCGGTTGCTGGAGTCCACGAGCTTGAAGGCGGGCACGGAGGCGGGCGCCGAGCCGTGCAGAAGCTGGTCACGCGACTGCATCCACTCCATGCTCAGGGGGGGGATCGACACTCGGCGGCGGTTTACTGTGGGAAAAAGGCCGGAGCGGAGACCTCAGGGGTGCGGCGCAGAAAGCAGAGTGAATGAACGGGACGGGCGCCGCAACAGCGGGAGACTCGGGTGTGGCGCACACCACCAAATGCCAGCACCGGCAGCGCGGGCTAGGGCGACGGCGTGAGGAGATCGCCAATACAAACCCCGAGTCAAAACAAAAAGAAGCGGCGATGGGCCCCCGTGATGGGCAACATGTGACAGCCAGGCCCACTTCAGCATCTCCTTACAGTTAGCGAGCACGAAGAGACCTTCCCAGAGCGCGGCAATGCTTGAGCGCTTTCTTTCCGATGAAGTTTTGGTGCGCAGCTTCAAGATAAAATTGCGGGTATCACCATGCGTACGAGTGCTATGATAATGGACTTGCTGTCCGTGGCGTTTGCATTCGCAGCTGTTTCGTCGCTCTCGGGTGCGTCTAGCTTGCGACACTGCCGCACATGTACTAGTAGGTTGAGCTTGGAGCGCTAACTACAGTAAGAGTAAATGAGTTAATAGTACGGAGGAAGTATACACGGAGCTCTGTCTTAAAAAGGCATCGAGACGAGCTACTCTTGCCTTGGTAGACCTTAAAACGAGTACTCTTCCGACTTGGCATTCTTGAAAGTTCTCTTCAAATGCAAATATGCTGTTAAAACGTTTTAGGCCACGACCGATAGACTAACTTAATAAAGTAATCGACGTGATACCCCCCTCCCCACCCCTGTGCTCGCTGGATTTTTGCTCTTTGACCCTCATCTACAATTTACGCTGAGAGCAGTATGCTGTGCCCCCCCCATACTGCCACAGGCTTTGCACTTGTGAATGACTTAGAGAGATATCATGCCCTGATCTAGAAAACATGGATCTGAGCTCAAAACGAATGCTTCTTTGAACGGCGAAAGTGTAAATGTACCGATTGCTAAATTAGCCAAAAGACAAGGAAATCACTACATTGTTGATCTCATTGCATTGATACTGTGTGACTTCTTCTTTTGAATGAAAGGCGTCTAAAAGATAGAGTTGCGAACCACGCTGGCGTTACGGTTGGTGCAAAACACTGATTTAAATTAGTGGGGTGTTAAAAGATACTTTTGCAGAAACGGTGCTTGCGTGCCTCGTCGCTGCTTCCACCGCCTCGTCTCTGTTTCTCGAGAATCGCCCATTGCGTTCTTCTCGTGAGACCTGATGGTCTGAAGACAGCCCACGGCCGTAGATAAACTTGACGAGACCCGGTGTCGGCGCCACAACTGCAGCCCGCAATACTAAACGGTAGACTGCTGGGCAGGCAGTACTCGCCACGGTTCCGGTACGAGAGGCACCCCAGTCGCTGCGACCGTCGCAGTTGTGCCTCAAATCCTCGACGTTCAGCGCACTGAGAAAGGGTGGAAGGGGATGCGCACTGCCACGTCCCACTATGCTTGGCTGGTGTGACCGACTGATGGCTCCGTGATACACAACCAATTTGTATCGAGGAGAAACAGGTGATCGACTTCTGCGCACGCCTGGTCGGTCGCGCGAGAAAAATAGTTGAGCAACAAATTCGGGAGCCCCAACAATCAAGTTCCGGGCTCCAGATGGCTGGTCTCGAGTCGCTACAGCCTATGCCGGCGTTGTGGCTCCAGAAGCTCCTCGAACTTCGCTCGAGCCTCGAGCCGCGCGCAGCAAGCTCGTCGCCGCCGCGACTGGGGCTGGCATTTCGCTGCAAGCAAATGCGGCCAAAGGAGGTCGCAGTCCGCAAGCCGGGCAGGGGAAAGAGCTGGAGCGCATTGGCGGGCGCAGGCATCCCTGTGTGGACCTGCTGGGGAACCAGAGCATCACGCTGGACTTGCAAAGACGTGCTAGGATGCCAAGCCGTGGGCGGCGAAACCTCACTTGCGCGCGCTCGCTTTCGAATCGGAACGAGTGGCGACGGCAACGGCGATCACCTTGGTTGTTAGTCAATCTCCGCGCGGCGGCGTCGTGCCGGTGCTTTTGGGCATCTGATCGGGAGGGAACGGGGAAAGCCCAGCTGAAGCTTGTCAGCTGCAGAAGCCGCGGCGGAGATGGGGCGGCTTCCGATCATGCCGCCTCACAATATGGCGGCAAGACGGCAGTCGCGACAGCGCCAACCTCGCGGCTACAGCTCGCTGTATGCTACATACTGTAGAGCACTGAGCTTCATATCACCTGAAGCGCAGTCTCCATACCAACCTAATGCAGTCGAAGGCACGAGCAAGCAGGGAAACAGCAAGCGAGGGTTCCGAAAACGCTGAAAATCCACCCCATTCGTCGACACTTGTGAGCAAGCAGGCCACTTCAAGAAAGTCGCTTCAACAAAGCCGATTCCTCGCGATACGTATGATTATGCAGTGTTCACAGCATTGATTTTTAGTAGAAAGGGAGAATGCACCCAAATTTGTATCTGCAGTAGACTATTTGTTACAGGACGTGCAGAGCCGGGTATTACCTACTTCACTTCGGCTGCGCTTCAACATTGTCATCGACCACCATGGCGATCCGCTCCAGGCCCGCGTCCACCGTCTCCTCCTCCAGCGCGCTGTCGCGGCGCTCGACGGTCACAGAGGATGACCCGCAGTACGACAGCAGCTTGGTCAAGCGCTCGCGCTCGCGACGCCGCTGCTCGCCACCCACGAGCGCCGCCAGATCCTGTAGCGCGCGCTGCCGCTCGTCGTCGCCGGTGGCCGCCGCGAGCTTGTCAAGGATCGCCTGCTGCTCGGTCTGCGTGGCCGCCAGTGCCTGATCCTGTGCTAACAGCGACTCTTGCGGTTCTGCAACTCGCTCGGACAGCTGCGCCGTTGCTCGCTGGCTGCGAGTGCGCTCCGTCGCCAGCTCGGCGCGGAGTCGCTGACTGGTCAGCTGCCGCAGCTGCTGCGTCTTGCGGAGCTCGCCGCGAAGCTCCTCCAGTTGTCGCTCGTAGCTGTCCTTCATGGCCGCCATCTCTCTGGCCAGGGCGAGAGCGAAAGTCTCGTGCTCCTCGGCTGTAAAGAAGACGGTCAGTGTTGTGCAACAAAAGATCAGGACGCGAATGACACACCTTTCACTTGGCGTACGCGCGCCTCGAAGCTGTCACCGGGGCAGGACAATCGACGCAAGAGGCGGCTTGCCTTCAGTTGCTCGGCGATAGGTACAGTATCTCGCCCGGCGGCCACGGCGTCGGAGAATGGGTTGGGGCCGTGGAATCCGGCGAGCAGTTGGGGACGCGAAGACTGCTCTCCATCAAGAGGGGCCAGCGCGTATCCAAGGTACTCGAGATGCAGTGCTTCCAGTTGAGTCCGCATATCGGCCAGCTTCCAGTCAGCACTTTCAAGCTCTTCGCGCAGTGCTTCCCACTTTTGCTGCACTTCACGCCATTTGCTGGTGTCGTCGGGGGCGCTGATGACTGGCAAGGCTGGTATAGTGGCCGTCTCACTGATTGAAGAGCTTGGATCTAGGCCGCTGGTAGGGAAAAGAACGGTGTCAAATAGCGCCATCATAACCTGCAGTCGCTGGGCTAGTAGAATGATAATCCGCTGGAGGAGCTCGTGATCCGCCTTCTGTTTTGATTCGGCTGCTGCTCGCTGTTGGTCTAGCTCAGCTCGCTCCTTTTCAACCTGTAGACGCTCTGTCGTCGCGTTTGCTCGTTGTTTCTTCAGGCCTCTAAAGGATGCACACACGCACGGAGATGTGAAGATTAATAGGCAATAGCTGTATGGATCCTCATGCCCAACAAACCTTTGCTCTTCGGCAATGCGTCGCTCCCTGGCACTAACTTGAGTGAGTTTACTCTCAAAGTCGCTCGTGCGGACGCTACCGTGGTGAGAAAGCTGCTCTTCGAGCGCAACAATCTTTTGCTTTGCCTTCTGTAGCTCCGCTCGCAGCTCTGACAAGCTGGTTTGGTGACTAATAGATTTGCCTCTAGGTGAAGCTAAAGCGTGAGCGAGTGCTCGATCCAAGTTCTCGCGAATCTCCGTCAGATTTCTCAACTCTTCTTTCACCGATGAGAGTTCCTCCTGTAGCGCTTCCTCGGACATAGCAGCTTCCTCGGTGCCTTGTTCATTCAGTTGCCGAAGCTGTTCATTCTGGCGTCGTAGTGCATCAAGCTCGCGCTCTAAACCATCTCTGTCTGATGACAGCGATGCTACTCGCTCTGTATACTCCTTCACTTTCTCTTCGAATGCCTTTTGTTCCTGCTCACGCTGACGTTTGCGCTCCAGCAAGCAAAGGTTCGCTGTTGCAAGCTCTGCAGCTACCGCTTGAGCTTGCTCAACAGCGTGGACTGCCTTCTCTTGCTCCATGGCAAGGGCTTTGCGTTGCTGCTCCCGGAATAATGCAGTGTTTTGGCGCTCAGCTACCAGAGCATGCTCCAGAGCCGAGACCCGCTGATGCCACGCGCTTTCTTCGCGCTGTTGGCGGCTCTGTAGCTCTTCGTCGTCAACGGGAACCGATCGGCTTAGCTTCGCTTCCAGTAACTGTACATGCTGCGCTTGCTCTTCCAGCAGTATCTGTTGACGCTCCAGCTCCTTTGATGTCGCTTCGATTATTGCTTCGCTCTGTTGTAGCAAAGCCGCTTTGCTCTCTGCTGTAGTCGTCACTGCTGCTAGCTTCGCAGTCAGCCTTTCAATGTCTTCGTTTCGGATTTTCAAGTCGTGATGAAGACTGCGCACAGTGCCTTGGGCTTGTTTGGTGTCTGTCTGGGAGGCCTTCAGTTCAAGGCGCAACTCGTCCAACGCTTGCTGTGCTTGATTGAGCTGCTTAGTCACGAAATGTAGTTGTGAAGTGGCTGCTTGTGCTTGTGCTTCAGCTTTCGCAGTAGCTTGAGTCTGCCTCTGTCCAATCTCATCTTCTTTCAGACGCATCAGGCGCTCCAATTCCAACTTGTCACGCCTAAGCTGGGCCTTCTCCGTGTTTGCAGAGTTCTCCAAAGAGCGATATTGTTCAACCATCGACGCGAGAGAGTTTTGTAGATCTACTGAGCGCTTCTCCATTACAGTCATCTGTACAGTAGCGAGAGTACTTTCAGTAAGCATAAGTAAAACACCGAAGCATTTGTTTCGCACAGACCTGTTCCTGGAACGAATTGCTGGCAACAATCATGGATTCTCGGTGTAGCCGCTCCGTGGTTTCAAGTCGCTCACCAGCAGAGTGCAACTCTGAGTTCGCTCTTTCAAGCTGCCAAAGACAGCAATCAGATACAATGAACACTGAATAGCGTGAAGTTATGTAGATCCTACCTGTTGCTGCAACTCGATCCTCTGTCGCTCCAAATTCTGTATCGAAAAGATAGACTCCACTCGGTCTTTTTCCAGAGCTGCTAGTCGTGCTAGTTGCTCTGCCGCCACAGTTGACACTGGTTGATCATTTTCTTGAGGGCTTTCATTCTCAGCTGATTCAGGGGTATCACCTTGATCACCTTCATGGTACGGGATTTGAACTCGTTTTACTCGCTCGAAGCGAGGTCGTCTGCGTGCCAGAACGTCTTTAAAGAACCCTATCTGCTCTTTTAACTGTCTGAGCTCGGAGTCCCTATCAGCGATCACTTTCACGAGAATTTTTCGTTCACCCGTAGCTGCTAGCTTGCTGCGTTTCAAAACCTGACTCACGCACACGTCAGCGATAAATTTCATAACGGTAAGTACGTAGATATCTTACCTGAGTCTGCTGTAGCACCCTGAGAATGCCACCAGCATAAATCGAGGCGGAGCTTGTACCGCACCCATTTGCAAACAGTAATGAAGGCGTATCCCTTGTATTCTGGCCAACTGGAGGTCGTAGTAACTTCATTTTGAATAATTTGGCTCCAGTATCTGCTGCTCGTTCCGAATCAATACCACCTTCGCTTTCAGAGTCATGGTGGTCGAGGCAAAACTCCATCAACGAGACAAGCGTGTCACCTAAGAGCCCTTCAAGGCCGACCTTTGCTGCAGCTAACTAAATCATTAAAAAAAATTGTCAGTCTTGACGCCGAACACTGAAAACAGTAGTGAGAGTTTACCTGTGCTGGATCGGAGGAGTAGTTGTACCTCAGCAGTTGGGTCTGGATACTGGCAGTGGAGGAAGATGACGTTGGGTTTGACTTCGAATTCCATCCGAGATATGTTTTGGTGTCACGGTTGAGGAGCAGGTTCTTAACGTGGTTTGGTGCCGATCCCGTTGTGATTTTTCTGCTACTTTTATCACTTTCGAGGACTTCGTTCTCAAGTTGTCGGTGAATATGGTGCAAGTGTAAAATATCTGCCTTCAGTTGCTGCACGTACTGCTCGTCGAGTGAAGTTGATACATCGGTGTCTTCCTCTCCATTATTTCGGCTGTCAACTTCAGGTTCTTCGGATACTTCAGTGCCTGTTGACACACCGTCGTCGCAACAACAGCTCGTTAGTTGAATTCGACATCGACAGCCAGTAGTAACAGAGAACCTTGTGTGAAGTAGGAGGTTCTCTTCACAAATGCCTGAGTTGTCGGAACTCCTCGGCCGCTTTCTCGAGCGGTACGCGGTCGTTGGTTCGCTTCCTGAGGCACTGAAAACGCTGCCTCGGGGCGACGTACGCCGCTGCTACTCTGTGGCCTGCAAGAACGAGGTCAATATAAAACGTTGTAGAGCATGACATCGGCAGCAAAAGCGTTACCGATTAAGAAAGCGGCTACTAGCTGGTCGCTGGTGCAGGAGCGGATGCTGATGCTGACTTGGATGCTGTTGATTTGAACCGAATCGATCCGGTAAGAAGATGTTCGACTCATCATCCTCGCTGCGGCCACGGCTCGGACCGGGAGGTTTGAATCCGGACGAGAACGATTGCGATCTGCTTAGCATGAATTGCTCAGACATGACAGCCACGAAAGCAGCACCGCTGCAGAGAGCTGCATGCCAGGAACGTACTTGGGCCGCTCGTTTAAGAAAGCCACAGCTGGCGTTGAAGGTTTCCGAAGAGCAGGTCGGCCGTAGAGTTCCATGGCATGAACACTTCTAGCAGACGAATGCCAAATATTAGTATGTGATGGAGCGCGGATCGAATACAGTTGATAATCCTTGTCCGAGTCCGCTTTTAGGAATCCACGCCGCTTTCTCCATTTTTAGCGTCGATTCAACATGGACGAGCAGTACTTCCACGTGCGTCAATGAATATGTTGCCTCCAGGTTTTGCTTGATGTTGAACCGCTTTACTAGGACGTCTTCACCTCGACACGTAAGATCAAGTCAAAAACTCGTGCAATGTCGGCTTGGCTCAAGCTTTTGTTGCTACCGGTAGTTGCAGAAGTATCATGAGCTCTTGGGTAGAGGAAAAAAAACTGAAGTATGAGGTAACATGGATAATGGTCCGTAGATGCTCATCAAGGCAACAACCCGATGACTGGGCCCTGCATTGGTCTCTTTGACAAGGGCATCCTGCATTGGTGGACCAATGTTGCCTTCAAACCACAAATTGTTCACTTTTGCGGTTTCCCTATGAATTTTATTTCAAAAGTATTTTGGCACTCTGTAGTTATTTCCGTTTTGTTCAACAAAACAAATGGACACCTCGGCATCGATGGACTCGGCGGACGCGACGTCGCCGCGCCAAGTGGAGCTGCAGCTGCCGAGCGATGAGGACTCCGTGACCAAGTACGCGTGCAAGAAGTGCCGCTGCGTGCTGTTCACGAGCGAGCAGCTGACACCGCACGAGCCGGAGCGCCACCAGATCTCGGCACGCCGGCGGCTCAAGGACCTCAAGCACCAGGTGGGCGGCCACGTCGACTGCTCCTCGTTCTTCCTGGAGGAGACGCTGCCCTGGATGGACGAGGCGCTGCTGGCCGAGGGCAAGATCCACTGCCCCACGGCCAAGTGCCAGTCGCGCCTTGGGGCGCTGCAGTGGTCGGGCTCGCAGTGCTCGTGCGGCACGTGGGTCACGCCCAGCATCAAGATCACCCAGAGTAGGGTAGACGCGGTCATTAAGCAGAGCAATCTGAACATCGTCACGGGCGTCGTGCTGCCGAACGCCTCGCAGACCTACGCGGCGCAGACGGCGCCCTCCAGCTCGGAGAATTGATGATAAAGGACTTGGACACTGCAGTTGTGGTAACATGGGCTAATTGCTATTTGTATACTTGCCACAGAACACTACTACTCCGGCATCTATCGTATCGATGAGCTCAGCGACGTGCCGGTAGCACTATTATGGCGCCGATGCAGGCCTCAGCGAGCACACGACGACACTTACGCGGACAGGTCCCAGTAGTTAACGCAAGCGTCGTTACCAACCGAGACGAGCTCCGTCTCCGAGACGAAGCTCACGCCAGTGACGCCGTCCTTGTGGGAGAAGTCGAACGAGCGCTTCTTCATGGGGCTGTTGACGTCCCAGATGTAGATGCGCTCGTCGAGCGAGCCACTGGCCACGAAGTTACCGCTGGGGGCCCAGGCCACGCTCGTCACGCGCGTCGAGTGGAAGACCCACATACCCTGCACCTTGGCCGAGCGCGATGCAACGTCCCACACACGCACCTCGCGGTAGGTGTCACCGGCGGCGAGCAGGGTGCCATCGGGCGAGAAGGACACGCAGGTCAGGGCGCCCAGGTGGCCGCTGATCTCACCGCTCTCGACAAGGGAAGAGCCGTTCACCACGTCGAACAGGTGAATCTTCATGTCCTCCTGCGAGCCGACCGCCACGAGGTCCTCCGACGGCGAAATGGCCACGCACGTAGGCGTCCACGAGAATTCGGGCGTCTCGAACACCAGCTTCTGGTCGCGCAGCAGCTTCACACCCTTGTTGGTGCTCACCACTGCGAGACCCGACTCGGTAAGAGCCACACCGTTGGGCTGCGCGTTCAGTGCAGTAGCAGCAGTGTATTCGTCATCGTTGGCGAAGCGCAGCTGATCATCCCAACCGCTGCTCGCGATCTGGTTCGACGTGGCAGCAATACCGGTGATCTTGGCAGTGTGGTGAGTGCCCGCCAGAGCCTTGGCGAGCTTCGACGTCCACGAGCACACGACGCCATCGTAGCTGCCGGTCAGGATGCGGTTCTGCGACGCCTCCGTAGCGAGCGACAGGATGCTAACTTGGTGGCCCTGCACGATCTGCTTGGGCTGCGAGGGGTTCTCCAGGTCGAGGAAGTTGAGGTCGCCCGACAGACTCAGCGAGATGAGGTGGTTCTGGCACCAGGCCACTGCCACCTGCATGTCCTTGACCTGGGGCTTGGCGCCACCGAAGGTGAACTTGGTGACCACGCTGCGCGAAGCCACATCCCAGAGCAGCACCGTCTTGTCGGCCGACGAGGTCAGCAGCTGCGTGCCATCCGGGCTCCAGCAGACAGAGTAGATGGACGCCTGGTGGGCGGCCGGGAACTTGTCAACCAGCTCGCCAGACTTGCCGTCGTACAGGCACATGAGCTTGTCCGAACCGACACTGACCGCGAGCTCGCCGTTGGGCGAGAAGCGCACGCAGTTGACGAAGTTGGAGTGCAGGTTGTTGTTGTTCTGCTTGAACTTGAAGGGCGGGCCCTCGAACACGCACACGTTGAAGTCCTCGCTGGCCGTCATGATGCGGAACGGGCGCGTCTGGCGGTAGTCCACGCTGAGGATGCGCTTCTGGTGGCCCACGATCTCGCCGATGCTGTTGCCCGTGTCCCACATGAAGACGCGCGCCATGAGGCCGCGGCCGTCGCCCACAGCCACGATGCGCTTGCTGTCCGGGTCCCACGACAGGTCCTTGATCTCGCCGGCGAACACGGGGATCTCGAGCTTGAGCGTGTGTTCCGGGTTGTCGTACGACCACACGCGCACCTTTCCCGACACGTCGCCCGACGCGACCCAGTAGCCGTTGGGCGAGAACTTGGCTACGGTCGTGGGCTCATTGTGGCCCTTGTACACGAACGTGTCCGTCGGGTCGTCCAGGTTGCGCACCACCACGAGCTTGCCGCTGCAGTAGATGAGCTTGGGCTCCTTGGGGTGGATGCCGAGCACGCTGGGGGCGCCGCGGTTCGTGGTCGGGTTCGGGCCCACCGTCGCCTAAGGGTAAGCAAAGCAAATGAAAGAGCACTTAGCCTTCCTTCGTTCAACGCTGCAATGGCTACAGACAGCGACGAGCTCATACCTTGAGGGCCGGGGGCGGCACCTTCTCCGTGGGGTTCGAGGGTGTGGCCATGATGAGCGCGGAGGCTGCTGTCGTTGCTTGGGGCAGGGGAGAATATCTGGGAGTGAACCGACAATGCGTCAACGGACGGATCCTGCCTGCTGCACTCGTGGCAAATTCCTGATTCCTGTGTGCGCCACACCAGAAATCAACAACATGGGCACGAAAAATCTAGGGAATCAAATGTATTGGAACGCACAAAGTAACTTCAGTATCGAAGCCTCCACTAGCTAACTAAGCGCAATTACGCCATGGTGCCACGCAGGACCACCTGCTCGGCGCCAGGCGCGCGCGCGATAGTCGTACCGAGACGGTAAACCTTCTCGCCGGTCGCCTCGACCTGGCGCGTCACCTCGGCCACGTTGGCCTCGGGCAGCAGCAGCACCATGCCGATACCGCAGTTGAAGGTGCGGGCGAGCTCGGTGTTGGAGAGGTTGCCCATCTGCTGCAGCCACTTGAACACGGGCGGCAGCGGCCAGCTCGAGCAGTCAATGTCGACAGCCAGGTCCTTGGTCAGCACGCGGGGCACGTTCTCCAGGAGACCGCCGCCCGTAATGTGAGCCAAAGCATTGATGAGGCCCGCCTTCACGGTGGGCATCAGCTGCTTCACGTAGATCTTGGTAGGGGTAAGCAGGCTCTCGCCCAGGGTCTTGCCAGCCTCGAACGGGCACGGGTCGCTGTAGGCGAGGCCCGACACTTCCACGAGCTTGCGCACGAGCGAGAAACCGTTCGAGTGCACACCCGACGACGTCAGACCGAGCACAGTGAAGCCAGCCTGCACCGGCAGCGGCAGGATGGCGTTCTTGCGGACAGCACCCACGCAGAAGCCAGCCATGTCGTAGTCGCCGTCGTGGTACATGGAAGGCATCTCAGCAGTCTCACCACCGATAAGACCGCAGTCCGACTGACGGCAGCCCTCGGCAATGCCCTTCACCACATCAGCGGCCTCGTTCACCTCGAGCTTGCCGCAAGCATAGTAGTCCAGGAAGAACAGCGGCTCTGCGCCCTGCACAATCAGGTCATTCACGCACATGGCGACAAGGTCGATGCCCACGGTGTCGTGCTTCTTGGCGAGCTGCGCAACACGCAGCTTGGTACCCACACCATCCGTGCACGCCACAAGCGCCGTGTCCTTGTCGTAGCCCGCAGCCTGCAGGTCGAAGATGCCGCCGAAGCCACCAAGGTCTGCGTCACATCCAACGCGCACGGTCGACTTGCAAAGCGGCTTGATCCGGTTCACCAGCTCGTTACCGGCGTCAATGCTGACACCAGCGTCCGCGTACGTGATCTCCTTCTTTCCGGCCTTGTTCTTGAACAGCAGACCAGTCTGGGCCAGCTTGATGGCGTGCAAGAAGGCAGCGCCTTCGAGAGGCTGAACGCGCGCCTTCAGCGTCTCCGGCGTGTCAGCCTCGAGCACGGGGCACTTCATCTGCACAGCGATCGGACCGGCGTCCACCTGCTCCGTCACGAAGTGCACAGTGCAGCCGCTCTCGGTCTTCTTCGCGTCCAGGACGGCGCGGTGAACGGCAAGGTCCATGCCACCAGCGAAGTCCGGCAGCAACGACGGGTGGACGTTCAGCACCTTGTTTTCCCACTCCTTGCAGAACTCGCCCGAGAGA
The DNA here is from genome assembly GCF_000149755.1 of Phytophthora sojae. Lineage (NCBI taxonomy): Eukaryota > Oomycota > Peronosporomycetes > Peronosporales > Peronosporaceae > Phytophthora > Phytophthora sojae. Next base: position 11,020,335 of record NW_009258116.1, read on the forward strand.
ATGCGCATGTATCCGATGAGCAGCACGAGGTCCACGCTCTTCTTCTTCAGCACCTCAGACACCTGGGCATCGAACTCGGCACGTGACAGACCCTTGGCCGAGAGAGCCACGGACTCAATGTTGTGGGTCTTGGCACGCTCCAGAATGCCAGCAGCAGCCTTGTCGCTCACCACGATGTCGATGCTGGCATTCAGCTCGCCAGCCTCAATGGCGTCAATGATAGGCTGCATGCTGCTGCCACGGGTGGAGCCAAGCACCGCAAGCTTGAGCTTCTTAGCGCCGTGCAGCAGGCCCTTAAGGCCAATGTCCGAACGGTACTGAGCTCCCTCGAAGTGAATCTTGGAAACGCCCTTGTACGCGCGGTCAAGAGCACCCTGCAGCGAGGGGCCAACGGCAGTGACAGCAAGCACGCGGCCACCCGACGTAGCGATGCTGCCATCCGCAGCGTTCGCCGTGCCAGCGTGGAAAACGTCGACGTCCTTCATCGACTGGGCGTCACCCAGACCCGTGATAACCTTGCCCTTGGGGTAGCTGTTCGGGTATCCCTGCGACGCCATCACAATAGTAGCCGCAGCACCGCTCTTCCAGGACACCAGAGAGCGCTCCAGGCGGTGCTCAACACAAGCACGCATGATCTCGAACAGGTCGCTGTGCAGCAGCGGGAGCACCACCTGCGTCTCCGGGTCACCGAAGCGGCAGTTGAACTCGACGATCTTAGGGCCCGTGGGGGTGAGCATGAAACCAGGGTACAGAACACCCACGTACGGCATGCCCTCCTTCTTCATGGCGGCAATCACGCGCTCAACGATGTCGACGCACTCACGCTCCAGCTCGCTGGTAAGGCACGGGGCGGGTCCGTAAGCGCCCATGCCGCCCGTGTTCGGTCCCTGGTCGCCGTCGGAGATACGCTTGTGGTCCTGCACGCCGGGCATGCACACCACGCGCTCACCGTCGCAGAAGGCCAAAAGCGACACCTCCTCGCCCGTCATGAACTCCTCGAGCACGACCTCGTCACCAGCTGAGCCAAAAGCCTTCTCCAGCATAACCTCACGCAGAGCCTCGTGGGCCTCAGCCTTGTTGGTAGGGATAAGCACACCCTTGCCGGCAGCGATGCCCGAAGCCTTGACGACAATGTTGTGGTTGATCGAGTCCAGGTACTCCTTGGCCTTTTCGTACTCCGTGAAGTTCTGGTACGCCGCCGTCGGGATGTTGTTGCGACGCATGAAGTCCTTGGAGAACGCCTTGGACGCCTCCAGCTGCGCCGCCAGCTTGCTCGGACCGAACGTCGGGATGCCCGCGGAGTTCATCTTGTCAGCAAGGCCGTCAATGAGCGGAGCCTCGGGGCCCACCACACAAAACGACACGCCCTTGCCCTTGGCAAAGGCAATGAGCTCGTCGTGCTGGCTGACGCCAATGTTGACGTTGGAGATGCCAGCAGAAGCGTCCTCCGTGCCGGCGTTGCCAGGCGCGACGTAGATGTGGCCAGTGGAGGCCGACTGGGCCAGCTTCCAAGCAATGGCGTGCTCGCGGCCGCCGTTGCCGACCAGCAGCACGTCGTGCACGACCTCGTCCTCGCCGCTCAGGCTGGCGGCGATGGCCTTGTCCAGCTCAGCAAACTGCGCAAAGGCCTTCTCGGCCATGGCGCGGCGCTCACGCAGAGAGAACGCGAGCAAGCCGTCGCGCGCGAGCTTGCTCTGCACGGTGACCAGGTCCTTCTCGTCCACGACGACGCTGATCTGCTTGTGGTTCCAGGCGGCGGTGCGCACGAACGAGTAGGCGCCCGAGACCCACTGGGCCACGCGCGCGTGCGCCGCGGCGCCCACGTCCGTGGCGCTGGGCGGCAGCGCCAGCACGGCCTCCACGCGGTCCGAGAGCATGAGCTGCACGTCGGCAGGCGTGGCCACAGCCACGTGCGGCACCTTGGCGGCCACGAGCGCAGCCTCCACGGCCGGCGAGCAGAGCGAGGCCACGCGCAGGCCGCCGGCCTGCAGAGCCGCCGCGGTCTGCACCAGCGCGTCGGGCGCGCGGTCGCCGCAGAGCACCACGAGCGGCGTCGATGGAGCCATTGGAAGGGAGGAAGCTTGGTCGCTTGGGGGCGGGTGCGATTCGGGTATGAACTACTGGAGCAGCGCTTCAGCCGGTGGGCCAACACGGCAAAAGAGTGGATCAGTGGCAATAGCTCAGGCGATTGGCCGAAAACGGGTCCAGGAAAATCGGCGATTGGCTGAAGCGAGAGCAGCTGTTGCGAAACCTGTGTCAGATCTGTGTGGAGCGGGGCTACCGGATGTGAAGCACCGAGAAGACCCCGCCCGACGGTGCGTCAAGCGGCTTGGAGTCCCAAGTCGCACCGGGGTAGTACGCATCAAGACGTTTGGGTACTGTATGTTGTGCAGGGGAGGTGCTGCACATACTGCAGTTGCCGCCAATGCATTGCTGATACCCAGCGACGGTGGTTCAAGCGCAGGACGACAACACGCTGAATCTGTGGCCCAGCAGTTTCCGGTGTTCTGAACACCATTTAGTGTGCAGCACACGTGCTGCAAAGGCTTGATCTACAGCAGAGCTCACAACGGGTACCCGAAAACCGGGTACCCGTACCCGTAACGGACGGGTATGGACGGACGGGTACCCGATTTAGTTTTGAAGCAGCCTCGGGTATCCGAAGTTCGGGCTGAACCATGCAATAATTCCCATCCAGATTATTCAGGTATTGACCAGAGCCAAAGAGCGAAGCACGGCAGATCGAAGTGAAGACAATCGCAAGCTTATAGCTATCTTACCTTTGTAGTCTACTGAACAGCGCTCTGGCCACTATTACCTGTGAAGTTGGGCTGTTTTCATACATGCACGCAGTGCCGTACTGTTAGACATATGACCGTACCGTTAGATCATCCATAACTGTGCGGTCACCTAAAGGAGGAAGGCTAGATCAAGGTAGATCTTAGCTTAGAAGCTTAACGTGAACGTATTTTACTGCAAAATGGCATTTCGCATCATATCCTTGATGGACATGCCTACCCGCAACTTCGGACGGACCGATATTTCGGGTATCCGAACGGTTCGGATCTTCGGACGGGTCCGGGTACCCGAACTTCAGACAAGGCCCACATGGGCGGATTCGGGTGCCATCTGCCGAGCGGTCCGGGTAAGCTGGTGCATACTGTTTGCGACCTCTGATCTGCAGTGCGTGTATAATTCCTACGTGCTGAAGTACCCAAGCATCTCAACACTGTGGTTATGAAGGCATGTGCATGTGTTTGGCAACGCCCGAGCTGCTGCCGCTTAGAGGCCTACACCACCGCTAGCGCTCACTCCGACGAGAAGCGTGATAAATCAGCCTGACACGCTCGCAAAACTTCGACAAGGAGAGAAATCTTGGAAAGTTTTGAAGTATTATTGCTGCTACAGTAGTGCGGATCGTCGATCTACTTAGGAAAAGGCCTCCTCGGTGCGCTGCAAAAGAGTATCCGTTGTGTGTGCGTACTTTCACGTTAGCCGTTCAAATACGGAGAAAACGCGCTACCGGTACTACATTTCTTTCATAGAGTCAGATCGCATTTGGCATACAGTGACTGTCCGTCTGGGCTTGCTGCTAGATAACCCTCACGATAACAGCACGTTCGGCACAGCTACCTCGTCGATATAACATTACTACTTGTTATCGACGTTACCATCCTCACTAGCGCAAAGGAACTCAAATTCGGCCATGATGGGCACGTGGTCGCTACCGAAGACGGAGTTGGGGATGCCGTTGTAGTTGCCATGGAGACCAGATGGCAGGCGACCGGAACGGTTCAAGCTGTCTGACATCGCTAAACGGTTGAACCAGTTTCCAGGTCCGTCTTCTGCGCGCAGTACACTCTCCGGTGGAATCTCCAGTACTCGCGAGGGCACCAAACTGCTCTTTGAGTACCAGATGTAGTCGATAGTCCAGCACCGCCGGAAGTTCACTGTCGTGTGGGGCGGCTCGGCCTTCTTCCCCTCTTCCACCTTGAGAGACTGCAACGTGTCCTCAGAGTGCTCCAACGCACTCGCCAGCGCGTTCGGCTTGTAGAAAGCGTACGCGCTGCGGAAAGCTTCGTTTACGCCCTCCAAATTGGGCTTTTGCATGAAGGAGTTCTCCATGTACTCGTAAATCGGCGATTCTGGCGAGTTGTTGAAGTCACCGCAAAGCACGATAGGTACACGATTCTGGCCAGTTGCGGTACCAGACAGCTCGCGCTCGTACTTGTCCCTCACATCACAGCTCATCCGGATCACTTCTTCCTCCAGCTCAAACAGCTCAGCCATCTGATGGTCCACCTTCCTGAAAATGGGTCAAACAATTTACAAAAAACGGTAATTAGCTCCAGCGTCATCCGGTAGAGAGAGTTCGCACAACGTACTTTGCGTTCCACCACAAGTGCGTGCATCCGACCAAAACAAACTGCGCAAAATGACGCATCTTCAGCAAAGCCAGCACAGCAACGCGGTCGTGCGGGTCATGGTAATTCACGGCCTCAAACTCTTTCAGCTCGAACTTGTCCTTCCTGGGCATCACCAAAGAGCTATCGTCAACCAGTAGCGCAAACGTATCAGTGCAATGCCTTCACTTACTTGTAGAAAATGCCGCAGCCGTCATGCTTCTTTTCGCCGGACCAGTTCGATACGTGGATCGACGGACGCTTGACGTACACGCTCTCATATCCTCGGTCCTGTAACTCCGGCTTGAAGAAACTGACCATCAAAAGCGCCACCATTATCCTCAATATTTCACACTACGCCTCAGCACAATAAGCTGCAATTACAAAACGGCACGTACGTCCAGTAGTCACTCAATTCCTCGAGACAAAGGACGTCGGCGTCTAGAGCCTCCAGCTGCCTCAGCAACGCCATCTTGCGGTTCTCCCAATTGAGACTCAACTCCAACACGTACGGAAAGTGGTTGCGTGTCGCCAAGTTGCTGGCCAGGATGTTCAACTGCCGCAAACACATAGGCACATCAAGTCAGCGACCGGTATGGTTCACTCTCATAGCGCGTCCTTCAGTGGCTGTACCTGCACCACCGTGATCTTCTGCTTGCTAAGCTTGTTGGGGTCCGCCTGCTCGAGCTCCGTAGCACAGGGCAGCAGCCGCGCCGTCGAGAGCGGTCTGGAGCCGGAGCTGCCCAGCCTTCGGCAGCGGAAGGCGCGCCAGAGCTTCGCGTTGTGTCTGGACAGCGACACGGACGCCAGCATTGCCACGCCCATGCCCAGGCACACCGCCGCGGGGCGTCCGGCGAGCGACACGCTCATGGCGGACGGTCCAGAAGAGAAGGAATGCGCGTGCCTCGGTCGCTTGGACCGGCCGCGATGACCTCAACGTTCCCCTTGCGATTCCCTGATCGTCATGCATATGTAGGGGTCAGGTTGATGTGCGAGACATAAGTTTTTTTAAGTAGCGTTAATGTGGACCACCTTTAACCTCTTATTTGGGGTAGTGTACACTATACTACTTTTCGGTTACTTCAGAGTGCTCGGTCTCCGCGAATGGCTGCCATCCATTTGCCACGCACCGCCAACAGCAAAGCGCGGGTCATTTTGGATTCAGGTTACTGTCAGTCCAAAGCTACTGGTACGTCCCGAGCCGTCTGCTGTTGCACTGGGCTGCCTCCTCCGGGTGCTGACGCGTTCTCTCTCTCATTTCTTTATTGCAGCCCTCTATCCAACATGTCCCTTGTCAACAAGCCGAAGACCGTCGAGGCGGAGGAGACCCGCATCCACCGCATTCGCATTACGCTCTCGAGCCGTAACGTGAAGAACCTGGAGAAGGTGTGCGCTGACCTCAAGCGTGGCGCCGTAGACAAGAACCTGAAGGTGTCGGGCCCCGTGCGTCTCCCCACCAAGATCCTGCGTCTTACCACGCGCAAGTCGCCCTGTGGTGAGGGTACCAACACGTGGGACCGCTTCGAGATGCGCATCCACAAGCGTATCATCGACCTGCACGCCCCCTCGGACATCGTGAAGCAGATCACGTCGATCTCGATCGAGCCCGGTGTCGAGGTCGAGGTGACCATCGCCGACTCCGCCTAAGCGCGTTGTCTGTGAGTGGTCTCCTGGCCTGTTCTTGCGCTGGCTAGCGCACTCCACCCAGCAGTTCGGGGCGTTGCTTGCTCCGCCTCGCGACTCGCGAGCGTAATGGGGGAAGGATTGTACTTAACACCTTGGAGGCGTCAATATAATTCCAACCCCACGACTTTGTGGGACATCAAACTGTGGCGCTTGTGTGTTTGATTTGTTGGGTTTGTGATGTGGACATGTCATGGAAACGCTGTTTGGGTTTGCTAAGAAGACAGAAACAGCAAAGTTTTCAAACGCTTCGCTCTTGTAGAATTTGGAGGGCGTCAGAAGACCCAGGATGTATGCACTGGTAATTGCAGCAGCACGATCGAAGGCGAGCCGCTATAGTGCGTTCAGGCAGCTGTACGCGAAGAGCAGTCTGGTACTCCCCACGTTGGATAAACCTGGAGCAAGTACAGCAGCCTGGCAAGTTTGAGGAATTCCAATCGGTAAATCCGCGAGTCCATGACTATTCGCCTGCATGCCAAAGCACGAGTGCCACCAAGGTTGCCACAGCGGGATCACGATCCCGAAACGAGGGAAGCAGGCATCTTCCCTCGTTTAGCTCACCACGAAAGATGTATCCTGTAGCCACCGTCCACTGGAAGTGGACGCTCGCGCACTTCAACTTTCGCTAGCAAACGGCAGAAGACATTTTCAGCCAATCGTATTGCGAGATATTTTGCGGTTTGCGTCCGTACCGCGTCATTCGCTCACCCGGCATCACGTCAATGGGGACGACCTCCATGCGGCTCCACCGCTGCCTGCAGGCACCCGTGCGGACTTGCAACCGGCGCAATACATCCCCTTGCACCCTCCAGGGAGTTGCAACGCCGCACTCCATCCTTCAACCGCGTCCACCGTTGGTACGTCGAATACGCGTGCCATGGAGTGAAATGACCAGAATAGTCGAGAATTCTGACGTTGGTGCTGTAGCGAGAAGCATCGACGTGGGCGCTGGCCGCCGATGGTCTGCAGCAGAAGTGGAAGGGACTGAAGCAGCGCACGGCATGGCGCTACAAGACGCTCAAGGATAAAGACACGGCCATTGTCTTCAGCGATGAGAAGCAAAAGGAAGTGCACTTGAAGCCGCGCAACCGTCGTCTGGACGACCCCCTCGCCTGCCACAATGTGCTGGCAGCTGCGTCCACCTCGAGTTTGAACGGCATTTTGGGAGCCACGTCGCCCGAAGACTCGAGTCAGTTCTGCAGGACGATGGTGGGCTTCATGCTGCATTCATGTACCCCGTCTGAGCGAGCGAAAGTGCTCGACGTGCTTACCAAACAGCGGCTGGAGGAGATCACGATTGCTAACCGCGCGCTGGTGGTCAAAGCTATCCAGCGCTGCTTGATGTCACCGCTGATCCGTGACAAGGCAGTGCTGCACAGTGCGGCGAAGGATGTGGTTTGCGGCACGTATGGATTGGAGCTGTCGGTTCTGAAGGAGCAGATTCATTCGGATGAAGAGGCATTTATTGACACCGCGGGCCACATTCAGTTCGAAGATGGTGTGGCTCTCGGAAAAATCTCGTTTCGGCAAAGTGCCCATGCACCAGAAGAACCTCCTCACTCCGGAGACCTCACTCAGCTCATTTTCGGAAACAAGAACATCACCGAAGTCGTCACAATGATGCAGCATATCGCGGTTGAGAGCCTCAAAGTGAAAGAGCAACAGCCGGACCTGGTCAAGGTTGTGAGTGATATCGATGACACTCTTTTCCCGGGTTGGATCGATAAGCGTTATCCGCTTCACATCCCGTACCCTGGCGTCTCGGATCTGTTCGCTAGACTCTCGCGCGGACTGGCACAGGACGCAAATGGCGACACTGTGCGTCCGTCCATCACGTTTCTCACTGCAAGACCCCGCGGTTGGCTGAGCGTAGGACGCTATTTGACGCTTCAGCACCTGAAAAGTCTTGGCGTTCCCAACGTAACCGTGCTTAATGGCTCGGTGAAAGGCCTCGTGAGCAACGAGAAGATCGCCAATCTCAAGCTGGACAACTTCTCTCGCTTTGCAGCGCTGTTCCCTGAGTTCAAGTTCGTCTTCTTCGGCGACTCGGGTCAAGGCGATGCCCTGCTGGCATCGCGCTTGCTTACAAGCTGTCCTGAGCAGGTGCTGGGCACTTTTGTTCACGACGTGAATCCTATCTTCGCACTAACAGGAGACGGCGGCAGGAAGCGGGCTTATGCTGCGTAAGTGTCGCGATTTTGTTTGCGTTGTGATCGAAGGAAGCAGTTTAACTGACACTCGTGTGTTTTGATATTCACACAGAGAGGGGGTCGAGTTTTTCGGGACGTACGCGGGGGCTGCGCTGGCTGCATACAAAAAGGGTTTGATCTCAGCGGCGGATGTTCTGGAGGTCGCAAATGCTTCTGAGAAAGAGCTAGAAAACATTCTCTTTGTAGGTCCCGAAGCGGACACTCTGAAGACTGAGAGGCGCCGCGAGTTGCAGCAAGATGTCGGTCGTATTGACACGTGCTTGCATGCCAAGGAGGCATGAGCGACACCTTAGAGAGTTTAAGACGCTTGTATCCAATCAAATTTGTCGTTGTCTATAATCCTCTTGCACCAGCCACCGATTCCGATGGATCGCGAGGAAGCGCGAGCGCGAATGCTGCGCCTGTGGGTAGCGCTTGGGGCAAAGAGTGCTGCTCGTACCTCGATCCTTACCACGCAGAGGTGAGTCGAGCCTTCATCCGTCGCCTCTTCCTGTCAACCGGGGCTAAATGCTAAGCTCATTTGTCGTACAGCACCATGGTGCACGCAGACGCGCTGATGGCCAATGCAGGACAAACGCTGTTCGCCTGCTCGAACCTCGATACGCCTCTGGGAACATACAAGCATGCCGTCATGCGGGATCAAGACATCGTTCAGCTGGAGCGGCCGCTGACTACTGCAGAGCTGCGAGGCTTGGTGCTCAACAACACCACGTAAAGTGTGAGGCTTCGTGTCCAAACAAATCTACAAAAGCGTTATCATTCTCTATACACCTTCATCTTAAATAGTAGTGTACGCGTCTAGGCGCTGCAGTGCATGAGGCACTGACCTCGCCGAGACATTGGGGGGAAAGTCATTAGGGTCTGCTTCAAACTCGTTGCGGGCGCGCGTTGGGGATGAAACGACACGGCACAACGAGCGCAGTTAAGCAGAGCGGGTGGGCCCATGGAAAAAAAAGCACGGAGGAGCTTGGGCACCATAGTCGGAGGGAGAGTCATCATCACACTTGAGTCATCACGCTCGGGTCATCACAGACGGAGAATCATACTGGGTGCCGTCAGGGACATCGCTGCCGCTGGTGTCGGTGCCGGTACGGTACTGCTGGTGGTGGTGTTGCTACCAGACCCCACATTATTGGCAGCATTGCAGGCCTTGGTGTTCCATGTCGGCGTTGGTGCAGTGCCCACTGAAGATTCGCGAATTGCTGGAAAGACTGCAGTCGCTTGGGGATGAGGCGACAGGGACGAAGACGAACCCGACGACGACAGTGACCCACTGCTTGCGCTGATGATGGAAGGCGCGCTGCTCTTACCAGTGTTAGCAGCAGCAGCACCCGCAACCATTCCGTCCTTCCCATTGTCACCGGTGCTACTGGCATCGCGCAGTCGATACAGCACATTGTTCGACAGAGCTGGCCAGTCAATGATCAGGTGGCGAATCGACTGCTCCACGCGAGACTGGAACCTGCGCACGAGTGCCGTTGCGATTTCTTTCGGCAGCTCCGATCGGTGCTTAAGTGCAGTGCGCTTGAGCAGATCAACCAGTTCAGTGAATGTCATGAGCACGCCCATTTCCGCGCGCGCGTGAATCACTCGCACTACACCCGCTTCGTCTTCGAACGGGATGTAGTTCGGCTCGCACGGCATGTTCAGCTTGTGCTGCTGACGCTTCTTCAGACGACGATGGAGTGCCGCGAAATGAACTCCGTGGGCCTTGGCAGCATTGCGCAGGCTCATGCCGTGGATGGCGACGTCCTCCATAGCACGCTCCCACACCTTCGCCGGCACAAGGTTGCTCTGGCGATAGTTACGGTCACTGGCGTTGCTGTCGGAATGTCCGTTGCTGCTGCCGGAGCTTGCCCTGCGGCGGTACTTGTTGTCGTCTCGAGGTTGGCGTTGCGGCTGCTGATAGTAGCCTAGACGCTGCTGCGGCAACACGTTCTCCCCGCCGTCAGCCACTTCAACATCATCCCAGCCGTAGGCCGCGCGGCGTCCCTGTATAGGGCTGCGGTGCCGCGGTGACAACGGAGGTGGAGCTGCAGGCTGGCGGTAGGTGCGGTTCTGGATCCAGCGTAGTTGATCTCCGCGGCGTTGATGTTCGAACTCATACTGCTGCTGCTCTAGCTCATAGTTCCGGTTGTAGCGCTCCTGCTGCTGCTGTTGGGACACAGTGCCGTTCAGGCTGTTGCTACTGAAGGTTCTGCTTCTGCTGCGGACGATGTCGTCCACGTCCACGAAGTTGTTCTCGCTCTTGAACATGGCAAGCCAACCTGCGGTCGGGAAGTCTGCGGGGAGCGCGCGGCGTCCGTTGTGGCCTACAACCGCGCGCACCACATCGACGATGTCGGCGTCCGCGTAGCCCTCAAGTCGGTGGAGTCGGCCGTCGCTGGTTTCATAGTCGTCATACTGTTGCTGCTGCAGGAACTGTTCGCGGAGGATGGCCACGATTTCTTCGTTCACCTCGGGCGAGAGCTCACACCCGGGCGGCGGCGTCAAAACCGCCAGTGGTGCTACCGCCGGCAGGGGCAAGTTGTTGATGCCGGTGGGGCTGCCGCGGCCGAGCGCCAGCGGGTTCAGGCGCGGGAAGACGTAGCGGTCGCCTGGCAAGCTAGCGCCACTGCCAGCGGTGACTGTCGGGGCCGTGATTCGGATGGTGTCGCTGCTGCTCGGGCTGGTGGAGACCACTACGGCGGGGGCCGACCCGGGCAGCGACCGGGCCACCGGCGGCGGCGGCAGCGGCGGCTGGGGCAGGTGGCGCGCCTGCTGCAGCGTGCGCTGGCGCACGAGTCGGTGCAGCGCGGTCTGCTGCAGCCCGAAGGCCTGCGCGGCTTGGCGCAGGGAGAGTCGGCGCTCGACGACGGCGTGGATGGCCTGCGCCCAGACGCGGTCGCTGGCGGGGCTGTCGGGGCTCCAGTCGCGGCGCATGCCCGGGGTGCTCATGGCGGGGGCTCCTTCTTCTCGCTCGGAGGCCAGGTCGCAGCGGAGAGCAGCGGAGGGCGAAACACCTTCGGGGCTCAGCGGCAAATTGAAGACTGGATCGGGGTCGAGGACGCCGCGGCACTTGTCCTTTGTATGGAACAGGCCGCCGAATACAGCCGAACGATACGCTGTAACGAGAAGGAGCGACAGGGCGGAGAGTAACATGTACGGTAGGATGCAACAGCAGCGGCGCGGCTTATGACGGAGCAGAGGCTGGGGTCACACGCAAGCCAGCGTATGCCGTTCCGAAGGCTATGCCTGTTCGGTGGGGGATTTTAACTCAGTGGGCGCCCCTAGCCCTCGAGCACGAGCTCTTTGCTAGAAAGGGAGGCGACGTTTCAGCGGGGTTCTTGGCTTCCCGCACAGAGGACGCGCTTGAATCGATTTGGTACGTGTCCTTGCCAAGGCAATGGCGCAGCGGCCCCCGACCAACGTTGGGATCGAAGTCCAACGAGTCGCCGGCCAATATCGCGGGCCCCATCAAGGCCCTGAACGAGCCGCGCGAGTCGGTCGGTCTGAAAAAGGTTCTTCACTGCTTGCGTAGGATTCGGGACGCAGCAAGCCGGCGCGTCCATATCTTTACCATCTATTCTGCGTCACATGCGGCTCTAGCGCCACGAGGGCCTTCTACGCTTTTGCGTTATGAGCTGCGGTTGCTCGAGCAGTATGCGTAGGCCAGCCACCAGCCCGAGTCCAGGGGCAGGCCCAAATTGAGAGAAGCCGTGCTTCAAATTGAGAACCGCCAGAAGCAAATTGAGAAAACCTCCAATCCCGAATATGCATATCATCTAATCACCTTCAAGACCGAATATATCGTACAGAGCAACTGACTTGCCCACTCTAAGTTGATCAGAAAATTCCATCCGGAAAATTTTGGCCGGGACAGTGCCCTTTTTCTTGATCTCTCTTGTTTTGATTTTGGTCGTTTTTGTTTTGATTTTGACTTCTCTCAATTTGGCCTTGAAATGGTGTAACAATATTGTCAACAATTTGTGTGTGAAATAATATCTACCCGGCCGACCTGTCGTCCGACCGACGCGTCCAACATGTTTTTTTTACGATGTATAGTGTGCGGTAATGACTGCATCACTCACACTGGGGCGTGTCTAAGGGGAGGCAAACGCACCGAACAGTTTTGGTTTTTTGCTACTATAACGGTTAGGACACGCTGCGCCTCAGCGGATATCTGCTGCCTGCACTTGTTATTACCATTATCATCACTATTTTTGTGAGTATTATACATGTATTACTGCACAAGATATTTTAATTCTTATACTAGAGATGCTCTAAGAGCATCTCCAGCGGTTGGTCTCAAACACGGTTATAATTGATGTAGGCAACATCATCATGTTGCTATTGGTATTGATTGCAACGGCCACTGTCGCCGCCACTGCCATGCTATAGCTACTGCGGCTGCTACTGTCACTGCTACTGTCACTGCTACTGCCACTGCTTCAGCCCCTGACACTGTCACTATCGCTGCTACTGCTACTGCTGCTACCCCATCTCTAGTTTTATTGCTATACTACTGACATTCCACTATTGTTAAAGAAATTGCTTTTGATATTGCTACCTGTGGCGGGCGTTACTACTGGTCACTATTACTGCTTATCCCTACTGCAACTACAGCTAATAAAACTACTATTTCACTATTGTTAATGGTATCTTTGATGTTGCTACATGTAGTTCATATCTCCTGCTATCGCTACTGCGACTTTTATTATCTGCTGCCACTGCCGTTACCGCTGTTATTTACGCTATAACTACGAAATCAGCATTGATAATGGCTTTGTAATGATATTGCCCCTACTTTCTTCTTCACGCCGGAGAACGACTGCCAAAAGCTACTTCATGGTTTTATTATATATTGCTGCATAATATCACTGGGCATCTCATGGCTTGCGCAAGCCAAATTTACAAGTAGATGCCGTCTGAACATCGCCGTTCCCACAAACATACCGATGATCTTAACTTCTTATCGTCGTCTAGACTTTGTATATCACTCTCCTTAAGTAGTGGTTCTCACGGTTGACATAATTGCAGGTTGCAGGTTTGCACGACTAGCCAATCAGAGCAAACCTTCAGGGTTCTAACCGTGAGATCATGAAACCTGCAAGACCTAAGGTTCACATTATTTTTATCCAATAGGAGAGTAGTAATTGCTGGCTGGCTGTAGTTGTTGCTACTATTCTTTGCAAGCCGGATGGTCAAGGAAGGAACTCGTGCAGCTACTGACCTGCTTCTCGAAGCCCGAGTCCTCTATGCCGCTCTACAGGACTCGAGCGATGAGGACCACAGTGGTGACGAGTTGGATGACATCAATGTGGTTACACAGATTCTAGCTACACGCTACTTATTTCGTAGCAGCGTCCTCAAGTCGGCCGAGTGGTACCCTGCAAGGATTTTCCTCAAGAACCCCGTTCGAGCCCGCCGTGACCTTCGAATTAGCATCGACGGCTTTCGCTTTCTGCTCGCGTCTGTGATTCACAACCCTGTTTTTCAGCGAACTCCAGGAAAACAGGAGCAAGCACCAGCCCAGCTTCAGTTAGAAGTTTTTCTATACTCAATGCAATCCCTTTCATACTACCAGATATCTTAGCACTTTGGAATTGGAGAAGGTATGCTGTAGGTTTAGATATGCGAATCTACTTGTACTTACACTATGTTGCATGTACTGCTCGAACTATGCTAGGAACCGTAAAAAAATTTAATGACCGTGCAGTCGAGGCTGTTCTCGCGCTGGAGGGAACTTTCGTCCGATGGCCCACACATGATGAGCGTCAGACCATCTCTGAGCACGTGCAACGAGCTACGGGCTTCCCCAGATGCGTCGGTTTCCTTGACAGCACAACTTTCAAGCTCAAATAGTCACCCAAGGTCGATGCCGAGTGCTATTTTTCTCGGAAAGCGGATTACTGTTTAACGGACAAATTATTTGCGACCACAGGCGCCGGATTTTATACTATCAGGTGAGCCATGCATGTTAAATTCTTAACGGTTTGAAATAGCTCATCGTACTACTGCAATGCTTAGGTCGGTATGGCGGGATCGGTTCACGACAAGCGCGCCCTCTCGTTCACGGGCATGGCCACTGACCCCCGCGGGTTTTTCGGTATCAACGAATATTTGCTGGGCGATAGTGCGTACGGGGTCAGTTTCCCGTTCGTGGTCACTCCCTACAAGCGGCCTGCTGCTTTACTTCCTGACAACGCTGAGTTCAACTTCCGGCTTGCCACTCAGCGCATTGCGATTGAACACTGCATCGGAATTATAAAGGGCCGATTTCCCTTTTTAAGTGAGTGTGCTACCTACCTGTTGGATGAGGTCGACCTCATCCGAGTTTGCAAGCGCCAACGCGCGTGCTTTGTGCTTCATAATGTATGCATTGAGCTACGCGAGAAACAGTTCGACCCTGTTGCTGAACAAGACCAAGGTGAAGATTGGGTTTGTGAGATCGATAATCCGTACGATCCTGATCACTACCTTTCCTCCGATGATCTACGGATTTTAGTTCAAGCTGAGTCTCGTCATTTTGTTTAAGACAAACTGCTTTTGGAGGTCACTTGCCTAATTAATGCAACACTTAGAAAATGAACCTCATCCTTTGAAGAGTTTTATTTTAATGCTTCTCCTGTCATATTGCAGTTACATTAGACCTGACGAGCTTGCATCATGCGAGCGTGTTCTAACTCTAGTTGCTTACTCAGCAAATCAAACTGCTGGTCCATTTACTTTTCACGCAGACGCATTTCTTCGCGTTGCAGCTCTAGCTGCTCCTTTTGTAGTTCCAGTTGCTGCTCTTGCAGCTCCGAGTCGCGCTTGTGTCTCTTCTCGCGGCGCTGCGACTTCTCTTCATGAATTAGCAGCAAGGCGTCGTGCAAGTTGCTAGCACCAGCAACTGTAGTCGCGCCAGCGGGCGTAAGAGCCCGTTTGCCTAGCAAGCCCTTACCGCTTACCTGGCTGGGTACTGGTTTCGCAGCCGCGCTGCCGTCCTTCGCTAGGTCATGGCGTCCGTCTGCAGCCTCGTCCGTGCCAGCCGCATCATGGGATTGACTTGAACTACTGTAACTACTGTCGACCTGCCCTGCCAAAAGCACCCGCCCGGGTTCCATCAAGACGGGCGGGTTTGCATTGTGGCGCTCCCCAAAGATGTCGTCCATTTCATAACAAAATGGACATTTCTTCTGAAGCATCTCTACAAACACCACAATGCATCAATATTAGATTATGATGATGATGATGATGAGGTATATTGGATAACTGACCTTAGTCTGAATCCTAACAACCCTATAGCCGATGTTTTACCTTCGGCTGTCCCTCTCTCTAGTCGACAGCTTACTCTTCGGTGCTATAAACTTCCATAGCCCACTCCGCGTAGCCCCGTCGTGCCAGCTGCGCTATTCGATGAAAGTTTGCACTGAAAGCCTCACTGTGTAAGATGCTCGTTTGTTCTGTTTCGGTCGCCAACTGTGCTAAGCTGCGGGAGCTTTCGTTGGCGGTTCTGGGCAGCAGGGTCCATGACGGTACCCTGACTTTGTCTGCTAGCTGCCGACACTTGTTAAACCATATTCGTAGCCGTGTGGACTTCGGGGGCGTTCTGGCGGCCAGCGCCCTTATCAGCAGGGCATTGTCTCCAGCAATGTGAATCCGTTTCTGCTTCTGTCTGTTTGTCTCGCTGAGAACATGAAAAAGCGCCACGAAAGCCGCGGTGTTTAACGTGCATTTGGGAGATGGGATCGCAATGCTCGTGCCCCAGAATACTTCTCCGTGTTGATCTTGACCGCCTTGACGAATCAAGACACCGCCTGCTCCGTTTCGTCTTGGGATTCCGCCCGTGCAACCATGAATCATGCCGACTACCTGGCAAGATACTGCTGGTCCGCCCATTGTAGGCGTCGTTGCCTCTTTCAGCAGCCTGGCGTATATCAACTTTGTGATTAGCCATTCCACGTAGGATTCTTGCGTGAGGGGCGTATCTAACGCGACCTGCGTGTAGGTGCGCCGAAGCTTGGCCCTCGTTCTTGCAATCACCGCCTCGCCCTCGGCTGCTGTTTCACCGTTCGGGTATAATGCATCCAGTCGACAACGCCAGATAGCTCCAATTGTAGCCGTCACACCTGCTCTCCAGTATTTATTTGCAAATTCTGCCACCAGCCCTAGTGAACCTTGCGGCAGCTGACCTCCCTTCTTAGCATTGCGCTCAACATGGGCTCGCAGTCGTTCCGGGGGTAGTTTAAGCTCCAAAGTAAAGATTTCAGATAGCGGCCCAATGTCTGGGCCTCCATTTAGCTGCAGCCAGCCTTCTCGAAAACAAGCCCATGCTGTTCGAGCCACCGGACACGCCCAGAAAATGTGGGAAGCTGTGCTTGTGGCTCCACACTCCGGATGCGGGCAGCTTCTTGAGGTGGTATGCGGATTCCACCCACTACATCTCTGCAGTTTGAGCCGATGGAGGAGCTGATGGTCGTATGTTGTAGTCCCCACAATATGACGTATCGGCTCCCATTTCAACTCATTCAACGCCTTGCCCATTCGGCAATGTTCATCGATCCACTTATTTCTTGCTCTCTGGATAATACGTCGCCCTTTGTTGGCTCTTTGAGCTGTGATCTTGACTTTATACCACCTGGTTGGTCTTGTCCACCTCCTGTGACCAGTCCAAAGTGGTGAAATTCTGGATAGCCATTTGTGAGGTGTACATATTGTTCTGTTCGACGAACTTCCTATCGCTGCGGCCACAGCGTTCTCGACACTTAGTGATGTGAGATCGACTTCTTTGGGTTCCGCTTGCTCACTTTCTACATAAAGAGCCACTGCTGGCTTCAGAGCCAGATTGAATTCGTGCGCCCCTGCTGCGTCATGTTTAACAGCGATCGTCGAGAACGTCACAGGGGTTGCGTAGTTCTCAAATTGGGGTGCTTGGCTCGGTTTCATCGGAAACCCAAACGTTGGCGAGGTCCACAGTACAATACCCGGCCGGATCCACTCCGCCACTGCGATATCTCCTATTCTGGTCCGTTTGTTTGCAATGCGATTGAATGCAAGTCGAGGGTTCCGCTCTTTGTCGTTGCCGTGAAGGCAGCGTACGTCATAAAATTTAGTGTCCATTAGCCCTTCCGCAACAAATGCCCCACGCTCTTGCTCAATCAACCTTTCGAGGTGCCCCACTGGTCCATTGAGAAGTGCGGTCAGGTCACACTGCAGACCGCCATTTCGCGACTGAGTTCTCACACCATGGCGAACCTTACACTGAGTACGCACGTTTTCTCTGGTCACTCGTATTGCCTCGGAGGAAGACGCCGCATAGGTATATCGGAACCATTTATCTCCGGTGCTCCAAATTGAATCTCCCAGGCAGCTAGATGGCGTTCTTTCCGGTGTTGGAACGAGGTAGTCGAAATCTCCTGCTTGATTTTCAGCCCTCAGAATATCCCCAGCATGCTTGACCCTCTGATCCGTGGAGAACGCCCATCTCTCAACTGTTTTCACGCTGAGCGTGATAAGTTCTGTGGCCAGATTGGGCATGGAAAACCCAACTTCCTTTGACGAGGGTTCTGCTGCCTCGCTTCGCAACCAGCCTGTTGTATTGGACGTGGGCTTGGCAAAGGAACTTTTCCAGATGAAGTTCCGAATCCGCGAGCTGGCTTCCTTTAATAAATCTTTTGTAGGCCACGCGTGTTGAGCTATAAATTTAAGCTTCGGCAGGATTATGGCATTCGCAAGCTCTGCTCGCTGGAAGACCGAGTTGGTTTTTGATGTTGCCAGTACAAGTCGGGTTGTAAGCGACTTGAATGCTCTGGCCCATGCACCCTTCACGTCACCAACTGCATCCACCCAGTGATTCAAGTATCGACACTCCTTTTTAGTTGGAATCAGGAGGCTTCTTGGGTTTTCTGCGGGCTTTGCACCACCGAGTGGTAGAGCGACAGACTTGGCCAGGTTGACTCGAAGCCCTGAATATGTTGAGAACTTGTTCACTATCTCGAGCACCAACGGTTGCTTGGTCTCGTCCTCCACATACACGGCAGTGTCATCAGCATAGCCAGCTACTTTTAGCTATGTGGTTCCATCTACTCCCTTTAGCAATACACCCTCGAAGTGCGGGCACGCCTCAAGCATGTCGTAGAGAATGTCAATCGTGATGATGAATATAATTGGTGCTAGCGGACATCCTTGCCTGATTCTACTTGTGACAGGAATCGGCTTCGACGGGAAGCCGTTCGCCAAGAAAGTTGCTGTTGTACCCTGGTGCAGTTTCCTAATCATGTTCATCATTCGAGGAGAGCAGCCTTTGGCTTCCAGCACAGCAAACATGAAATTCCGGTCGATGGAATCGTAGGCTTTTTCGAAGTCTAACAGCAGTGCCTGCGCTTTGCTCTGCACTGTGTGCCACGCCTCGGAGGTTTTTGCCGCTTCCAAGAGTTCGATTGCTGTATGAAGTATCCGTCCTGGCACAAATCCGTACTGTGTGGCATGCACTAGGCAGGCGACGCACTTACGCATTCTCTGGGCGTAAACCTTCATAAGCATCTTCTAGTCGCTGTTGAGCAGCGAAATGGGTCTAAAGCCAAGTGGATTTGTGGCATTCGGTCGCTTCGGGATGCTGAAAATGAAAGCTTCAGTAAACGTAGTCGGGAAAAACCCACTATCCAGCCACATACCAACCAGACGGGCGAGAATCGGTACCAGCTCTTCTTCGAAGTCTCGATAAAAAGAGTTTCCTAGTCGATCGGGTCCCGCGGCCTTGCCGCGTTTGCATCGCTTGAGCGCCTCTCGTATCTCAAACTCAGAGACTTCTTCATCTAACCATGAGAGATCTACCTCGGCCCACCTCGTTTTCACTTCCTTGAGTAACGTGTTCGGGTCTGTGCCACGCACCGCCGTTGAAAATTGGTTTCCAGTTTGCTGCTAGTATTTCGGCCTGGTACACCTCGGTCCCGGTGGTGTTAGCTAGGCCCGGCTCCAGAATCGGGATGGTATTGTCTCCAAATTTCGTCGAAACTCTCGCAAAGAAGCCTTTTACGTTTCGAGCTGTGTGCTTTGTGTGCTCCATGTTAATGTTGATCTGGCGTAGCGCTTTTCGTCTAGCTGTAAGTGCCCGGATTTTCAGCTACAATCTCTGAGCGTTCCTCCGCGTTCGCGGTGCTGGGCTCCATTTCCTTCTTGTCAAGGCGGATGGATAGACGCTTGATCTGCTTTTTAAACCCTCGATTCATCCTCTTTCGGCAGCACCGCTTCAATCCACGGAGTTCTTGGGTTAGCGAGGTCTTTAACGAATCCCATACTGCTGCTGCCTGCTCCGCCGGCATTTCTGGATGCAGGTTAGCTTGAAATTCGCTTAACCTCGTACGGATAAGGCTCTGACCTGCGGCCAGCGCATAATTGGGGAGTGGGTAGACGGTGGCCTGCTTTCGTATTCTTTTGGTTGAAGCAGGATTTTGGAGATGAATTAACACTGCTTTATGATCCGAGTCCAGTGGTGGCCGCATCGTTTCCGCGTGACGTATCCAGTCCAGGTGAGTAGTTGAGATGTACCATCGATCTATTCTGCTGGAGCCAAGCTGATCCGGAGCTACTGTATACTTGTACGTGTGAAAGTTGGTAGCGAAGGCTTTGGCTTTCTCTTGATCGCTGTTCGGTGGTTTCCAGAGGTCCACTGCGTCGACTAATTTCCACTGCGTGATGAGAGCTGTCAGTTTGTCTGACGCTGCATCCTTTGAGGAGTTTCCTGAATTTCTGTCCAGCTTTCTATCAACCACACAGTTGAAGTCTCCTCCTGCAATAATTGGCACACCGGGTGGTAGCGGCACGCTTCGGAGGCTGTCGAAAAATCGTCGTCGATCTCTACCGTCACTCGGTGCGTAGATGTTACGTAGCGCAAACTGAACCCCCTTTATATGGCACGTCGCCATGACTAAGTGTGGAGTCCATAGTTCCTTCCGCCATTGTTCCAGGTTGCTTGCACTTCCGTAAGGGTTAAGAAGGATTGCTTGTCCACCTTTTCTTCCATCCGCTCTAGTCCAGAGCGACGCGGGCTCTGCTGCGGAGGATTTGAATCCCCAAGCGTGTTAGTACACGCTAGTCGCCTTTTCGATTTCGTTTTGATGCAAATGGGTTTCCTGTACGAATACCAGGTCTACCACTCCATTCTCATGCCGCTCTCGGAATCCTTGGAACCAGCTTAATGCATCAATATTAGTTCGGTTTGTACAAGCATTGTTTTACATCGTATTTGTTGTGGCTTACCTTTGATGGTCGGCGGGTCTGATGCTTGCAGCCCAAAGCCAGACTGGGCAAGCTTTAGCTTGTACTGCTTGTAGTCCGATTTCAACTCGCTGCACTTGGTCTTGCACTGCTTCTTGTTCTTACCATAATTGTGCTTGGCCAAGAAGTCACTCGCGCCTTCGTAAAAGCGCTCTTTGACACCCGTTGTGTAGAGATTGAGGTGGTTGCTCAGATAGTTGATCAGCAGATGAACCTCGTCTGCAGTCCATCGTTTGTTCGTCATCGGCTTGCTTCGTCTGGTTGGCGTGGGCCGGCGGAAGATGGTATGCAAGTTCAGGAGATAGAAGACGAGTGGCGCTCGGCACTGCCACTGTTGGTGGCGCACGCTGTCAGCAGAGCTGCCTGCTACATACTTTTAGCCAATAGATATTATCTGAAACCTGCAGATCAAACCTGCAGCCGTTGCCAGAGTACACCGTGCAGGTTTCAGCGCTCCCTTCTGATTGGCCCATTTTTCCTGCAACCTGCAAAACTACTAAGCGTGAGAACCACTAGTATATGTAACTTGTATTGCTGCGTAATTAATATCAATATGAAGTATTAATATTTCTTATTCAGTAAAATGCTATTGGAATTGTTCGCTTGCGTCAAGATCACTGCCCGCTACCACTGCAACTGCCCTACTGTCAATGCCACCGCTACTGCAACCGCTATTAAATAATGGCTTTGCTATTGATATTGCTATCGCTATTTCTGTTATTAACTTTTTTCTGCTCGCCCCACGACCAGGAAGAAAAACTGTCAAGGTCTACTCCGTGGTGCGTGAGTTGTTGCAACTCAGTATGATGCCATCCAACGAGACTTTTTCGCGAACCGCACCTGTTAAGATATCTCTATTTACGAACGAGCAGTTTACACGTCACCGCAGTCATGAAGTACGCGATGCAAATTGGCTTGAAGGCGCTAATCTCGCTTTGTTATGAGCTCATATGGCTCTAATTAGGTTCTTGCTGCAACAAACATCACGCCCATCTAATCGGGTACTTTTAGGGTTAAAGTGCACCACCATGGCACGAAGGTGGCTTGTCCGTCTATCAATCAATGTCTCTTCTGTACCTACTGCAGCTCAATATGATGCGACGTCCAGAAAGCCACTGATATGACCACCATGTCGTCGATCGTCACTACTACGCTGCACACACGTGCAGAGTCCAACTCAGAGGGGAAGGTGAGTACATGAGTACGAGCTAGAACCGTTGCATCGCCAAGGTAAACCTCGGGGGACCAGCTAGTGCCAGCCCAACAGAGACCGGCTTAGGGAGAGGACATTCTTAGGCAGCCGGCGACCCGGGCAGGTCTGTGGGCCTGTCCTCACGCCTTCTTTAAACCCGAATGTAAATACAGGGGTGAGCGTGGACCCTTCCTGCACGGACACACCCATCGGGTCCGCTCCAGGTCCACCACTCCACGGCCAAGAGGTCATCAATAGTCCCCTCGCGCCCTCGTGGTCGCTAACCACGCTCCCAGCCACTCTATGACACCGGAGATGAAGACGTGGACTTGGGTCGCCATGTCTACGGGATGCGTCGTGATGCACGACACAAGGTGTCGTGCGCGCTGGATGTACTCAAGCATGGACATGCGTCCTTGCTTCAACACCAGGAAGGCGGAGCGCTGAACGCTTTCATCTTGCGGCGGCTCGAACGCGAGCCGCAAGTTCGCCTTCATCGATGCCATGGTCGGGAAGCAGGAAGCGTCGGCCACGAGCTTGCCGAGCGCCCACTCCTTCGTCTTCCCCGCCAGCTTGGACAGGAGAAAGCGCGTGCGCGCGAGCTTGGTAGACAGCTGCCGAACTTCGATCGCGATGTCCACCTCGCAGAACCAGCGGTTCAGGTGAAGGCGGCCCTCGCCTTCACCGCTGTACGTGGAGACATCGAGCTTCACGATGTCGGACTTGTTCTTGGTCTGCGTGGGAGTCAACACTCGCTGACGGAGGTCAGCGAGTTCACGCGCCGTGAACTCCTGGGCGGCCAGGCGTTGTTGCTCCTCGGTTCCTGCCGTCAGCAGAGTCTTGATCACAGCGTCACCAGACACCGCTGCGAGGCGGTGTAGCGCCTCCCACTCGATCGCCGACAGGTGAGGAAAGCTGGCGTGCTCCAGTGAAGTGGTAGTCGTCCGGGGCGCGTCAGGCATCGACGTGTCGTTCATGTTCATCACGATCTTGGGCGTTGGACGGATTAGCGAAGTGCTACCAGGTGTAACGGGCTAACTGCAGCCCGTTACGTGCTTACACAAGCAGAGGAAATAGTAGGCAAATTGAACTCTAATTGATTGATTGACACGGCGTAACCGCCGTGTCCACTTAAACCTATGCTGAGTGTTGATTGGCCATCGTGTGAGCACGAAGGCGACTGTGTGACGAGAGCCCGTCACAGTGACGAGCACGGTGGACGCGGCGGAGGCGACCAAGGACGTGCCGACGTGGAAGCAGGGCGAGACGACAATGACGAAGACACGTGCATCGAGGCGACGAAGTACACGTACGACATCGGAGAAGCCTCCGAGTGCAGCGAAGACTGGCACGACGACGAACCGAGCGGCGAGTGCGAAGTCGCGACCAGCGACAGCAAGCGCAGTGACGACGACGAGCAAGCACAGTGACGACGACGAGCAAGCACTCGAAGTCGACACCTCGACGAGATGATGACGAGCGGCGAGACGATGACGATGGTGGACGACGAGTTGCTGAGAAGCAGCGTGGATCTGGACGTGATGACGAACTACGTGAGCACGAACCCGTGCGACGACGAGCAGGTGGACCGACGCTTCAACTTACCGATGTAGACATCATTGACGCGCAGCGGAAGAGCCGATTGGTGAAGCGCTTGCTGGAGTTGGGCGAACACCTAGGGCGGAAGGTGACAAAGACGTTTGGGTTGGTGACGGTCGAGACGCAGAAAGGGAAACGGGTTGTATTACCTCCGGCGTTATGGCCAACAGTGATGAAGGAGTGCCATGACTCCGTGTGGGCTGGACACCTACGGGCACCTCATACCTACGCACGCATTACACATACGTATTTGGTGGCCGAACTTTATGCGCGAAGTGAAGCGCTGGGTGGCAGGCAGTCAGGAATGCGGGTCTCGCAAGGCACGCCCGTGAGAGGTGATCCCTCCACTGAGAAGTATATGCGGTGGGGACGTTGGCGGCAGATGGGCTTTAGATGTGGCTGGTCCATTACCGACGTTTGATGGTGGTGAACGGTATGTGATAGCGGCAGTCGATTACGTGACTCGAAACGCTGTGGCAACGACGGTGAAGCAGCATACCGCGGAGAAAGTTGCAGCGTTCTTGATGAAGAATGTCGTACTGAAGTTTGGCGCCTTCCGAGAATTGTTGACGGATGAGGCGCCGGAGTTGACCGGCAAGGTCATCGAGCAGCTGGTGATTATGCTGCAGGCCCAGCCGATCAACCCCGTGCCTTATCGCCCGCAGATGATTGGGCTAGTAGAACGGATCCACCCCACGTGGAAGGACTGCATCGCTACCTACATCAACGACGACAAGCAGAGGGATTGGGATGTTTGGGTAGATTTTGCTGTGTATGCGTACAATAGCGACCAGCACTCGACGGCGATGTTGTCTCCGAACGAACTCGGAAGCTCCGTAACCGCAACGACCTACTACGAGTTGCGAACGTGACGGAGGCAGGAGCACTGGCGAACGATCACCGACGGCTGGTGGCGGCCATGGAGAGCAGCCATGTATGTGCTGAGAAGACAAGGAGGCGTGAGCAGGAGCGCCAGGCACGCTACTATGGTTGAAAGGTGCGGAGGAAGCGGATGCTTGAAGTTGGCGACCGCGTGTGGCTGTACAAGCGGCCATGAGGCCCCAAAGCGACGAAGCTGGTACATCCGTGGCTTGGGCCAGTGAGGATCGTGGAACCAGCCGGCTTTGACAATTACCTTGTGGAGCGAGAAGATGTGGAGCACGACCCTGAGCAATATTTAGCACATAGTTAGCTACCATCAGCCAGCTACACTAATCGAGGCAGCAGCTGACATTGAAGCGCAGCTTGAGCATGAAGGAGCGCTCGAGCTCGACGGTGATGACGGGACGGACGGAGCGTCTGGTGGAGCAGCGACGGCTCCGGTACGTACAACAGCAGCTGTTGGAACTACGAAACGGCGTCGATAAACAGTGGCAGGTACGAGCACGAAGCGACCGGACGAGGACGTGGTGGAACTACGACGACGACGGAGAAGGAATGCAGCAGGACAAAACCTCCTCGAGTACGAGGTACAACCAGTACAGCGAGACGGTGAACAACGGCGAGGGAAGAACGGAGGTCGGCGATGGATTACGGTCAAGGAATACGACCGCTTGCTACAGGCGGAAGGGTCATGGAAGACCCTACTCATGGAGAAGTCGTGTCACAGGTGGGCCAACCAGGTGGACCCATCTGCCGCAGCAGGCTGCGGAGGACGATCACGAGACGACGGGGGCGGTGACGCAGGGCGACAAGGAGCAGACGTCCTTGCTGGATGACAGTATGACAATGGGCGGCACGGGGGCGGTCCAAGTGGTGGTGACGGAAGCTGCGGACAGCTCCTGAGTGGCCACAACGACGAACAGTGGCACGGCGAAGGGCACGACCGAGCTGCAAGCAGCAGCCTGTGTCGAGTCGACTTTGAAGGACGGGGCTGGAGAGCCCGAGCAGCGAGCGGAGACCGCTCATTACGAGATCTGCGCCGAAAGACTCAAGCATTACGAAAGTAGACGGCTAGAGCGCAAGACGGCGAGCGAGTCGAACAACGCGAGCGGGCTCACGAGCGGACTCACGAGCGCGCAGCACACGGAGCGAGAGCTCTCATGAACGAGGGAGAGGCAGACGAACGAGGGACTTGACGGAAGCGCTTAGCGTGGAACCGGCCGAGCTGGTGGAACCTGCGTGAAACGAACGAGAGCGTGATCGTAGGTTAGTATTCACAAGAGAGGTAGGTATTAGCTTGCGTGGTAGAAGAGTTTTGATAACCCCCTCAATAAATTCGGTCGGACGCACTGTGGCGGGCGATCGGGCGCAGCGACGAAGTATTGCTGTCGGCCAGAAGGTGTTGAGGTTGCAGCGACGTGAAGTAGGACCGACGCAGCGCAGCTTTTTGACTTGCTCAACAAGCCGAGCAAGATAACTGGCCTGCTTCAGTAACATTTGGGGCAAACAATACAATGTGGATGCATTCTAATCGGAAACCAATTTACTGAGAATGGCGACTCAGAAGTATTTAACCATGGTAATACATGCATGTAGCACATTAAGCCGCCAGTCTAAAGCTGTAAGGGTGAGCGCCACGGCGTGCAGCCACTCTGGTTCCGTTGTGGTCTGACAATCGTCTCGAATAGGAAAAAAGAAAACACCATCAACTGCTGAAAGGTGGTATGAACTCATACAGCACTGCTTGACGGGTTGCTGGTACGCCGTGAGAAGCTGCGATGGAAGTTAAGGTCGATCTCATCGTTGGGCAGAGGCGCTGGTGGACTAGTGCCAGCTGGAGCTGGCCGTGCAGTTCTCCGAGAAGGCGCTGCTGCAGGAGCTGAGTAACGCGTCACTGCTGGACGGACTCGATCGGCGAGCCGAGTCACCACTAGTATGCTACTAGTAGTAGCAGTATAATACTTGATAGAGTGACCCCCCCCGTAAACGAATATCACATATATTTTTGTCCATCAGTGATCGACAAAGCGTTGAGCCCGTCATGATATATAATTACGCCAAATATTTACTCTAGGGTCCACTCACATGGGCGCATTAATTTGTCTTTAACATGCGAAATGAAAAATGCTACTCGAACTTCCACCATTTCACATTCTTACTTGCACATCCTTCAACCGTTACTCGAACGAAATCCGCTCCCCCTCGGTACTAACTTTTATGAGACCTTACGTAGGAGCAAAAGTCCTACGTAGGACCTCAAATCGGAGGGCGTTTTGGCAGAAAGGCACAATAGCACTTCTGCCCATACAAGTCACGGGTCAACTGCGGCAGTTGAGCTAATCTTCGACACCCTCAAGACCAGTTAGAAGCTAATATTGGCGTTGTTTTGAAGAGATGCCCCATCTTATGGTTATGTTGGACTTGCGACTTAAATCGTATGTCTTGTATAGTGTCCACCACTGTCCATGATAGCATAAATGAGGGTTTAACAGTGTCACTAATAACGTATAAGGTTTTTGTCCTGTATCGTAGGACAAAATTATCAGAATGGCTTGCATTCAGTATCAGGCTTACTCGAACAGTTCTTGTCTTTGTTATACATGACATATCGTATTTACCCGTACTCTATCTCTTTCGATACAAACCCCAAGCCACTTTTGGTCCTTTTTGCTGGTGATAGGACAAAAATCCGGAATGCACAGGGACTTAAGCGATTTTGTCCTGTATTCTAGAACTCGAACTGTTGGGGTTATTAGAGATAGGTTTTTGTGTTTGCCGACTTACTTGAGAAGAGCGGCAACCTGACACCAGCGTTGACTTTTTACGTACGCTTTTACTTAAATTAAGGGGAAACCCATGTAAAAATGTAAAAAAAAACTATTAAAATCGTGGAATTAGGCTGGATATATTAGGTACGGCGGTGCAGCATTTAGGCTCTACAAGTCAAACGACGGCGCACACAGGCGCTACATCTCCAACACTATGTACGGCGCGTTGCTGTCGAGTGGGTGCCCAGCATGTTCCTGCCGCTGCTGGGCGGGCAAGAGCGGCCACCGCAGCTTCCGCTTCTTCCTGGTGTGGATCTGCGTGGGGCGGGCCATCTTCGCGCTGGGTGTGCAGCTCAAGAAGAACTGGCTGGCGCTGTTCGGGCGCGTGTTCTTCGGTGTGGGCGAGAGCAGTGTGGTGGTGGGCGCTCGCGCGTTTGTCGCGTCGTGGCTCCGCAACAAGGAGCTGACGATCGCCATGGGCGTGAGCGTGGCCATCACGAAGGTGTCCAAGATGTTGGCCAAGGCGACTCTGGCCCCCATCGCGCTGTACTTCGGCGGGTACGTGCAGGCGCTGTGGTACGGCGTGCTGGTGTGCGTGCTGTCGGCGGTCGTGGGTATGCTGGTGTGCCATTACACACTGAACCTGAAGCGCATCGTCAAGGGCCACGTGGTCAGCGAGGAAGCGCTGGACCCGAGCCAGCGCTAGCTCAAGGACTACGCCGACAAGAAGCGCCAGAAGCACCGCTGGCACAAGCCTCACGCGCATGCCAGGCAGATTTCGTGCGAGAACGTGAAGATCATCTCCCGCATGTTCTGGGTAAGTCAGGCTGCTGCACGAACAAGTCATCAATGCCGTTCACCTGTTCCAGCTACCTGTTCCATCGGTAGGACTACTCGATCGGCAAGGCTGGCGTGGTGAGCAGCATCTCGCACCTGTTCGTGATGCTCGCGCCGTTCATCGGCCTTCGGCCTTGCCATCGACCGGTCCGTCGCACGCACCCTGCTGCTTATCCTGACTGCTATGGTGCCGGTGCTGGTATGATACTGCTGTACTTAGCCCATTGCAGGGCATCCGTTGACACGAAACCCAGGTGAGTGGAGTTGCTGGCCGTTTCCACGGTCTTCATCTGCTCGAGCAAGCAGCTACTGCGCGAGAGGCGGTCGACCAAGGTGTCCAAGATTGCGCTGGTTGAAACGAGATACAGGCACAGCAAGAGTAGGTGTACGGAAACGCGCGAATGGCGCCCGCCGACTCACTCTCCACCCGAAATGCATGGAAGGTAAGCCCTAGCGCGTCCAGCCATCTCTTCGTCTACCCGTAAATGAGCAAGAAGTAGAAGATGGAGCACACTGACAAGGCAGCAGCGAGGCCAAGCAAAACCTCACGAAGCTCTCAAACTAGTTCATGAATACGCACGACCTGGATCTTGCGTCGTATGCATGGCTCATTCATTTAACTGTCAACAAGTTTTGCATTGAGTACTTATGCTGTAGAGCAACTTGACATGCAGAATTGATTCATTGCTTCTACTAGTAAATCAAGTCTGCAAAGTAAGCTGCGAACTACAACTTACGATTGGAGCCGACCGCTGCGTGTCATTAGAGGCATGGGTCACCAGTAATGCCAGACTTGTCTTTTGTGCGCGGATTCCTGTGTAGTGTTTTCTTGTGGGAGGGGAGGGGGGCATTTTCAGGAGGGTAAGGCCGTCGGTCCGCCGCTGCAATAAGGTCCGTACTTGATCCAAGCCTTGTCGTTGTAAATTGCGTGCAATTTCCAGTGTTGCTGTTCGTACTGTCCGTGGGGCCACCTTCACCTGGGTTTCCGCCGTTTTGATCCACATCACAGTCGTTAGTGCCCGCATCGGCACTTGTACCGGCCTCATCACTTGTATTACCGCCCGCATTGCGCTTGTACCGGCTTGAGTACTTGCATCACCGCCTTCTGCAGTGCTGCTGGAAGTTGAGGCGCTTCTAGGAGTCTCGAAAAGGTTACTCCACAGCCCAACTGTCACTTCGTCTCCGTACTCGCCTATTTCCTCCCAGTCAAAGTGCTCCAAATACTCATCTAGCTGTCTGTCACTGAGAACAACCGTGTCGAGTTCAGCAGTAAGGCTATCAACAGCATTATCAGCGGAAGGTGTCAGGCGGGGATTTTCAGTAGTACGCGAACCAGTGGGCGGTGAATCAAATGGACGCGACGACGTGTCCAAATCCCTTGTATCGACACCACGCGCTGCACGAGCCGCAAGTTCTTGTTGATCGGAGAACTGGACCCGCGCCAATGGCGTCGGCGGTAGGTGACGTTGGCCATTCCGGTTCGGAGAAGAACAGTCATTGCGAGACTCGCAACCAGGGGTTCGAGCTTGTGACATTACTGGGTTTGCTGGACTAGCACGAGCAGGAGCAACGGAAGGTGGAGTAGCGCGAGCGGAAGCAGCGCGAGCTGGAGTAGCACGAGCTGGAGTAGTGTGAGCTGAATTTTGCTGCGTGGCAATTCTCGGTCGTTCTCGTGAGTCTATCATTCTCAGGAGCTTCTTCGAGCTCACCGACGGCACTTTTTCTCGGCGATTCTTTTCTCGAACGTATTGACGCATTATCTGATGTTTTATTGTCTTTTCGATTGTCATGCGGTTCCGCTTTGACGTCAGAATAAGAGCAAGCTCGCGAAATAGACGCTCACAGGTTGCAGTGTTCACCACAATGGACAGGACTGTTAGTGCAAGCGCCGGAAGCTTGCTGTTCGGCTTAGATTTTTCTCGTAATCCCAAAACGTCAACACCAATTCTTCGTCAAAGTCTTTCTCGCACGATGTCGTGTAAGCTCCTTCGATCCATTTGAACATGTCACCTCGTAGCCCACTATCGTCACTGCTCACAAACCGACGGTAGTAATACTGCGCAAATTGACACACATCGTCAAGATCGGTGATCACTGTTGAAGAAAACTTTCTTGCTTGCACCACGAACTTAGGATGAAGAAAAAAACCTAAGATGAATAGAGGTTGCTCGCATGCGCTCCAGCAAGCTTCACCAGCTCATTTGACTTCCGCTAAACTCAGTGGAAGTGAAGCAACGGTAAATCTCCATGAAAGACCCAACTACATCAGCACCCGTTTTTCATCCCTTTGAAGACGAAACGAGGTAGCGCATAACGGACGAGCGATTTCCTCCGCGCTCTGCAACTTTGCCCAAAATCCAGCGTCCCCAAGAACACGAAGTTTGTCCGTTAACTCGCTGCTGTTCCGATACGAGAAGACCATATCCTTCAAAGCTCCTCGAGCACGTAGGAGGGACGCAAAACATGCCTGCGTTGAGTTTCACCTAGTTTCACACAGCGTAAAAACGGCAAAAGGATCTCCATACCGCTAGTCCATCGCCTTAGCAGCTCGCACCAGCCATTTAGAAGTCGAAGTGTTAAAAAAACCTGCAGCACCTGCCGCATCATCCGAAACCTGTTTAAATACCGTTTTGAGAACGGCTTTGGCTAGGTTATTGATATCGTGAGCAAAACAATACACGAACGCAATGTTGGGGTACCGAAGAGCCAAAATGCGCCGCGCACGGCCACTTTGACCAGCATTGTCCGTCACAACTGCACCAACTCACCATTCCGACGCAAGTAACTCCTCGAGTACCCCCTCCATTTGCTGCGCAATTGCAATTCCGTCGTGACGGTCACCAGCAGGCCTCAAACCATAAGTCATTACTCGCCCAAATAGCGAGGCCATACAGCCCAGTACATGCATCTTAGCGATAGTCTCCCAGACGTCAGACAGAAAATTCACCTTACCTCCACTTCGATTCTGGACTGATCTCACGTTGTCACGCTGCTCGACGGAATGTAGATCTGCATATTCATCTAGGACGCGACCACCAATCAGATGGCGATGTCGCATGGCGCCTGGAACTCCACACCGAGCGTTCAAAAACACGAGTAACCGCCTAAATGACAGCAATGTCACAAAAAAAATCAGGAAGCAAGGCTTCAGCTTGAAACTCCAACAGCAGCCGCCAAAACAATAGTTTTTCAGCTAGCGTAAACTCAGGCGGCGAGGTGCTTTGCGATTTCGTAGTCCTTCCATGCTCGCCAGGTTCACCTTCACTCTCGACACTCTGGAAAACGTTGCCGATAGCGCCAACATAGTGCACACATCCAGCCAGGTGCTTCTCCCAGGCTTCCTTGCGGCCGTGAACATGGGTGGGAAAGGGGATCGTGGCTGTGTCGTTAACGTGTGCCGCGTAGCCATACTTGCACACCGTCCGCCACATCGTCTTGTTGCATTTTTTCATTCAGCCGGTAGAAGTTTGTACTGAGAGCACTCGGAGAACGCCCACGCTTCGAAGCGCCAGCCTGTTCATCACGGAGTTCGGGTAGGAGATCCATGAGAATACTGAGCCCGAAAGAGTAAGTACGGCGGTGCGAAGGCCAGAAACTCGACGACGACTGCGTAGGCTCGAATTGAGAGGCGTTCTTCTTAGGCAGGATGCTTCTCGTTGCGGAATGGATTGTGACCAGGATTGGTTAGTAGTATACAGAATAGTTGTGAAAGTAGTACTAATATTAGTACTACGAAACAGTTCTATTCCAGCGTATAGTACCCACATCTTCGGTATTGATTGGTTAGTTTGCGCTGGAGGGGGGGGTCGGGGGAATTTGCCGGTCAATTTCGGTATAGCACTGGGCGCTGGGCCACTTAGTAGTGAGAAAACTATAGTAGCGAGAAAAAAACCACTAATAGTGATAATAGTAGTACCAATATCGCTACTACCTTCCAGAACTTAAACCTCGTAAAGGCGCGAAAATTGGTGGTTCTCCGACCGTCCCCGCGCTTCGCACTCTCGCGCTCATTTCTCGATTCTCAGGTATGCCAGACTGATGAGGTGAAGGTCGCGTCGATTACGAACGCGTGCATGCGTGCCAGCGGCACAAGTGCAAACCTTCTCAGCGTAGACGAAGGACGCAACACCTAGCCAAACCCCATCGGAGGCTGACTTTATTGCGCCATGCACATGTTGCCACGTTAGATGCGGTGTTACTGGTACCTCATCCATGCACTGAACGGCACGAATGATGCAGATGCAGCTGGTCGTTGGTAGTTTCGACATGGGGAGTGAGGCGTGAGTGTCTGGCAGCACGTTGATGTTGGAGTTTGGGCTAAGATAGACTGTCATTGGGAGGATTCGCCGTGCAGTGTGTGCGGTCGGCCTGTGGATCATTAGTCCAACTATGATCTCTGCAACAGGCCCGACGTCGACCTCGCCCGAGGTGAAGTCGAAGAAAAAGCAGAGCCCGTTAATAGTATGAATCGACCACATCATCCACAAGTCGCCGGCAAACTCGATCGACCCGGCGTGAGAGCTGGTCCATCGCTTGGAGACACCTTCTACCTACAAGGACAAGGCGTACACGCATGTTTGTCTGCTCTGCGTGAAGACAAAGGCGTGGAAAGACTTGCTCCGCCGCGCAAGCAACGCGTCGAACGCCAAGATTCATTTAGTGGCCAGTCAAAAGGACCACGAGATGGCTATCCAAGAGCTGCGGCGCCAGCAAACCCGTGCAGACCGTACATGGTGCACATGGAGCCCAACATTGAAGCTTAGCGGGAAGCATCCCCAGACGCGAGTTCACAAGCAGATCGCACACAGCGCCAGAAACCGTTGTGATCAACTTCGGTGAACCAGGAGGAAATACCGGGCTATATAACACGGTGGCTGATCCGTGATGGTGCGTGCTTCATTTCTTGCGATTTTGAAAGCTGCTAAATTTAACTACTGTAATGATGTGTCTGTATCTAGGGTATGCCAACAGCATGATGACGACTGCTACTTTTCAGGATATGCTTTTTGGCATTACGAGCGACCCAAATCTCACTGCCATTTGGGAAGACATACAACAACATTCTGGATAATCTCTGCGGAACGTTTACAGATGACGCGGTTGAGATGCTCATCAAAAGTTTTAAAATGAGGACAAGTCCGACCTATAGACTAGCAATATAGTAAGAAAATCATTGTTTGATTTTCCGGTAGAAATATCAACCACCAATGGCGACCTGAACGCCTTGCTCCCTTGCCGAAGTAAGGAACGTTGGCCACGATTCCGAACAATTGGCCAACCTGATGAATAATCAACTGAAGGCACGCTACCGCCTGGATGGGAACAAAAAGACTCGCTTTACGACACTGCTCGAGGCGCGCAAGAAACCTCGAGGCAAGTTGACTGTACTCCGCAGACTGACTGTGCGATGCACACGCTCAACCTTTGCATTGATTATGGTACCGGGTTGAAGAAGTGCTCAAAGTCGAAGCCATTTGTCAAGCCGGGACAGTGTGACAAAAGATGGGGCATTTCCGAAGGGTGGGGCGGTGATTCGAAACCCAAGTACTCTGAATAACTTCTTTGCTTCGGGCAAGTCCCCGGAGGGTTACGCCCGGCTCAAATGAGTCATAGAGGCAGTCATGTAGCGCGTTGCTGAGCTAGCCCTAGTGGAGTCTCCGTTGGCGACCATGCTTTCGTCTACAATGCATGTACTGCTGCATGTGGCGAATGAACGCGTTCTCAGCCTACTGACTACATGGCGCTCGTAACCCGGAGACGAATAAGCAAACTTCCCGCGGGTCCAGGTTACGTTGACCGATCTATCGAATCGCTGAGCGTCTCCCTCAGCCGTGAGTGCCCATGAGTATGGCCTTGTTGCTGGACTCGCGTACGAAGTTGTCCGCCAAACGATTCATTTTCGGTCCTGGCACGACGAAGGCTGCCACAGACAAGATATTGGAGAAAACGAGGGCGTGCGCGTTTGCTTCAAAGGCATGTATGCGCGTGACAAGCAATATGACACCAACGCGGCCTGCGCGTCAAGGTATTTACCAAGGGAGTACTACAGCGATTCAGACACTGAGGCCGAGCTGCTTCTATGGTGAAGAGATATTATAATAGCTCGCGTAAATCTCGACCATGCTGACTTCGCTCCTCAGGACTAATCTGCTGGATGCCAACCAGCTGAACAGTTGAAGAGGCAACCTGACACCAGTTTCCTCTCTGGAGATCACTGCTGTCGTGCGGCGGCGGCGGGGGGGGGGGGGGTCTTCAGACCCGATTCCGTGTAAGAGTTGTTTTCTAAGCGGATAGCTTAGAGCCAGCATCATGTCTTGTCAGACCATCAGTTTAATACATTCGGTACTTTTTAATATGAACTAGAGTATCCAAAATCTCATGGTATTACAGGTATAAAGCAGCGAAGCGTCCGGATCGATGATTTTAACTGGGTTTTGGATTTAAAATAAAACTTAAGCAAAAAAATGCGCGGTTTAATTCACACGCCACCATTACGATGCATACTGTGCGAACTTC
This sequence comes from Phytophthora sojae, assembly GCF_000149755.1. NCBI lineage: Eukaryota > Oomycota > Peronosporomycetes > Peronosporales > Peronosporaceae > Phytophthora > Phytophthora sojae. Next base: position 11,054,665 of record NW_009258116.1, read on the forward strand.
GGCGCTATGCGACGTTGGCTAAACGGAGTGCGCACGGCGCGCCAGAAGTGTATGTAGTGTTCTGGACGTCGCACCACAGTAGTGTGGACATCACGAGCTCTTACATCGCCAAGAGCACGCGACGTCACTAGGCAACCGCGTGCCAGTGACCATTGACCTCACGGCCGATGGTGTGGCGCACAGCACCTTGGTCGGGAGCGGGTAGTGGCGAGTTCGTGGCGGGAGGAGCTGCTACCACCGGAGACGTTGAAGCTGGGAGCTTATGGTTGACGTCGACACAATCGAAGATCACGAGGAGAAAAGACGCGGCGGGCGAAGGACAGATAGGAGTATCGACGACAGGAGAGGCGACGCAGGCTGAAGGTAGGCGGTAAGTAGAGGTAGGGGGACTTCGTTAGGAGAGCTCTGTGGGGCGGCTGCCTCCGCATCTTTCAGTTGCAATTTGGGCAGGAATGGTTCAGATAAAGCAGCTAATACTACGCTTAGTGTTCTGCGGCACGGGGCCGGCACTACCCAACAACAGAAGAGGTTCTAAGCGTTTCGTACTGCGGTCAAGGGGATCGGCGAGGTGTGCGGGTCATTGTAAGGTAGTACTGAGTAGTTTAGAGGACGAGCCTTGACGAACTTAGTGTGTCATAAAGTGGATGGGACCGTGGTTAGCGACCACGAGGGCGCGAGGGGACTATTGATGACCTCTTGGCCGTGGAGTGGTGGATCTGGAGCGGACCCGATGGGTGTGTCCGTGCAGGAAGGGTCCACGCTCACCCCTGTATTTACATTCGGGTTTACAGAAGGCGTGAGGACAGGCCCACGGGTTGCCGGCTGCCTAAGAATGTCCTCTCCCTAAGCCGGTCTCTGTTGGGCTGGCACTAGCTAGTCCCCCGATGCAACGGTTCTAGCTCCTACTCATGTACTCACCTTCCCCTCTGAATTTGACTCTGCACGTGTGTGCAGCGTAGTAGCGACGATCGACGACAGTAGTATACGTAGTGTTTTCTGGACGTCGCATCATATTGAGCTGCAGTAGGTACAGAAGAGACATTGATTGATAGACGGACAAGCCACCTTCGTGCCATGGTGGTGCACTTTAACCCTAAAAGTGCCCGATTAGATGGGCGTGATGTTTGCTGCAGCAAGAACCTAATTAGAGCCATATGAGCTCATAACAAAGCGAGATTAGCGCCTTCAAGCCAATTTGCATCGCGTACTTCATGACTGCGGTGACGTGTAAACTGCTCGTTCGTAAATAGAGATATCTTAACAGGTGCGGTTCGCGAAAAAGTCTCGTTGGATCGCATCATACTGAGTTGCAACAACTCACGCACCACGGAGTAGACCTTGACAGTTTTTCTTCCTGGTCGTGGGGCGAGCAGAAAAAAGTTAATAACAGAAATAGCGATAGCAATATCAATAGCAAAGCCATTATTTAATAGCGGTTGCAGTAGCGGTGGCATTGACAGTAGGGCAGTTGCAGTGGCAGCGGGCAGTGATCTTGACGCAAGCGAACAATTCCAATAGCATTTTACTGAATAAGAAATATTAATACTTCATATTGATATTAATTACGCAGCAATACAAGTTACATATACTATTCAGAAAAGAGGAGAGTGATATACAAAGTCTAGACGACGATAAGAAGTTAAGATCACCGGTAATGCTTGTGGGGACGGCGATGTTCAGACGGCGTCTACTTGTAAATTTAGCTTGCGCCAGTCATGAGATGCCCAGTGATATTACGCAACAATATATAATAGAAATATGAAGTAGATTTTGGCTGTCGTTCTCCGGCGTAAAGAAGAAAGCAGGGGCAATATCATTGCGATGTCATTTTCAATGCTGATATCGTAGTTGTAGCGTACTTCCTCCGGGTTTAAAAGAGTGCAGAATTTACAGAGAAAGTTCAAAATTTGCAAGAAATAGGTCATATTCATACGCCGGCACAGCTTCGCCATTCTGGAGTCGATTTCTGCCAAACTGTCAATTCTCGAGCGTATGAATCGCCCCCGCCCTCAAAAGAAAGCCTTAGGTCTAGCAAGTGCTGCTGTAATATCTTCTATACCAGGCGAGTTTTGCTTCAAAAGCCACAGCGGCTTGTGCCAGCACCAGGATACCCACCTGGGATTTGCGGAGGCTCAAATCCACGATGAAGTACGAAAATAAAGCTTTGCGTTTACTCCTTTTTCATCATAACTCAGTTGGTTTTCACGCTTTTTGAGTGATTAAAAGGACGAGAGTCAATCCCAGACCGTTCCGCATCGAATGCAACTATCCGCGGTCCAATCGCATGTCTAGAAAAAATGTTACGGCGGCGAGAAAAAATATCCTGCACTCTTCTCCGACCGGAGGAAGTAAATAACAGTGGTAACGGCAGTGGCAGCAGATAATAAACAGTCGCAGTAGCGATAGCAGGAGACATGAACTAGCAACATCAATGATATCATTAACAATAGTGAAATAGTAGTTTTAGTAGCTGTAGTTGCAGTAGGGATAGGCAGTATTGTCGATTCCGCCCAAAATTGCGAAACTCAAGCGATTCGAGCTGTCACAAAAATCCAGCAGCGAATCGACAAGGCCATTTGATTCGCTATAAACACAACTACTTTAGACCAATCACATGGTATTTCTCATGTTGAAGTGCTCGTGTTGAAGTGCGCAATTTGAAGTTAACAATGTCAACGCTTTTTTTTCTCTTGCACTTGAGCGCGCATACTCTGCGCAATTGTAGTCCGGAAGTCCACTGTGATCCACTGCATCAGTCAATGTGATCCGTGTCCGCAACATTGTTGAGCTGCAGCATCGGATCTACGGGAAGGAGGCGCAATGTCGCGCAGCAATCCTTCAATCACAGCTCTGCGAGTCTCGAGGAGGTGTTCGTACTCTTCAAGGCGCCGGTCCAAGGCTTCCCAGCCACGACGAATCACCCGATAATCCTCCAATGTTCCTTGCACGCAGTCCAATGACGCGTTCGCCGATTGCGTAACGCTGGCTAAGTGGCTTTCTAACGTCGAGTCTGCGGGGCGCAGTAGACTCGCGACACTGGCGGGCGGAGGGTCTAAGATGGCTGTTTCCCACGTGGAGCGGTTGAGATTTCTTGTAATGTGGTTGCCCCACATCCGCTAGACTACAGCTTCACCTTGGAACGTTGCAGCCCATGCCTTGCTACGATTTCTCTCAAAGAGCCTTCGGCTGTCGCTCCGGCTCGATCAATTTGTTCAGGATGAATGCAGGCGGCCTTAAATTCACCCAGATTTTGTGCACGAACGAATACCACCGCCATACTCATAAATTAGAAGCGACACAGTCTGTCCACGTAGCTTGACCAGCCATTGATGCCACGCTTGATCCGTTTTTGCAGGGTCCACAACATGCTTCTTCAGCTTAAACTGCATCACCTTGGCCCCCTCGGCAGCTTCGGGCGTCTCCGTAGACCATACGCCGTCTGTCTTTACTGCTCGGGTTTTCACACGGGGCGCGTAAGCTTCCCACAGCTTGTGGACAATTTCATTGAACGAGCCACCACTCATAACAGCAGAGGCCAGCGCGTTGCCGGACGTGTCGCGCTGGTTGAGGGTTTCTTTGACATCCGGCTGTACCAAGAGCTGGTAGAGCTGCTGGGTTGATACCAGCGGCATAAGGACTGCATCAGATTGAGTCGTGGTAGGAGCAGATGCCAATCGGTTTGCATCTGCGGCTGATGCCCGCCTCTGCGAAGCTTGGGCTGTCAAATTCATCGTCTGTGCAACTCCAGCTGCTGGTTGCAAGCCCAGTGTAGTGCCTCTGGCTCCTACTCGCTCAGGTACTGCTTGCCCTTCGCTGTAGCCTGCTCCAGCAGCGACTGGCAGGTCTGGGCCGACACCTCCGGCTGCGACTCGCTCTTGCACTGCTCGTTCTTCGCTGTGACCAGCTCTGTAACGGGGTTACACGCACAAGTGGCTACAGCCACTTGTAACTCAAACAGACACGGCATCTGTTAGAGGTCCGAAAGACTTTCTCGACCTTGGTGTAAGGTACACCAATGGCTACATACATTTGGGACCACCACGACGGGTGGTTCATACACGTTTAGGATTCCTATTGGCTGAAAGCAGCATCTTTTAGCGAATGAGCGACTTGCATGTTAGCGGAATCCTGCCAACCAGCCGTTGGCAGATTCCTAGTTTTAGAATATTACATGTAGGGGAAGTCAAACCATAAATCACAAATAACAGTTCTCATCTTTACCAAAACACGCTACTTAAAGTCTTTATCTTGTTTAAAGTATACTCGTGGATCTCGAGTATACTTAACTCAAGTAAAAGAAACCTATGCTTCCTCATACACGTGTGCACACGTGTAAGCCGTAGTAGCGAGCCAAGGTAGGCCCATTACACCTGGTAGCACTTTGTAGTCCGTCCAACGACCGACTAGCTGAACGTTCGTACGGAGCTGTACGAACGAGGAGCCGAGAACCTTTTCCTGAGCGCGGAGGTGCCCATGGAAAGCTCCACTTCGCCTGCAACTCATGTTGCACGCGCTGACTGCCTCCACCTGTCGGATCCAGAGTGGGAGGCACTCCAACGACTGTCAACAGTCATTGGGGAGGCGGCAGTAGCTGCGATGCTGCGTACGCTATCGCCGACAGAGCAACATGGTGTTGCTCTGGGATTCATCATGAAGGAGCAGCGTGATGCTGCTTCCTCTACCACGGTGGCGTCAGAGACGACACCGCGTGGACAATCGTTGAAGCTAAACGTGAGCAACTATGTCGGAAGAGAGGGCGAGCCTCACCTCCGTTGGCTTGTCGAACTCAACACTGCCATCGCGGCTAGACGTATCGTCGACCCGTTGTCCAAGGTTGCGTTCGCCATGTCATGTCTTGGCGGCCGAGCGAGAAGTTGGGCGTATGGACGCCGACTCTCTGATCCTACGTGCTGAAGCACGTACGAGGGATTCAAGGAGGAGCTCAGACAAGCGTTTGAGCCCCCGCAAAATGAGTTTCGGTCGAGGGCAGAGTTCCTCGACCTACAGCAGGGTAAGTATGATGTTCATGCTTACGTGCAGAGAGCACGGTACTTGGTCTCGAACATTGTGACCAACCCGATAGACGAGGCGACCAAGGTCGTCACGTTCATGAAGGGTCTGAGAGATGGGCCTGTAAAGACCTATCTCTTCCGTGAGTACCCAGGTACTCTTGAAGCTGCGACTACTCTTGCGATGCAGGAGGAGTTTAGTCAGAGGCAATCTAAACTGCATGCAAATGCGCCGATGCTGCAACCGCCTCCGGTCGCGATAGCGGGAGGTCCGTAACCAATGGACCTCTCGAGTGCAACGGCTGTTGGCTATCAACAGCAACAAGGAAGTAATGTATGATGCTTCCGTTGCGGAAGGATCGGTCACTATGCCCGAGAGCGCACGGCATACGTGCACCGATATGGTGGTCTACGCGGCGATGCCGGGCATCGTCGATGACAAACAAAAAACGCTGGAACCCAGTAGGCGCGGGGCGCCCTACTGGGGAAGCAGTCACACGTCTCCAACTCGGACATGCGACACTGAGGACTGTAGCCCCCAGTGAGGACCCTTCTCACGGCAAAATGCGTGGTGACAAACCGAACCTTGTCATCTTGAACGTGTCTTCGAAGAGAGAGAGCAACTCTCTTCGTGCTTTGGTTGATTCGGGCGCGTCGAACAACTTTGTTTGACTGCGAAGTCTATCAAGGCTTGACTTCGAGGAGGTAACTATACCTCGAAGTATGTTGGAAGTTCGATTGGCAACGGGGGCCATCGTTAAAACCTTGAAGCGCATGGTACGCGTGCGCTTCACGTATGGAGATCAAGAGTTTGTCGAGACCTTTTATCGTCCTGGATCTGGACGATAAGTTTGACATTGTATTGGGTATGCCGTTGCTTGCACGGCATGATTGGGTCATCGATTGGGAGAAGCACACTCTCGTGCGCTTCGGTCGCGACAGCGGAACAGTGAGCGATGGCCCTGTTGCCGCTACGCACGCACCGACAGGTGCGCGCGACTCCCCACTCGAGACAGCGCCTAACGCCGCTGTCCCGGAGTGCCCTACGCGCGCGAGCACGCACACAAGAGCAACTAGCGTCGGCGTTGCCGCCGACAGCTAATAACGGAAATCTGTTGAGCTCGGAGGTCGACACCCGCTTTTCAGCGAATCAGGAAGAGTCTCCGGCCCCGAAGGGCACGGATGACGCAGGCGAGTCACACGCCTCAGCCGTGGAGGCTGACGCGAATCTGATTGGATCAGTTTTGGCCAATAATAAGAGCCAAGGTGACGTAACGCCGTCGACTCCGGGAGGCCATGGATAGGGTGAATTTGATTCGTCGGCTCCGGGAGCCGACGCACCCTCCGTCATGGGGGGTCTCCGCCAATGGTTGGCGTCGAGGTATTACAGTCGCGACGGTTCCGGGAACCGGCGCTGCTGCACGACGAAGCGCCGGGCGACCAAGCCGGGCTTGAAGTCGCTCGCCCGCGGGATATATCCGACGGCTGTATTACAGAAGAACACCCGCCCACGGCTGGGCCTGGACGAGGTCAAGACCCAAGCGGAGCCGGGCTCCGCAAAACAAGAAGACGGCGCATGCGAAGGTCGCTGCGCAAGTCTCGGCCTGGGGCCGAGACGCTATAAGAAATGTCTGCCGGGCAGACGGAGGCTGAGAAGCCGGACGTCGAGACGTTGAACGTCTTGACGCGTACCTGTGCCGGGTTCCGGTACAGGGAGATGACTCTCGCTAATCCTCCGACGCAAGCGTCGGAGTTGACTTCGCTTCCAGTCATGAGCTAGAAGCGCTTCGCGCGTGACTTGCACGATGGACGCATCGAGCAAATATGCATTTTCTCGGACGCCGAGAGAATGAAGAGCGAGAATGAAGAACTGAGGCAGTTCTTCATGGAGAGCACCACTGAGAGTGAGGACACTCTCGGTGCGAAGACGAAGAAGGAGCGCTTTGAAGAGCAGAGCTGGGACTCGTTGAAGACGAGCCCCTACTACGAGAGCTTACGGGAGTACGCGGACGTGCTTCCGGAAGAGATCCCTGCGGAGCTTCCGCAGGACAAGGGTATCCAGCACGAGATTGATCTCGTGCCGGGCACGAAGTACTGTGGCACGCGGCAGTTACCACTGCCGCGAGAGCACGCCAAAGCGATCGACGACTTCTTCGAAAGTCGTCACAAAGCTGGACAAGTGCGGGAATCGAAGTCCCCGCACAGTGCTCCGACGTTCTGTGTCAGGAAGCCACAGGGCGGCTGGCGCATCGTTCATGCGTACAACAAGTTGAACGATGCGACGATACCGGCGCAGACGCCGATACCTCGAAAAGATGTCATCACCGATTCGATGGCCAGGAGCACTATCTACAGTGCTCTTGATCTGCGCGATGGGTTCTATCAGGTCCTAGAGCGATATCCCTTTCACGGCCTCTGGGAGTGGCTAGTGATGCCGCAGAGTCTTAAGAACGCCCCTGCGACCTTCAACAGGTGCGTGACGCACTTGTTGCGCTCGGTGCGCGACTTCGCACCGGCTACTTCGACGATGTGTTCGTCCACAGCACAAGGTGCATCTCCGGAAGCTGCTTGCGCTCATGCGCAAGCACAAGCTCGATGCGAACCTGAAGAAGTGCATCTTCGGGGCGAGCGAGATAGCCGTGCTCGGGTGTCTCGTTGGGAAGAACGGTGTCCGCCCTGAACCTGAGTGATCATTGAGTGGCCGACGCCGTCGAACGTCAAGGAACTGCGACAGTTCCTTGGCTTGGTCACGTACTTGTACAAGTATGTGAAAGACTATGCTGGCACGATTCGCCCGCTGTCACAACTTCTGAAGAAGGAATCGGGCTGCTGAGTGTCAGCAGGCCTTTGATGCAGTCAAGCAGGGCTTGGCTGAGGCGCCGATCTTGGCGGTGGCCGACCACGATCGCCCGTTCCACGTTGTGTGCGACGCATCCGACTTCGCAATCGGATGCGCGTTGATGCAGAACGATCACGAGGGTCATGATCGTGTCGTCTACTACCAATCGCGAAGCCAGCTGAGCGCAACTACCCGGTGCATGACAAGGAACTCCTTGCCATGAAGTACGCACTCGCGAAGTTTCGAATGTATCTACTCGGAAGCAAACCGTTCGTGGTCTATACGGACCACGCGCCGCTGCGGACGGCTGTGAAGTCGCCGCACATTTCGCAACGGATGGCGAGATGGCTCTCATTTTTCGCAGAGTATAACTTCCGGGTCGAGTACAAACCCGGAAGACTCAATGTGGTGGCCGACGCGCTATCTCGTCGACCTGACTACGCCACGACTGATGCCGACGTCAATTCCATTGACGCCATGCGATCGAGCACCCCAACGTCGTCACTGTTGGACGGCGTGAAGGTCCCGTACGCGCACGACGCGGACGCGAAGCTCTTGCTGGCCTACGGCTCAGCGCCTTCTGACAAAGCTCGTCAGAAGCTGCCGAAGCATCTTCGTGCTCGTGCACACCGTTATCGGGTGCACGGCGGGTTATTACTCTACAGTGCTGTCGACGACAACGCGGACCGAGTTGTCGTGTCCAATGATCATGACCTGCGACTCAGGATCATGTACGAGTATCACGATGCACCGACTGCGGGGCATCCGGGCCGTGAGAAGACATACCTTCTTCTCACGCGAGACTTCCACTGGGCCCACCAGTACAAATGGGTGCGCAAGTACGTCCGTGCTTGCGAGGTTTGTCAACGTGTGAAGCCTGCGCCTTTCGCGCAGGCTCCCTTACAGTCACTACCAACTCCACGAGAGTGTTGGCAGTCCATGTCTTTAAACTTCGTGTTCGGTCTTCCCCCGGACAGTCAGGGGAACACGGGCGTTGTGGTCTTTGTTGACCGCTTCAGCAAGATGGTACATCTTGCTGCGGTACCCGGTGAAGTGACTGCGAAGCAGACTGCACGTCTGCTCGTCGAGATGGTGTTCAAACACCATGGCATGCCGATCGACATTGTGTCGGATCGAGACCCGCGCTTCACTGCACACCTTTGGCGAGAAGTTTTTACACTTCTTGGGAGTCAACTTTCAATGTCGACTGCGGACCATCCGCAGACGGACGGGCAGACCGAGCGCGTGAACCGCGTGCTCGTGGACGTGCTTAAGAGCTACGCTCACTCGTTCCAACACTGGAGCGAGTGCCTGCCGATGGCGGAGTTCGCCATCAACAACTCGGTACATGCCTCGACCGGGCATACACCGTTTTACGTGAATGCCATGAGGCACCCACGCCTCTCGAGTCTACTCGGGATGGTGGCTCCTTCCTTAAGTGGGGGAGGATCTCCGACTGCAACGCAGCAGCCGAAGACTGTCGCTGACAGTTGCACAGTGTCAGCCGCGACCACACGCAAGAAGAACAAGAAACACGCGTCTGTGCAGGGCACAGACGCCAACAATAGCAACAACAATAGGAAGAACGGGTCTGTGCAGGGCACAGACACCGCCAACATGGACGCAGAGGCCGGGCCTACTGCTGGAAACGAGCTGAACTTATCCAGCTCGGACGCAATCAACTTCGTGCAGCGCAGACAAGCCGTCGTTCGGTTTGTCCAAGACGCTATTGCAGCTTCTGTCGGTCGACAGAAGCTGAATGCAGACAATGTTGGCAGGGGCAACACTAATAAAATCGAGAAGGGTTCATTAGTCTTGTTAGCTACTCAAAACTTGCCTAAACATGGCGTTTCCGACTTCGGGGCAAGCAAGCTTGCTCCGCGCTTCATCGGGCCGTTCACTGCGCTGGCACGGCACGGTAACGCCTACACACTGGACATACCGTCTAGTATGCGCCTCCATCCGACGTTCTACGTCGGACGACTGAAGCCATACCTGCAGCACGAGCTACCTAGCTCGGCTGAACCGAACCAGAAGACTCGGCGGAAGCCGTCATCCTCTCCAGTGCGAAGTCGCGCTGGAGCAGCGGGTCGAGCTAATGGTACAGCTCGGCCGGAACGATCGAGGCGGTCTGGGAGGCCACCGCAACCTGAGGATACTTCAGAACGCCGAACTCAGCGCTCTGAAACTACTCCACGACCGGAACTCGGTCGTGGGGAGGCGCGAGATCAGGGTCAACACCAAGTTGACCACACACGGGACGTGTTTACACCACCACTGCCGCCAATTCGTGACGCACACGGCTCAACTGGATGGATAATTGAGCGGATTGTTGGTCACAGTATCCCGAGAACGAACAGGCAACCGGTTCGTTTTCGTATCCGTTGGAGAGGATTCCCTCCCAACCAAGATACATGAGAGCCGCGGAACGTCTTGCTCGAAGACGTCCCGGACATGGTGAGGGCGTACGAAGCCCACCATGCGCTACACGCTGGAAAGTAATACGAGCGCTGTTGTTAACAACAGCGCCCGAAGGCACTTCAAGGGCAAGCTGTGGGTCCTGGCCCCGTGGCAGCGACGCGCTTCGCACGTTGCCGTGCATTATACGCAGCAGCAGAGATATCCTCCGCTGCTGCGCCAGGGGTCTTCAACTTCGACGTACTCGTTACGGAACGAGCACGCTCTCTTCAAACGTCACGCATTGACCAAACGGTCAATGGTGGTTGACGGGGGGATGGTGTAACGGGGTTACACGCACAAGTGGCAAGTGGCTACAGCCACTTGTAACTCAAACAGACACGGCATCTGTTAGAGGTCCGAAAGACTTTCTTGACCTTGGTGTAAGGTACACCAATGGCTACATACATTTGGGACCACCACGACGGGTGGTTCATAAACGTTTAGGATTCCTATTGGCTGAAAGCAGCATCTTTTAGCGAATGAGCGACTTGCATGTTAGCGGAATCCTGCCAACCAGCCGTTGGCAGATTCCTAGTTTTAGAATATTACATGTAGGGGAAGTCAAACCATAAATCACAAATAACAGTTCTCATCTTTACCAAAACACGCTACTTAAAGTCTTTATCTTGTTTAAAGTATACTCGTGGATCTCGAGTATACTTAACTCAAGTAAAAGAAACCTACGCTTCCTCGTACACGTGCGCACACGTGTAAGCCGTAGTAGCGAGCCAATGTAGGCCCATTACAAGCTCCAGCGGCTGCTTGCATGTACCCCCGGCCGCGACGCGCTCGAGCACCGCGTGCCAGACTTGAGGTCTTGCTCCAGCAGCGACGGGCAGGTCTGGGGTGAGTCCAGCAGCAGCGCGCTCTCGAACCACTTGATCGACTTGGTGCTCAGCTCCTCCAGGAGGCTCGAAGGTCTTGGGAGGAGCCAGCTGAGACGCGTTGTTGACCGACACGGTCTGCTTGACTCTCAGCTCCAGCAGCGGCGCGCAGGACTTGGGCGAAGCCAGAAGCTGCTTGCTCTGCTGCGAATACAGTATCCGGCGTCTCCTGGTCTTCTGATGGGTCATGACGCGCTACATTCCCGCGCGCAGGGTATGGCGAGACTCGCCGATGGCTTCGCGCACGAGACGATCGTCCTGACGGCGGCTGCCTTGCATTGAGTGCGGAAATGCGGAATGCGGAATTGCATCTGCACCTGGGTTCACAGTGATTGTCTTACCCTGTGTATTTCATAAAATATGATTTGACGAGGGTTTGTCGTTTTGCGGTGATTCGGCTGGGTCGATTCAATCAATCGACCTCGGAAATTTCGAATAGAACGCGCAATAACAGTGACCAGTAGTAACGGTAGCAATATCAAAAGCAATTTCTTTAACAATAGTGGAATGTCAGTAGTATAGCAATAGAAGTAGAGATGGGGTAGCAGCAGTAGCAGTAGCAGCGATAGTGACAGTGTCAGGGCTGAAGCAGTGGCAGTAGCAGTGACAGTAGCAGTGACAGTAGCAGCCGCAGTAGCTGTAGCATGGCAGTGGCGGCGACAGTGGCCGTTGCAATCAATACCAATAGCAACATGATGATGTTGCCTACATCAATTATAACCGTGTTTGAGACCAACCGCTGGAGATGCTCTTAGAGCATCTCTAGTATAAGAATTAAAATATCTTGTGCAGTAATACATGTATAATACTCACAAAAATAGTGATGATAATGGTAATAACAAGTGCAGGCAGCAGATATCCGCTGAGGCGCAGCGTGTCCGTTATTGGGACGAAGTCCCCTCTATAATAGCGCGTTACTCTGATTTAGCTGTTTTTACGACTCAGATTTACTTTTTTTACCAAGGGTCGATATCAATTACTAGAATCGGTTAGGGTCACAATTAATAATCACGTCGACTGCGGCCGAAAACGGCGAAAAAACTGGGATTAATAACACGTTGGCTATTAATAGAAGGTAGGATCAGTCGGTTTCATTTTGAAGTGAACTGTTGTCACTAATTGATTGTGCCATAAAACCCGAGGGTCGAAGTTATGAAACAGTGATTGCGACGGTTAGTATGGAGGATGTCAGAAATAGCTTAAAATGCGAAGATTTAACTCAACTTGGACATCCTTAGGACCCCTTGTTAAGGCTATTTTCTCTGTGAAACCTTATGTCATTGTAAAAAGGGTAGTCTGTAAAAAGTCAGGAGCGCTCTGGGTGACACAGTGCACGGTCGGCAGGGCGTGGACCTGCCTGGCCTCATGCCGGCGCTGTCGGAGCAGGACAAGCGCGGCATGAACTGGGCCGTGGAGCACGTAATCGACTTCATCGCGGCGTCCGTCATCCGCAATACCAGCGACGTGCACGACGTTCGTTCGTGGACGAGTGCATCAAGAAGCCCTGGCTGCACGAGCCCAATGACATCGCACCCAAGTTTACCGCTACGGTGGAGAACCCGGAGGGCGTACGGAGCTTTGAGGAGACCCTCGGTGCGCGCGCGGCGACCTGGGCATGGAGATGCCCGCCTGGCGTACTACAACATGACGGTGGACCACTGCAATGCCGTTGGCAAGCCTGTGGACGTGGGCAAGCAGAAGCTCGAGTCCACGGAGAACAACCCGCGCCCGACGCGCGCCGACTGCGTCGAGTCGGCGCCGGGCAAGTACCCGATCGAGTCGGTGACCACCATGAACATAGTCGTCAAGGACGACAAGCTGCTGCTACAGCTTTAACCCCTTGGTTCCCAAGATTGAGGCACCGAAACACATAATCTACGGTACTTTATGTCGTAACTTACGACGTAAAAAATAACTACGATTTTGTAAAGGCAAGTCCTGTCCGTAACTAGAGAAGTTCCGCCAGAAATATAAGATTGTAGAGATCTCTGGGGGGAACTTACGACATAAGAGTCGAAAACGACGCGAAGTACGCTGTATCTTACGACATTGAACGTAGAACGAGTCCATACTAATCCCAGATGGTGGATCAATAGGATTGGTAAAATACACAAAACGTCCAGCTTTCGCGATGTTGAGAGATGACTGCAAGGCTCTAATCGTCAAATCATCAATATTTACCAATCAAAACGTTTACATCTCACTTATGCACAACACATCTCTGATGACAGCTCCATATCCGGGTTTTTGTGCAATTCTGATTTTTACCTCTCTTGTTTATACTTTTGCTGACGAAAATAAACTTGATTAAAGTATAGCAATCTCGTTTCGAGCCAAACGCTATTGTTAATCGAGCTATGTCGTATTATACGACATTGGGATTTCGCAAAGTCGTAACTTACGACGTCGAGAACCAAGGGGTTAAGTGACATTTGGCACCTGCTGCACATGCTTTGCTACGGTTTCTTTTGAGCTACCAGAACACGAACCGCGGGTAAACTACTACAGCGATGGTGTCAACGAGAATATGTTTTATTGTGCCTTTCGGTCATTTTGCCGAGTCCTACGTAGGACTTTGGAGGTCAGTTAATCTGAGGTTGGTGGTCTCTAAATCTGAGATGCAAATCTCGGACGAGTTCGATGAGTGGTCTCCTGGAGTCTCTGCGTTCAATGGACTCCGGTTGGAGTCCAAGTCAAGCAATCTTTGTTTGGGGAAGCATGCAATGCCGGAACCCGCGAAGGCGAATGGCGACGACTGGAGTGTTTAACGTATCGACTGCATCGTGTTTTCATAGGTTTATTCTGCGTTTGACATACACCGTAATAGAGTCAGCTCGTATGAAAGTCCTGCCACAAGACTTGGTAGGAGTCCTTCGTAAGACCTCAAACACCGAATGCCGTGAAAATGGGCGACATTCGGGCTTTCGGCTGTTTGTAGGACCTGCGCAAGTGCTTCCATCGGACTAGCAATTCTTGGTCCTAATTCCCTACGAGGGACCTGCTAATCTGCTCCGATAACCTAGCCCCATCTTAGTAGGTAGCTGTTTTACACGTCCGATTTGCCAAAACAACTGAAAAGCACAATACGGCATCTTGCAGACGGAGATGCGTGGGCTGCGCAATGCATTCAAGCTGATTTTGGACGACTGCAACTCGCCATTCACGTTCGCTAGTGTCAACCAAATTTAATATGACTACTGCGCTGAATGACTGTAGCGTGCATTAATCGGTATCGTGTACTATCATGCCTTCTAGGTAAACGATAACTTACGACAACTACTGCTTGGCGTTGCATGTCTGGCTAAAGATTTTATTAAGAAATATGTAAAGCCGTGGGTTAAGATGCAGCGTGACGCTAGAAAGGCTAGTAGTGGAATGAGCATCGCGGAGCCACGAGGTAGTAGTTACCACTATCCAATTAATGATGATGGGAATAACACACACACTGAAACAATGGATGAATCACAGTGGATCCCATTTGCGTTTGCTATGGCTCAATCGCGCGCTCGATTGCTTGCAACGTGCGAGAACACTGCCTGTGAACCTATGCAAATGATTATTCATGGTGAAGGAGGAAGTGGCAAAAGTTGGCTCATTAGGCACATTGTCAAGGACGTACATAATGTGTTCTGTGAGCACTCATCCTCCAGGCGAACGTCGAAACGAGTTCTTCTATTGGCACACCAAGGCACTGCGGCTTTTAATATTAAGGGGCAGACGATATGTTCTGCACTGGAGCTTAGTTCCTTCTCACGAAATGCCTTTTCCAGTCCTTATTCTTCGCTTACTATTCAAAAGGGTTGGCATCAAAACTTAAACGGCTACAAGAGCAATACGCGGACGTACATCTGGTTATTATTGATGAATTTAGCGTTATCTCCTGTGGTATGATGTATTGGATAGATCAAAGAATGCGCGAGATATGGCCACGAGGTAGTCACCAGCCATTCGGCGGGAGAGATATTATATTCACCGGCGATTTAGCTCAGCGTGATCCGGTAATTCCGTACGCGTTGTCCACGCCGATCTCAAAAATCCTCAACCCTACACAATTATTAGGACGCGAAATCTGAGCAAATATCTCGATTGTAGGTGCTCTAACGAGTCAGAACCGAGGTAAAGCAGACCCCTTGTGGTTCGACGCCTTACGACGCCTACGACGCAGTGTCCTACTCAGAGTGATGTTGATTTATTCAATTCTAGATATTACAGGGGAAATCAGATGCCTCCTTGGGTCTCTCAAGCTAAGCACATTGCG
Organism: Phytophthora sojae; assembly: GCF_000149755.1. Classification (NCBI taxonomy): domain Eukaryota; phylum Oomycota; class Peronosporomycetes; order Peronosporales; family Peronosporaceae; genus Phytophthora; species Phytophthora sojae. Next base: position 11,070,115 of record NW_009258116.1, read on the forward strand.
TATTTGAATGCAGATGTATTGGAAGCAAACAATCGCAGTTTGGCAAGTGAGCCTAACCCAACAGTTCATATTCGATCGAAGCATAGTGTAAAGCTAAAGAGGCTAGCACAGCAGCGGAGTATTTCTCCCGAGTCGATCAATGCACTACTTCAAGATGCAGAATTAGCTATCTCGGACCGAGATCGAGTTGTAGGGAGACATCTCAACATTGCTGTTGGCGCTCCAGTTTCCCTGACATTTAACATGGAGCAGTCAGCAGGCCTTTGTAACGGAACCACTGGGGTGATTTACGACATAATCTTTGCTAGTGACATGGATCTGCCTATTCTACTTGTCCAAATTTCTGATCTGTATGATGGCCCTTCGTTCTTGCACGATGTGCCAAATATAATACCAGTAGTTCCAAGAAAAGTGAGCTGGGGAAAGAAAGCTAGCGATCTTACAGTATTTCGAGAGGGGATTCCACTGCGTCTTGCATACGCGCTCACTGTCCACAAAGTGCAGGGCTTGACATGTAACAAAATGGTTTTCCATTCGACTTCAATTCCTAGCGCGTCTTTCGCGTACGTTGTTGCACTATCCCGAGTTCGAGATCGCGAAGACATCGTACTCACGGCTCCGCTTACGTTACAGCAGCTGAAGACTTCAGCAGAAAAGCAAGCGTGTTTCTCTAACGAAGAAAAGCGAATTCAACAAGCAGTGGATGCGACCAAGCATAAAGCTCAGCTTGTAATCTTATCCATGCAACAAGCAGCTTTAGACCACAATCGATCATTAGAACCACGGTGAACTCTTTTGTTATTGCTCCTCCGACATTACTTATCTGCCGTAGCACACCTCTCCGTAACACCCTATCGCAGGCTACGGGTAACATCTCACTTTTCAACTTCCTGTGCTCAAGATACAAGCCATTTCTGATGAGCGACACCCCCAACACGGTCCCCACTGCCGCTGTGTTCTCGTCTCCAAGTCCCAAGCAGCTCCATCGAAGCGAACGCCAACCCGGTGTTAGTCCTGTACCTTCCAAAAAACGTCGCGTCTCTGTCTACCGGCCAGCAGAGTCGTAGCTCTTGTCCGCCCGGTTCAAGAGCAGTCTCAACACTAAAGCGATCGAGTCCTCGTGTGAAGTCGGCGGCGCCTACACACCTGGAAACCTCGCAACAACCACCGAAGCGACTGCGATCCGATGTTGCTAAGGTGCAGGTGACGCAGCAGAAAGGTGACGAGGTAGTGGGAAAGCGGGAGTTCGTTGCCCAGCGGAAGCGTGCGATGCAGGAATTGCGCAGCGAGTGAGCACGGAGGATGAATGCTGCTCTCGAAAAGGAGCTGCTGCGAGCGCGGCGATTTCACGAAGTCCCGGACAAGTTTTATGCTGACAAACTCCTGCGCATTAGGCGCGACGTCTCCTTCCAACTGATGTGTGAAGGGATAGCTGCCCGTGACTTGGCAGCAGGGAGAACTCCGGAACACATCCCAAGAAGCGATTTTGAGTAGTATAGCGCCTCATTCATAACGCAAACGTATATGAATTCAATCTTACCCATCTGTCCTTAAAGGGCTTGAACTTGCGTGCGTGTGCTGCCTGGCGCACACGAAGAGCGTGCACCTCGCGCCCTGCATATTTGTATCAGTTCAATTAAAGAAGTAAATTGTTTTACACGATGCCTTATACATTAGGTAAGGTGAAGTAGTTTTGCTGTTTTTATCGCGCGAGCATGCGCTCCACGAGCATGCACCTCTCCAGCATTCACGCTAGAATCCCTGTTTCATCTCCATGATGCTCGCGCGCTGTAGTGATCGACGTAGTCCACATCTGCGCAGAGGCTGCAGTCACGCTATTGGTCGCTGAAGGTGCAAGGCTGGGAGCTTCCTCCTTGCTCATCAGAGGGAGGCTCATCAGGTTGAGCGCCGCTGCTACACTCGGAAGTTCCGATAGATTTTTGGTATATGCGGCTGGACTTACAGTAATAAAAGATTAGAAGCGTTAGATACTATATAGCCTTGCATGATAACAAACCTGTTGAGAATGCGCCCACGGTGATCATCGCCGTGCCCTCTGGCCGAGCTTAATACAGGTATTGACAGATACAACAAGTAACACACATAATTATCCTCCTTTCGCCGCCCTCCTATCTCTCGTGAAGTACCTTTGGCGTGCTGTCGCCTACTCCGGGTGCCGGTTGCCGACTTCATCTTGGCCATCCTCGCCAGATCTTTCTGACTGGGGGACGTCGGCCAAAACTATGTGGTACACATAGTTTGAGGCGTCGGCCTAAAGCAACATGAGCGCAGCGAACGTGATGCTCAACTTAGTAGTAGCAAAAAACCAAAACTGTTCGGTGCGTTTGCCTCCCCTTAGACACCCCCAGTGTGAGTGATGCAGTCATTACCGCACACTATACATCGTAAAAAAAACATGTTGGACGCGTCGGTCGGACGACAGGTCGGCCGGGTAGATATTATTTCACACACAAATTGTTGACAATATTGTTACACCATTTCAAGGCCAAATTGAGAGAAGTCAAAATCAAAACAAAAACGACCAAAATCAAAACAAGAGAGATCAAGAAAAAGGGCACTGTCCCGGCCAAAATTTTCCGGATGGAATTTTCTGATCAACTTAGAGTGGGCAAGTCAGTTGCTCTGTACGATATATTCGGTCTTGAAGGTGATTAGATGATATGCATATTCGGGATTGGAGGTTTTCTCAATTTGCTTCTGGCGGTTCTCAATTTGAAGCACGGCTTCTCTCAATTTGGGCCTGCCCCTGGACTCGGGCTGGTGGCTGGCCTACGCATACTGCTCGAGCAACCGCAGCTCATAACGCAAAAGCGTAGAAGGCCCTCGTGGCGCTAGAGCCGCATGTGACGCAGAATAGATGGAAAAGATATGGACGCGCCGGCTTGCTGCGTCCCGAATCCTACGCAAGCAGTGAAGAACCTTTTTCAGACCGACCGACTCGCGCGGCTCGTTCAGGGCCTTGATGGGGCCCGCGATATTGGCCGGCGACTCGTTGGACTTCGATCCCAACGTTGGTCGGGGGCCGCCGCGCCATTGCCTTGGCAAGGACACGTACCAAATCGATTCAAGCGCGTCCTCTGTGCGGGAAGCCCGCTGAAACGTCGCCTCCCTTTCTAGCAAAGAGCTCGTGCTCGAGGGCTAGGGGCGCCCACTGAGTTAAAATCCCCCACCGAACAGGCATAGCCTTCGGAACGGCATACGCTGGCTTGCGTATGACCCCAGCCTCTGCTCCGTCATAAGCCGCGCCGCTGCTGTTGCATCCTACCGTACATGTTACTCTCCGCCCTGTCGCTCCTTCTCGTTACAGCGTATCGTTCGGCTGTATTCGGCGGCCTGTTCCATACAAAGGACAAGTGCCGCGGCGTCCTCGACCCCGATCCAGTCTTCAATTTGCCGCTGAGCCCCGAAGGTGTTTCGCCCTCCGCTGCTCTCCGCTGCGACCTGGCCTCCGAGCGAGAAGAAGGAGCCCCCGCCATGAGCACCCCGGGCATGCGCCGCGACTGGAGCCCCGACAGCCCCGCCAGCGACCGCGTCTGGGCGCAGGCCATCCACGCCGTCGTCGAGCGCCGACTCTCCCTGCGCCAAGCCGCGCAGGCCTTCGGGCTGCAGCAGACCGCGCTGCACCGACTCGTGCGCCAGCGCACGCTGCAGCAGGCGCGCCACCTGCCCCAGCCGCCGCTGCCGCCGCCGCCGGTGGCCCGGTCGCTGCCCGGGTCGGCCCCCGCCGTAGTGGTCTCCACCAGCCCGAGCAGCAGCGACACCATCCGAATCACGGCCCCGACAGTACCGCTGGCAGTGGCGCTAGCTTGCCAGGCGACCGCTACGTCTTCCCGCGCCTGAACCCGCTGGCGCCGCCGCAGCAGCAAAAGGATAAGCTTAGGAAGACCAAGAAGCCCTTCTGTTGGTGCATTAGCCAGGTACTGCGATCCCTTCGTCATGCAGATTATACCAGCAAGTCGCAGGCTGAGTTACCCTTTGTGCCTAGCTCAGCGAGGCGATAGCCCTTGCACTGCAAAGTGCCGTGCGGCAATGCTCCTCAAGAGTTGCTAACTTCAAGTACACTTAAACCGTACACAAATGTACCCATTGTTGCACAACCAGAAAAATCCATCTCGATCAGATTTTAGTCACTTTTCAAGATCCCATCTTGCTCAGCCATGTACGCCGCTGGCACGCCTCCCCCCGGGGCCGTTCGCCCGCCCACGTCGTCCATCGAGCTGTCGCTAAGCGCCAAGGACCTCAAAGACCGCGACGTCATCTCCAAATCCGACCCGTTCGCCGTGCTCTACGTGAAAAGTAAGCCGCGTCAGTGACACCATCCACTCTTACCGTAGCTTTTAACCTTCTGTCTCCCTCTGTTTTAGGCGGCGCTGGGTGGTCCCAAGTGGGCAAGACGGAGGCCAAGAAGGACGACCTGAACCCGAAATGGGCCAAGCTCTTCGTCGTGGAGTTCCACTTCGAGTCCGTGCAGCAGCTCAAGGTGGAGGTGTACGACCAGGACAGCTCGTCCCCCGACAAGCTCAAGGAGCAGGACTTCATCGGAGGTGCCGAGTTCACTCTGGGGCAGCTCATGGGAGCTCCGGGACAAAGTGGGTCCTTCCTGCTCACCCGGGGCAAGAACAAGTCCAAGCACCAGGGCTCGCTGCTCGTGAGGGCCGAGGAGGTCAAGGCCTCCAGTGAAACCGCACGTCTCCGCTTCTCCGCCACAGCGTTGGCCAACATGGATGGCATGTTCAGCAAGAGTGACCCGTTCCTTACCATCAGCCGCCTGAGGGAGGACGGAAGCTCGTGGACGCAGGTCCACCGAACGGAGACCATCGACAACAACCTGAATCCTAGTTGGAGACGCTTCGATCTGCCACTGCAGCAGCTGTGCAATGGAGACCACCGGCGCCCACTGAGACTGGAGGTGTTCGATGAAGATCGAGGTGGCAAATTCGAGCTTATCGGACAAGTGCAAACCACGCTGGAGGAGATTATGGCAAAGCGAGGCACCAACTACACCCTGCACAATGAGGCTCTGCAAAAGAAGAAGGGCAAGAAGTACACGAACGCCGGGCTGCTTGTGGTCGCGGAGGTGGAGCTCTACCGAGAGCACAGCTTCATCGATTTTCGTACGTGCATATATGTCGTTATGCTTGGTCTCGGGAATTGGGGGCGGTGGTAGGTTCGAATGGTTGATTGTGGACGTTTGTGTATTCAGTTAGCGGTGGTCTGGAGATGAACCTGATTATCGGTATCGACTACACGGCATCGAACGGCCCGCCCAACGATCCGCGCAGGTACGATACAACTGCATAATGAGTCTGACAGTGGAGCTGGTCGTCTAATTTGACTAATCTGTGCTTTACTCATGAACAGTCTGCACTTTATCGATCCTCGGGGTCCAAATCAGTACCAGCACGCGATCTCGTCGACGGTCTCTATTTTGCAAGAATACGACGCAGATAAGCAGTTCCCAGTGTACGGGTTCGGAGGCATTCCTCCTGGAGCGTTGGACGTGGACCACTGTTTTCCGCTCAATCTGAATCCGTCGAGCCCCGAAGTTGCGGGCTCTCAGGGTGTGCTGCAGGTAAAATTTGTGATGTTAGCTTGCGGTGCAGTCAGTTTTACTCACGAAGCAAACACGTTTTACGATTGATTGTTCAGCTCTATACGGCGTCTCTTGGCCATATTCGGCTGCATGGTCCAACGTTCTTTGCCCCGTAAGGCATTATTTGTTGTGTTGAGATGGGGAAAACATCGCTAATTCTGTGTGCTGTGTGCGGCAACACTGGCAGGCTTATTAATCAGGCGAGCCGAATTGCGTTTCAACTGAATGACCCTCGCAAGCAAAAGTACTTTGTACTGCTCATTATCACCGGTATAAGCTGCTGCAACCCCGTTCCTTTGAGTGTGCCGACGAGTAGACTAAGTGCAACATTCAACACTGTGTATGCAGATGGCGCGATCATGGATATGCAGGGGACGATTGACGCGATCGTTGAGGCATCCCAGACATCTCCACTTTCGGTGAGCACCAGCAAGTGTATCCTACCGAGATGCTTTGCTAACAGCGGGTGATATCTTTCTCGCAGATTGTGATTATTGGCGTTGGGCCCGCAGACTTCTCATCCATGGTCGCTCTCGATGGGGACGGAGGAAAGCTCCGAGCTAGCAATGGACGGGTTTCGTCACGTGACATGTAAGTATTTGCTTTCCTTTTTTTCTGACAAGATATATTGTGCTCCTGCCTATCGTTTCTGACTCAAGCCCTTGATATATGCACGATAGTGTCCAATTTGTACCTTACAATCGGTTCGCGGGCTATCCGGACGCTCTGACTCGCGAAACGCTTGCTGAGATTCCGCGTCAACTGTGCCAGTACATGAAAGTGAGGGGCATTACGCCCAACCCAGCCTTGCCGCCCACGTATCACCTGTTCACGGAGCCTACGGGGTCTGAGCCAAGTGCACCGCCTTCAGCGTCGCCTGCTCCCCCTGCCGCGGTGTCTCCGCCAGCACAGCTGCAACATCCTGCTCAAGTGCAGCAGCCGCCTCCGGGCCAATACGCTCCGGGATATGGCGCGCCACCTCCGCAAGGGTACCAGCAGTATCCCGCTCAAGGTCAACCCCAGCAACCTTCGCCGGGCCAGCACAGTCAAGGATACGGTGCTCCACCTCCGCAAGGCCAACAGCAGTATCCACCGCAGCAAGGCTACCCTCAAGGTTACCAGCAGGGACCGCCGCAAACCTTCCAGCCACAAGCAGGCTATCCTCCGCAACAGCAAGGATACCCTCCCCAAGGTTACCAGCAGGGGCCGCCACAAACCTTCCAGACGCAAGCAGGCTATCCTCCGCAACAGCAAGGATACCCTCCTCAAGGTCCTCCCCAGGGAGTGGCTCCTGGGTACCCAGGATACGGAGGATGATTGCGATGGTTCGGACGTTCAGGAGGTGGCAAGTTGGAACCATTATGCTTTGACTGTGAGTTCAAGACCTACCTACCTACATAAAGCTAGCTATCGCCTGATGGCATCATTTGTTGTCTAAAGGAACTGCTTCAGCAATTGCCTCTTGTATCGCCATGCCTCGGATTTTGACGAGGCTAGTTGGTCGTGGAGCTTCTTGATTTCTAACTGCAGGGACTGCATGGCTTCTTCGCCAAACTCCGCGTTATTGGAGTCGCTCTCGGATCGCCCTTCGCCTTCTTGGGTCGACGTGCATGTCTGCTGACGCCAGCGGTGGAAGTATGAAGCTGTCCTCTTCACCTGTGTACGGGATCACAGCAAGGTTAGTGAAATGCATCAACACTACTCAACAAGATCAACACACCACTCACAGTGGTTTGATCGATAACATGACTGATCCGCTCGACTGCGATCATGCGGTTCCAGCACGAAAGCGCCTGGGCTTGGAAAGTGTGAACCTGCAGTTGTTGCACTTGCGTCCTCCACTTGTTGAAGCATCTGAGCTTCTTGCGAGATTCAAGGTGCAACACGATACGGTGCATATGCAGAATAGCATTCAGCCGCAACATCCTCGTGTTGGACGTTTGTATTTTCCAGCGGCAGAAGAGCTCTTTCGCTGCTTGGTTCAGCTTGGCGTGGCGGATGAGAAGCGTCTTCTTGAGCGCTTCAAACCGGCGAGTACGAACCTGTTCCAGCTGCATACGCACAAGCACCTCGTCGAGCGTTCCGATTGAAAAATCGCTCTCAGCCGGAGAGCGTTGGCTGAGCGTTCCCGGTGTAAACTCGGCCTGCGCCTGAAGGTAAGCAACCCGTTGGTCGATCTGAGAGCGCTGCAGTGCGTGCTTCATCTCCAGTCGAATACTGTAGCGATCCTCATCCATGGCACTCTCCTTCTCCTTCGCTCGAACAGCTTCATCGTGTCGCCACTCATTCAAGCGGCGCTCACACTCCAGCTTCATGTGCTCAACCACGTTCGAGTAGTCGAGCTGCGCCTCATGCAGCGCTAACGACACCGCCATCTTCTGCCTCTCCGCCGCTTGTTCCTCCGTCAACCCAAGCTTTTGACGAAGCAGCTCAATATCTCGCTTGTACTTTTCGATGCGCTCGCCAAAATCTAGCGATCCATCCGCGAAGGTGTCTGAAGCTAAGCTTAGGCTGCCTCGCGGAGTCGGGGTGCTCTTGGTCACCGGTGGTAGCAAACTCTGGCTGGTAGCATCAGCTCGAGATGCCTGAAGCGAGCTGAGCTTGAATATAGCGCTTTGACGAGCACGCTCTGCGTCTTCGTAACGATTTTGAGCTTCCTCCAACAGTGCCACAAGTGAAGCCATCCGCTCGCGTTCACTAGCTTGAAGTGCTAGTACCACATCTTTTTCCTGTCGGAACGCGTCGCTGGCGTTCAAGGCGTCTTTCAGAGAGGCCTCGAGCATCTCGACACGGCGCTCGGTAGCTTGGAACTTGATCTGCTGACTGGCATTGCGATCTCGTAGCAGTTGTACTTCGTTCTCGAGCTCTTGCTTCTCCCTCTCAAGGCGTTGGATGTACATACACAGCTCTGAGTTTCCATCTCCTTCATTAGATTCTCCGTCATCTTCGTAGATGAAGCTGTCGGTGTCGTCTTCAAGAACGGGAAAACTCGCCAGTCGCATCCGAGACGCCTTTGGCTCGGCGTCCTCCATATCCAGCTTGCTCGGTGGAGCAGGGCGAAGATCAGACGCGTTCATGGGCAATGAGGTGACTAGCGCTCAAGATTATCTTGAGGCTCGTAGTTTCAAAACGCCCGGAAGTTCCGGCGACAAACAGCTCTCGATTGTTGTAGCTCCAAATAGGCATGTGCCAACGGAACGAGCAGAAGCCGAAGACACCCGTTCCCTCTCATCTTAGCAGATCGAACCCCTTTGCCTAAGAATTCGAGGATGTCTCCTCCGTTAGACAATTTAGCGCCGAACATGCGACTCCGACAATCCATTGTTGAAAACCCGAGGGAAAGTGACGACAAGGACTACTTAGTCCCGAGGAAGCGGCAGCTCCGGGGTATCTGCATCCACCATGGGCTGCGTGAATTCGGTGCCGAACCAAGTGGGGCAGACGTTCGACCCTGTCATCATGAGCGATGACGCCGTCGGTAAGTCGGTATATCACGGGCTACGCATTCGATCGCGATAGCTCACCAGTTGATTGTGTATGTGCTTCCAGAGCGGAAGATGAGTATTCTCCTGCGCGAAAAGCGCAAAGCCGCTCAACGACGTGGCGATATCTTCGGCGAAAGCGTTCAATTCGACACCCCGCTGGAGCTCAAGAGTATCGTGAAATCGGCCGAGTCCACTGGAATCATTCGACAAGCGCTTCTCAACAACTTCCTCTTTTACACGATCGGCCACAGCGACATCGACTCGATCGTCGACTTCATGGCGGAGAAATCTGCGGTGGCAGGCGAAGTCGTCATCACTGAGGGCGACCCGGGCGACTTCTTCTACGTTGTCGAGACGGGCTTGTTCTCCATTTCAGTGCACGGAAACGTCGTCAACACGGTTCAACGAGGTGCCACATTCGGCGAGTTGGCGCTGGTCTACAATTGCCCGCGTACTGCTACCGTGACCTGCTCGCAGTCTGGTCGCCTTTGGGCTCTCGACCGCGTGACGTTCCGGCGGTTGGTAGCTCGCATCCAGTCAGAGCAGATCGGCGAGTGCAAGAACGCTCTGCGCAAGGTATCACTGCTCCACGCCTTGACCGAGACGCAACTCAGCCAGCTCGCCGAAGCAGCGCAGTTCGTCAAGTTCGCGAAGGGCGATCGGATCATCAAAAAGGGCGAACGGGGCAACGTCCTGTACATCATCAAGAGCGGTGCTGTCGTCTGCACCGATGTCGGCGATGGCCACCGCATGGAGTCGGTACGCCTCACTGAGAACGACTACTTCGGTGAGCGTGCGCTCATGACCCACGAGCCCCGAGCGGCTAATGTGACAGCGGAAACGGACGTGACTCTCATTGCGCTGGACCGGCAAGCGTTTGACGACCAACTGGGCAGTCTCCGCGAAGTGATCGACCACAACATGAGCATGCGCGTGCTCCAGTCCATCCCGATGTTAAAGGTCCTCTCGCCCAACGAGAAAGAAAAGCTCTTTTTGGCGCTGGAACCGGTTTCCTTCGCTGACGGCGAGTTCGTGATCAAGGAGGGCGACCACGGCACCATATTTTACATCATCAAGAGCGGTTCGGCTGTCGTCGCGAAATCCATCATCAGCACGGATGAAAATGGGGCCTCGACCTCGGAAAAGAGGCAGGTGGCCACGCTCAGCACCGGCAACTACTTCGGCGAGATGAGTTTGCTTCACGGTGAGCCTCGACAGGCTGACGTGGTCGCAAACGGAAGCTTGGAGTGCCTATCGCTCGACCAAGGCAAGTTTGTGGAGCTACTGGGTCCAATTCAAGAGATCCTGAACCGCGAGGCCGAGGAGCGTAAGAGCGCCTTGAAGATGCAGGAGCAGAAGCAGATCAAGTTAGACGAACTGGAGGTCATGCGCACGCTGGGCTCGGGTACTTTCGGTCGTGTGAAGCTAGTGCGGCACATACCTACAGGCGCCGCATATGCGCTCAAGGTGCTCAACAAGGCGTCTGTGGTGGCATACAAGCAGCAACGGAATGTGGTCAACGAAAAGTCAGTCATGGCCCAGTGCAACAACCCGTTCCTGCTCAAACTCTTCACCACGTACAAGGACGCAGCGAGACTGTACCTGCTCATCGAGTTCGTGCAGGGTGGCGAGCTGTTCACGTACTTGCACTCCACGCCATCGTCACCAGGCCGACTACCGAACGACCATGCACGATTCTACGCGAGTCACGTGCTCATGGCGCTCGAGTATCTTCATGAGCGCTGCATTGTGTACCGAGATCTGAAACCCGAGAACCTGCTCATCGACCCGCAGGGATACCTCAAGGTCGTGGACTTCGGGTTCGCCAAGGTGGTGGACGATCGGACCTACACGCTGTGTGGCACCACCGAGTACCTAGCACCAGAGCTCGTGCTCGGTAAAGGCCACAACCGCGGTGTCGACTACTGGGCGCTGGGCATCTTGATCTACGAGATGGTCGTCGGCCACTCGCCCTTCGCAGGATCGAACCAGATCGACCAGATGCAGATCTGCCGGAACATCGTCAAGGAGAAAGTCGAGTTCCCAGGGTGGGTGAACTCGCCCTGCCGCGACATCATCTCGAAACTTCTGGAGCGCGACCTCACCAAGAGGTTGGGTCTGACCCACGGTGGCACGCGGGCCATCCGATCACACGCCTGGTTCGCGAAGCTGGATTGGGACGCCATGCTGCAGAAGAAGGTCAATGCACCGTATCGACCAAAGCTCGCAGACCCGCTGGACGCCTCCAAGTTCGAAGCCATCAACGACCACGACGAAGAAGCTCCTGCGTACACGATGGAAGGCTACGAATGGGACAAAGACTTCTAGCAAACAACCACAACACAACACAAAAGCAATCAACTGTAAAGAGGTAATACCATAATATAGATTGCAGTAAGTACACCCCAAGGCGAGCGAAGGCGTGAGGCTCAGTTCTCTTTCTTCTTGGCGCGAACCTTCTTCTTGGTCGACTTCTTCATGGACAGCGGGTTGGGCCCCTTAGCACGCTTCTTCGTGAGTCGCTGCTTCTCTTCGTGGTCCTCGCCTTCCTCGCCTCCCTGCATCTGCTCCAGTTTGCGCTTCTCGTTGACGTCCAGCTTGGCCATGTTGGCCTTCTCGTCCTGCCGCACGATGGCCAGCGTCGCGCGCGAGATGTCCTCGAACACGAGCACCGAGCGGTTCAGGTAGATGAGCGGCACTCCAGGCACCAGGCGCAGGGCCTTGCGCAGCTCCACCTCCTGCGTGCACACGACGAACTTGCGGTCGTTCTTGTCTCCGATGATGCTCTGCACGACCTTGGACACGTCCACGGGCGCGTCGCCGTCCGTCTTTGGCTGGTCGTAGACCTCCGCCACCTTGAAGTTCTGCGCCAGCTCGTAGGCCTCCTTGGTGGCCTCGCCCAGCATCTTGAGCTCCTCCAGCGCCGCGCGCGGCACGTAGAACTCGACCTCGTGCGCCTTGACCTGCAGGAACTTGGGCACGCGCTCCTGCACGTCCACCTTCATCTGCACGCACATGGCGATGAAGTTGCCATCCAGCAGCACCTTGTAGGGCGGCTTGATGCCGCACAGGAAGTGGAACTGGCGCAGCGCCTTGCGGATGCCCTTGGCGCGGAGGTACCTCATGCTCCTTGCCAGTCGATTCGATACTGAACGGCAACACGTACCAGTGGTAGGAAGCCGCTCTGTGATTGGCTGGAAGTGGAGAATACGCGCTCTGGCATTGGACGAAATTCGAGAGCTAAACTTCTAGAAACGCTATCTTGAACCGGCGCAATGCTGGAAGTGAGCAATGGCACGGCGCTTGCAGGATGTCGACACCTTGCCGCTGGGCTCCAGGACGGGGAGTGCAGTCAGTGCAGGCAATAATGACGAGGCGAGGCAGAAATTGGCGGAGAACCGGGATGCACTCGCTCCGTGGCTCAATTCAGACGAGTATAGGGCACTACCCGGGCAACTGAAGCTCGGTGTGGTGCACTTGCTGGCTGAGGTGCTTGCTACGGCTGATTCGCCGCATACGAGGTGCGGTTAGTAGAGGTTTAAGGTGCTGTAATTTGGTTTTGTGGCGCTGACACGTCCCTTGTATGTGCTCTATCGCAGCAATCATGTGATGGAGGACACACTCGCGTTGGCGAGCCACGGCACGGAGTTCTTGGCCGCACGTTCTGTCGACCCGTGCACAATAGAGCGTCTAGAAGCGTGCAAGCAATACCGAGATAAGGAACGCAAGAAGTTGGACGCGAAGGCTGCGGACTTGGTGCTAACGTGGAGATGCCAGAGGTTCCCAACCCAGGGGATGCCGCCGCTGGAGCTCAATACCAGCGAGTACCTTATTCCTGAGGTGCAGGCGCTACATAAAGCCGGTGGGTCGGCGCTTCAGGCAGTAGCAGAGGTGAACGAAGACGCATTGCGCGCTGAGATTAAACGGTACTCGACGACGCTGCGACGGAGAGTGGAAGTACGGCGGCAAGAGTTAGTACGCGACCTGCAGCGCCATCAACGCGAGCAGCTAGAGATTAGAGAACGCAAGAAGTTGGGCTTCCGCAAGGGCTGGACTCATCTACTATAAAGCAGGCAGAGTCCTGGTATTGAGGACAACTTGAAGATGTTGCTTTGTATCTCAATGTTTGCCGTATGTGGTGTGGTAACACATCAAATCATGACGCCCCGTCTATCGATCTACAACTCTAGAGCCTTCTCTGGGTTTGCTGGGGACGGATGTCATGGGGTCCAAAACGCGGATACTTTAGCCTAGTGACCCCCCACCAATCGCGTCATTCCAATTCCACGAGCTCACCATGGAGACCCCCGCCGCGCTCCCGACTCCCGCCGACGCCGCCAACGGCTCCAGCGCCGATGCAGCATCCAACGCCACCGTGCCGACAGCCAAGACACCGCTGGAGCGACTCACGGAGGCGGTGGACAAGAACCCGCTGGACTTCAACTCGTGGGTCAGCCTGCTGGCGCTCGTGCAGAGCGAGGTGCGCGCTATTGCTTCCCGTACCTTTCAAGTATATACTATGATATCAACTACTCTTATTAACGCACAATTTACTGCGTATTATTGGCAGGCTACGACGCCCCGCGAGACGGTGGAGGCCACGTACGACCGCTTCCTGGCGGAGTTTCCGCTGTGCTTCGGCTACTGGAACAAGGTGTGGCGCTGGAGGTGGCCACACTGAGCAATGATACAAGTACTGGTATACTTACGGATTGTACGGTAATTTTGCTGGAGTAGTATGCGCAGTACGAGTTTGGGCTTGCGAACAAGCTCACTGAGGACGGCTCGGGGACTGTAGCGACGCCTGAAGAGGCTAAGACGAAGGCGCGTGGGGTGTATGAACGCGGCGTTGTGGCTGTTAAATACAGCGTTGACATGTGGATGAAGTACTGCGAGTTCCTCATCCACACGCTGCACAGCCCCATTGACGAGACTCGACCGTAAGTCTCCTGTTGTTGTCAGTGGGTGGATTAATTTTCGGTAGTGGGTCTAACTCAATGTGTGTCGTGGGTTGCTGGTGCTTTTGGATTGCTGTAGAGTATTGGAGAGAGCTGTGGCGGCCTGTGGAGCTGACCCCTTGGCTGGTCCACTGTGGGAGCTGTACATTCAGGTCGAGACCGTCAACGTAAGTCGGGACGTGTTTTACTTAGTTTATTGTGTTGCTGGCGGTAAGTTTGACCTCTTGTCTGTTGATTTTGCCGTGTAGAACGACATGCCGCGCCTGAACCAAGTGTTTAAGCGCATCATGCACCAACCGCTCCGCAACCTTGAGGAGTTTTGGGAGAAATACAACCAGTTTGTGCTCGCTCAGCAACTGAGTGCTCTTGCAACACCCGAAGAGCAGAAAGCTCTTGCCGGTGATGGAGAGGAACTCATGGACGAGGGGCTGCTCCGCGTCAAGATCGTGAACGCAGTGGAAGCTGTGAAAAACAAAGCGATGGAGGATATCTACCGGCGCCAGGCGTTTGAAGCTGGAATCGACCGTAGCTACTTCCATGTGACCCCAGTTACCGAAGCCGCGATGAAAAACTGGCACAGCTACTTGGATTTTGAAGAAGCCGCGGGTAACAACGTGCGCTGCCAGACTCTCTACGAGCGTTGCCTGATTTCCTGTGCAAATTACGAGGAGATTTGGCTGCGTTACGTTGCTTGGGTGGAAACTGTGCACGGTCTTGATGCTGCGGACGCTGTTTTCCAGCGCGCGGTGACGATCTTCCTCAAGTACCGTGCATCGATCTACTTGGAGTATGCATCTTTCTTGGAGGCCCATGAAAAGCTGCAGAAGGCCCAGGGTGTGTACATGCAAGTGCTCTCTGACGTGGCACCGAAGCTTGCAGAAGCTTTCCTGCACTACTGCAACTTCGAACGAAGACGCGGGGATGTCGAGACGGCCAAGACATGGTATGAGAGGGGAATGGAAGCCGTCGAGAACGAGTCGGATGTCTACGCGTATGTGTCAACCGCTTATGCCACGTTCCTTCACAAGAACGTTGGTGACGCAGCGCTAGCTCGCTCGGTGTTTGAACGAGCCGTTCAGAAGCACAGTGAGTCCGTGCTGCTCTGGCTAAACTTCATCCATTTCGAGATCAACGTGGGTGGGGACAATGCAGAGCTCGTCCCTCGGGTTGCCCGCGCCTACGATCTCGCGCTTGAAGATTCTTGCAATCTCACGATGGATGAAAAGAATGACTTGTGGTTCCAGTATGTGGAGTTCATGGAGAATTACGCTAGCAGCGTCGCGAAAGTGCGTGACGTGCGCAAAAGGGAGATGTCATGGAAGCTTAAGAATGCTCAGTCACGTAACCGAACGATTAAGGTGTTGACCTTCCAGTCGGGATCGGAGGGTGATATTGGCGGGTACAACTCCAGCGTTGAACCAGGGATGAAGCGTGCGCGCTACACAGCTCCGCAGACTTCGGCAGTGCTTCCAACTGCAGCAGCAGCAACGACAGAAGCAGCAGCGGTGACGGCGACATCGGCGGCTGCGGCCTACTACCAAGGCTACCAGGTAAATTCTTGCTTTTGCTTTTCCCCCCGCTATTGCGTGCGTTTATTGATATGAACCGGCGACTCTACAAAGCGAGCTCCGCGGTGAGCTTGCTTGGGCGTCAGCTTGCTTGTGGGAAAGCGACTGACCCCATTTCCTTCTTTCGACCGGGAAATCTGCTGGTAGTAGCTGCGCACGTGCTGCGATGCGATGCAGGTAGCAGAGGGACGTCGCTTGACAGGAGCTACCTTGCATTCGTTTTTGTTTATCCTATTGCTGTAGACCAGGCTTTCTTTCAGGGGGGTGATGACGATCATCTGTACTGACCAGTGTGTTGTTCCTCTGTTCCTTTGGTTTTAGGGATATGCCACTCAAGCTCAAGCCTACTCCCAGGCTGACCCTGCGGCCGCAGCCGTCCAGCAGACTTACTCGCAAGCGCAGTACGCAAGCTACTACCAGCAGTAGTGATGGGAGTAGTGGCGGACAAAGAGTACTACTTGCATTTGAGAGGTACTGCTACACATGATGCAATGAGGGGCGGTTTTTGCAGTACCCACACTGCAAGAACACAATAAAACTAAAGCGCTAAACAATCACACATCGTCGGATTCATTCGTCCTAGCTACCTACTTGCCGATCATGTCTAGTGCCTGCTTGCTCTTGAGGGTTTGCACCTGCGAGAGGTGTACGAGCCGCAGCTTCGACAGCTCCTTCTGAATACCAGACAGTGCGGTGGGGTCAATGAGTCGACATTCCGCGTAGCGCTGCTGCAATGTCTGGATCTCACGATACTGCTGCTGCATGAGGCGGTGGAGCTGGAACGAGTGCTCCATCTTGATCTGCTCTGCTGATTTGGATCCTCGGGCATTTCCGTTCTGAGGCATTTGGTTGGGGAGAAGCCGACCCCCTGCTGCTGCAAGCTGCGCCTGCATTTGCTGAGCCGTTTGCGGCTGCTGCACCGAAGTAGGACGGGCAACGAGTGTCAGCGCGTTGAACGGCACCTGGAAAAGCGCCTCATGCTCGTCGATGTAGACAGAGAAGAGTTCCTGTCCGTAGATTTGCGGGGCGGCTACGATGCGTCCCGTTTTCCCAGCGAGATTCCGAGCTCCGCACGCGACCAGGTCGGCAGTATTCTGCAGGCAGGCAACGACCAACACATATTAGAATCCACTATCAAAAACTCAAAACAAAATATCACAACTTACCCGGATGAGCACCGTCGTGCCGACCACAAAGTCCGCTCTCCTTGGAGCTGCTTGCTGCTGCTGCAGTTGTGCGTTCTTCATCTGCTGCTGATGCAGCTGAATCTGCGCTGGAGTCATCCGTCCGGGCGTCGTCGCTGCCACTGAGGTCACCGTAGGAGTCGCCAGCGTCGTCGACGGAATGACCGACGACACCGGCGCCGCTGCTGCAAGCTTCAGCGCCGGCTTCACCGCGACAGGCTGCGCTCTAGGCAGCATCGCCTGCAGCTGGAGCACCGCCGCCGGGTTGAACGTGGCTGTGGCCGGCGTGGGGACCGCGGCAGGCCGCTGTACGTACAGCGTATTGGCAGCCGACGGTTTCACGCTGCTGCCGACCGCCGCGCGCTTCTTGCGGCTGAGCACGGCCTCGTAGCCCTTGTACGCGACCTTGGCCCTACGCTTGAGGTTGTACGTGCTGCAGGAGAGCCACGTTAGAGGCGCAAGGGCGAGGACTGCGACCACGAACTGGTGGCTGCCGAGCGCGCCGAGAGAGGGGCACGTACCGTGACTTGGTGATCTCCGCGTTGGCGCGGACGACGTCGGCTACGTGGCCGAAGTACTGCGCGGCATTCTTGGGCTCCGCCGAGGCCGCGCGGCGCGTGACGAGCCCCTGGAGATGGCGTTGTGCGGAGGACGAAGTAGTTCCGGGCGTGGGGAACATACCGACGCGACGCGGCCGAAAAGCCTTTTTGGCCGTTTTGTGTCGATACAAAATTTGGGTCGGACTAGAAAAACATAAAGGCGAGGACCAAAATCTTCCGATCATTTCCTTTTGAAGTGAGTGAGCTGCTCGCTTTTGCTGCACCGCCTTCGCTTCCTCGTTGTCTTCGAGCTACAGCGCAGAATGAGCGACGGCACCAAACTCATCGCCGTCATCGGAGACGAGGACACCGTCACGGGCTTCATCCTCGCGGGCATCGGCCACCGAACGGCCGAGGGAACCAACTTCCTCGTCGTCAAGTCCAGTGCGTCCACAGTGTTCTTGAAAGGATTCCTCAAGCTAGGAACGTCACTAACACGCGTGATGTGGTGTTGGGTCTATGCTTACAGGCACGCCGATCTCCGCTATTGAAGCCAGCTTCCGATCGCTCTCGAATCGCGACGACATTGCCATCATCCTCATTAACCAGCACGTAAGAGGTGTTCGTAAACTCCTTGATCTTATGGATAGAGCCTTACCAACTTTACTTCTTTGTGGCTGTGCAGGTTGCCGAGGAGATCCGCCATCTGCTCAACACGTACGAGAAGACCATCCCCACGGTGCTGGAGATCCCGAGCAAGGATTCGCCCTATGACCCTGCCAAGGACTACATCATGAAGCGCGTGAACCTCATGCTCGGCGAGTCGTGAGCTGGATATCTATTTTCCATCTCGAGCTGCAGAAGAGTAGCAAGGTGTCATCAGTAGTGGCTGTGTAAGGCACGTGTTATCTAGCGCGCGTGTATTCTTTTTCAAACTGATTTTTGTACTTCCTGCATTGAGATCTTCCACCACCTTCCAAGAAACCAAAACCAAGAGAACAAGACAAGCTTTTGCAAACCAAATCGATGCACTATTACACTGGCGGCGTCACTTGGCCTCTCTTCCTCTCCTAACTCTCCATAGCTTCAGCCTGTTAGTTCCACGGAGCGACTCGCCGCACGGCCCCACGAGTAGGGAGTGCAGCCAGAACGCCCTTAGGAGCGGCGCATTGCAGCAGCCTACTTCTGCTTCTGCAGCGTGGCCGACAGCCAGTCCAGACCCTCGTACAGGCCGTCGCCCGTCGTCGCGCAACACGCCTGGATGAACCACTGGCGGTGGCGCAGGCCGTGCAGACCCAGCTTGTCCGTCATCTCCGCGGCGCTCATCGCGTTCGGCAGATCCTGCTTGTTGGCGAACACCAGCAGCACAGAGTCCCGCAGCTCGTCCTCGTTCAGCATGCGGTGCAGCTCGTCGCGGGCCGCGTCCACACGGTCGCGATCGTTCGAGTCCACCACGAAGATCAGGCCCTGTGTGTTCTGGTAGTAGTGGCGCCACAGCGGGCGGATCTTGTCCTGACCACCCACGTCCCACACCGTGAAGCTAATGTTCTTGTACTCCACCGTCTCCACGTTGAAGCCTGAAATACACAACAACAGCAACGTCAGTACTGAGTCTATCTGTAGATATCCAAGACATCGGAAGAGATCCCGAGTTGGCGACGCCCCCTCCTCCGTCTAAGAGCTCGTCCTGCACAGGCGTGGAGCATACAGACAGAGGAAGGAGACAGCGCCGACGTCTCGAGATCCCGTCCTTGAGTCCCTTAGAAGCGACGCAGATCTGCGCACGTACCGATGGTGGGGATGGTCGTGACCACCTCGCCCAGCTTGAGCTTGTACAGGATGGTGGTTTTACCGGCGGCATCGAGACCGACCATGAGGATACGCATCTCCTTCTTGCCGAAGAGGCGTTCAAACACGCGCGAGAAGGCCATACCCATGGTTGCTGCTTGGTGGTGGTGCTGCCTTCGCTCGCCCTTGCTTCGCTACGACCGTCTACCGCCCTTGATAAAGCGTCGGGAATTCTGAAAGTGAGCTTGGGGAGGCCTGGCGAAGAAACGCCCCCCTTTTCTTTGCGCTATCCAGACCCACCCGTCCGAAAACCTCCGGTTTCGTATGTTCAGGCGAGTATCAGAAATAAAAGTGTAATCGTTATGAACACTTCAAGTAAAGTAAATTGTGCAGCCTCCAATCGTTCTTTATGCCGATCTACAGATGCTCTCCATCGACTCCATATATCTTCATCTCCATAGTGTCACCCGCGTTGACGTTTAGTCAATGACAAAAGGTACACAGAGGTTGGTGGTAAAACGGGTATCCGTCGCGCGCCTTAACTTACCCTGTGTGTTCAAGCATTTATCAGGGAATTTTGTAAGTGCCTTCACCGTATTCTCCATCTTCGTTAGTTGCTCGATCGGTCAGTCGACAATCTATCTCGGCTTCCTCACCCTAACAGCGAGTCTTCAGGCTCTCAATCTCTTCTTCATAGTAAACTTCATATGTTGTGCGTGTCTTGTATTGCAGATGCGCGCGCCTGCAAAGGCCAATTAATTACAAAGAAAAACAGCGCGGAGCTATAAGTCTACTGATCAATCCCTATTGCAGTTCTTTTTGAAATGGATGACTGCCCCACACCCGAATCAACAGCGTCTACTCCACTAGGTTGTACGAAATGGTTTCCAATAGCTACGGAAGTTGCGCCATAGCTACCCAGCGTTGGCTATCACGTATCAGTTCACGGAGGTATCGTCTTCCCGAGTGAAACCCGCGACATATCGATCCAACCCGCCAGCCTCCCAGAACCCGGCCCGAACCAGATGGCTGCGCTGCCGCGTGGAGGATGTCATGCTGACCTGGGTCGGCGGCATTGGCCGCCTGCTAATTCAGGGCTCGGTGAGCTGGCAGGCTTCCAGTGGCGGGCTGTACCCCTTCCCTGGACGACGGCGGCTGTGGTAAGGCCTGAATCGTAGTCTCTCTTGCACTTCAAGCAACACAAGGCGGAAATTTGTTGCAGTCTAGTCTCACGCAAAAAGTAGCCAAGCTGGCAATGGACAGCCCACTGCGTTGACAGCTCGACGTGGAGGCCTGGCAACGCAAGGCGTCGGAACGAAACGTCAACGCGATCCTCGTTGCCCTTCACACACGTGGCAGCAACCTGGACGCGAGATCTGCATGGTGGCAATGGAAGCAACACAGCTGAAGAAATGAGGGTAAACGGAGACGTGTATGATGGCACGCAAACGCGGACTGCATTCTGGCTGGCTTGGGGAGCGACACGAGATGCATGCGGGCACGTGAAGGAGAAAAATGCAAAATTATAGCAGCGCCTTCTACCCATGATATATAGTCGTCTATATCTCTCCCACTACCGGCCGATGCACTGGGTACGTCGAGCGCGTGCTGATTTACTTCGCCTTCTGGAGCGTGGCCGACAGCCAGTCCAGACCCTCGTACAGGCCGTCGCCCGTCGTCGCGCAACACGCCTGGATGAACCACTGGCGGTGGCGCAGGCCGTGCAGACCCAGCTTGTCCGTCATCTCCGCGGCGCTCATCGCGTTCGGCAGATCCTGCTTGTTGGCGAACACCAGCAGCACAGAGTCCCGCAGCTCGTCCTCGTTCAGCATGCGGTGCAGCTCGTCGCGGGCCGCGTCCACACGGTCGCGATCGTTCGAGTCCACCACGAAGATCAGGCCCTGTGTGTTCTGGTAGTAGTGGCGCCACAGCGGGCGGATCTTGTCCTGACCACCCACGTCCCACACCGTGAAGCTAATGTTCTTGTACTCCACCGTCTCCACGTTGAAGCCTGAAATACACAACAACAGCAACGTCAGTACTGAGTCTATCTGTAGATATCCAAGACATCGGAAGAGATCCCGAGTTGGCGACGCCCCCTCCTCCGTCTAAGAGCTCGTCCTGCACAGGCGTGGAGCATACAGACAGAGGAAGGAGACAGCGCCGACGTCTCGAGATCCCGTCCTTGAGTCCCTTAGAAGCGACGCAGATCTGCGCACGTACCGATAGTGGGGATGGTCGTGACCACCTCGCCCAGCTTGAGCTTGTACAGGATGGTGGTTTTACCGGCGGCATCGAGACCGACCATGAGGATACGCATCTCCTTCTTGCCGAAGAGGCGTTCAAACACGCGCGAGAAGGCCATACCCATGGTTGCCGCTGGTTTCGTTCCGGGCTCTCGCCTGCTTTGCTGCTGCTTCTCTTCCGGGCGCGATTCGCAAATGAGGGAGAAACCCACCAGAGAGGGGGAAGCGATCAAACGACCGGCGCCGACCTCGCTGGAAATAGACCCACGAGTTAGCGAAACGCCTGCCCCGCGAGCCAATCACAGGCTGCCACCAAAGATAAAACGCTTCCTGGCGTGGAGATCGCCCTTCTTTTACGGATAAAAAATAGCTCACGCGCCCAATCTAACGTGACCCAAATCAACCCTCCCTTTTTACGCCACGAGAAACCCAAAACAGCGTTCTCCGCCCACTACTTTGGGTTCCCAGGCCGCGCCAGCCACGTTCGGATCCAGCGAAACAAGGACGCCAAGGAAGCTCTCCGTACGTCGCCAGTGATGCATTTGGCAGGCCTTAGTGAGGGAAAGGTGAAGCTGACATGACCCTCTCGTGCTGGCTGCAGTTCGTGTTAAGCTGTGCGCAGTGTGTAGCTCGGTCGAAAACAATCCACAGACACACCCAATCTGTCGTCTTGCAGCTCTCCGTGTTGGCTTCCCTCGCCTCGATCTCTGCAGCGACCTCTCCGCCCCCTACCTCTCCCCTCGACCTCTGGCCCTGCCTGCACCTTCGCCCTCCGCCCTCCCCTGCCTCTGACCTTCGCCAATGGCGAGTAACGGCGGCATGAAGCGCCAATACGACGGCGGAGACGACTTCGACCCGTCCAAGCGCCAGCGCAGCTCGCAGCCGGCATCGCGGGTAACTACCTACTGTGGACTTGACTTGGCTCTATGATTTACTGTGCGGGGGCCCTCGGACCTCGACGACCTGCTCGCTCACTCTCTTTGTCTTGTCCTGCTCTCTTATGTCCTGTTGTGCTCTGCCCTTTTGCCGCCAAGTAGGTTGTGTTCGTGTGCGGACTACCCGCCGACTGCCTGGAGAGTGAACTACTCGCGCTCTGCTGTCCGTTTGCAGTAGTGGAGAAGAGTCTCATGATCCCGCAAAAGCGCCAAGCATTCGTGCAACTTCCCGACGTGACCTCGGCTGTCAACCTCGTCACCTTTTACCAGACCCGTGACGCGCTTATCCGTGGCAAAAAGATCTTCTTCGAGTTCAGCAACCGCAATGAGATCACTGTACGCTCGGACAATGACGCTTCTTCCTACCAGCAGCAGCCGCCGCCGCAAAGAGCTACTGCATACCAACAGCCTCCACCAATGCAGTATGCACCCCGCCAAGATATGCCCCCATTCCGTGCAGACGGCGGAGGTAAGAAACTCTTATCTTCTGCTCTGTTTAGGGGCGTTCAACTGACGATGTGCATGGGATTTTTCACGCACAGCTCAACCTGGTTTGCTGCCTCAAGAGGGAGGTCGCCGTGGCGTTGGTCCGCCGAATCAAATCCTGATGGTGTCTGTGTCCAAGATCGAGTACGATGTCACAGTGGACGTCCTGCAACAGGTACGGCAGGCCGTACAGTAATAGCTTTCTTTGCCCTTGTACTTCTCAACGATACTCATAAAAACGGATTTCGTTTTTGCTGGTCACAGGTTTTCCAGAAGTTTGGCAATGTTGAGAAGATCGTCACGTTTTGGAAGGACAACGAGTTCAAGGCACTCGTACAGATGGAGTCGGTCGATCAAGCCCAAGCAGCGCAATCAGCACTTGATGGACGTGACATCTACACGGGTTGTAACCAGCTCAGCATTGTGTTTTCGCGCCACCCGGAGCTCCGTGTGCGCTACAACGACGATCGATCGCGTGATTACACCAACCCCAATTTGCCCCCAGGTCCTGGTCGTGGTGGTGAAGATCTTGGCGAAAGCAACCCGGTCAACCCCGCTCCTTCCGATCGACGAGAGGTGCCAAGAGATGACGGATACAATAACCCACCTCCACGCCGCGATGATTACGGTGGGCCTACCGATGCTCCAAACGCTCGTCGAGACGACAGATACGTCCCGGATATGCGTGACAACCGCGGACCTCCATCGCGCTATGATGAGAGACCTCCGAGCACCGATAGATCTCGTGAGCTCCGCGGTGGACGCGAACTGCCGCCCCATTCAACTGGCCGAGCTATACGAGGCGACACTCGTCCGTCCCCTGCCTTGATTTGCAGCAACATTGACCGCGAACTGGTGGTAAGTGTGCTATCGCGGCATTCACGATCTCATCGGTGTGGGGCCAAACTAATGGTTTCTTGTTGCGTGTGCCATATTGATAGAACCCGCATCGCCTATTTACACTCTTTGGCTGCTTTGGCGACGTCCTTCGTATCAAGATCATGTTTCGAAAGCGCGATACCGCGCTGATCCAGTTCGTGGATGATGTTCATGTAAGTGTATTGTGCACTGTAGTTAATGGGATGGTATCTAACATTGGCTATTTGTTGTGATGCATATTTCGGCGCGTGTGTTGTTGCAATGATTCGCCGTTTCAGTCTACCTCGGCATTGGATCACTTGGATGGTGTCTACGTTTTCGGCAAAAAGCTACGCGTGGACTATTCAAAGCATACGAGTGTGTCGATGCCGCACGCGGATGCCGACCGCTTTGAGATCGAGAACACGCTCGACTTCTCGGGCTCTCCACTTCACCGATATCGTCGCCGCAACCCACAAGAAGCCGTTTCTCCCTGCCCCCTGCTCCACATCTCTGGCATTCCGATGGAGCTGCAGCGCAACCAGAACGCACTCGTGGATCTCTTTGCGCAATACGGCTTCGTCAAGAACTTCCACTACTTGCAGAACAACCACAAGATGGCTCTGATTGAGATGGGCTCGATGGACGAGGCGATCATGGCGCTCCTCCAGCTCGACAATATGGCGTACCCGGACTCGCACATGCGCATATCCTTTTCCAAAGCGTACTCGTTGTCCGCTGGCGCTGCCCCTGGTCCTGCTCCTGGTCCTATGCCTGGCCCTGGAGCGAATTCAGGTGGATGGAATCCACCGATGCAATCTCGCTCCAGGGATCGAAGCCGTGATCGCAGCCGCAACCGCGAGAGAGCCCCCCCTCCTGGAGGCGATCGTGACCGATCGTTCCGGGACCGAGGCCCACCACCGCAGCGAGGACGCGACTACCAGCCGCGAGACAACTCGCGTCGCCCTCCGCCACGCTATTGATCGCGCATGCCTTTCAGCACTTGAAAGGATCTTGCACTTGCAAGATGCTTGTGCCGCTTTCACGCCTTCACTCCCCGCTGCATCTCTCTTCAATGAGCTTGGCTGCTCTAAGACTTACAACTGCGGTAGCTGTCTACATTTCTGGCTGGTTTCTTTGCCCTGGTTGACAACAAGGATGCTGCCCTCAGCACGGTTTTGCTCTGCATTATGTCATGCTAAAGTTTCCAGCACGTGATAATAGACGTTCAAAACGAGCTGCGTGTTGAAGGCATAGTACTACCGAGCCAAACACTCTCATAGATCCACTGCGCCGCTTACATCCGCCACCACTGTTGGAATGGACGGTGTCGGGTGCAGATCCTCGGACTGGTTGAGACTGTCATTCGCTCGATCGCTATGGTCGCCGTGGCCGTCGACATTCTTCAATCGTGAGGAAGCCGGCACCCCCACAGATGATGATGCGGTGGCCGCAGTGGTCAAAGCTTGCAACTTGCGCTTCTTCTTCTTCTCCACGCGCTGGATCATATCCTTGTCCATGTGCAGCACGTTCCAGCAGATTTTCTGGTGCTCTTCGCCCGGGTACTTCCGCGGACGGATGCACACCGGTCGTTGACAACAGGCGCAATAGTGCGCTGTGTTGCAGCGGAGACCACGGAAGTAGCACACCGAGCAGCGTCCGTATCGCTTGTCGCGACCGCAGCTGCCATAGAGAATGGGGTATCCATCTGCATCAACTTCGCGCTGCACGACCGTCGTCGCCGCTCCAGTCGAGGGGTCGATCGCCCCGCCGTTCTTGCCCAAGTGGTCCGTATGGGTCAGCCCCTGCTGCTGCAACGCCTGGTTGTTCGCGTTCTGGGGGTTCTTGTCCGCCGCCTGCAGCTCGCGGAGGTGGTGGCCTTCGAACGTCCACAGAGCGTTCATCGGGTCCTTGACACCCGTCAGCGGCGCGTGTTCGTCGGCCGAATCCGCCATCACCTCGATGGTCGTGACAGTCGACATCTGCGGCACTGTGCTCACAGCCGAAGACGCCGTCGTCGTTGATGGAGTATGCGGCAGCATCTCACTCAGCATCGGAGGGGCTGCCTGTGAGGTCACAGGCTGAGGGGTGGACAGCAGGGCAGCAGGCATGCTCAAGGCGTTCGAGGTGTCCACGGCGTCGACGTCTCGCGGCGGGGGCTGTCCCAGCTCTACAATGCATCATTTAAAGAGAAACATTAGATGCGTGTTTATCCAACCTGTCGTCAGCGTGCTGCAAGCCGTATATTCACCTTCGTAGTAGCGCATTTTGGCCAGGGTGAACATTTTCTCCATGCGCTGCGGCTCCAGTTTGTACGCCTGGAGAGCGAGCAGAGCGTTAGAACTGCCGGTATGAGCTATAGATAGTGAAAGGGGCGCATACGCACAGTGTCGACGAGCTTGGAGAGCTCATCGTCGTCCATAGCCTTGAGGAACTTGCCCAGCGACGGACCGGCCCCCATGGTGCTCCTCCTCGGCGGCTTACTTGCTTATTGCTCGGAGGTAGGTCGTTTTTCATTGGAAGAAATAAAATCTAAGTCGCGACCTACAGTCCTCAATTTCACAGCAGTGCTTGGCCCCGGCAAAAAAACTTGTTACTTTCCAAAACCGGGTACCAAACCGGGTCTCTCTTTCTAAATTGTAATGTTTAAGCTAATATCTGCCGGAATCGGGTACCCGTCGATAAATGCTAAGATTTATGCACATTATTTACCAAAGGTTGATACTAATTGTTTATTATTTACCAAAACCTGCATTCAAACACTTACGGACGCTCCAGTACACTATGAGAGCGTCATGGCTTCGCTGAAGGCGTATCAATTTGCGCCATAATCGACCAAGCTTAGCTGAAGATGACCAACATGACTTGTCTAGGTGCAGGCTGCATTTTTTTACATGTTAATTTGCTCAATACCCAATCACTCTTAGCCGAAGATGCCCAACCTCGTGTCTGTCGCCAAACCAATCAGCTCAACTCGACAGTGACACGAGCATCGTTCGTTTGAATAAAGCTTTTTTTCCCTGCGTTGAAGCACCCACTTCCAAGGAATTGGCCCATTAGCGTATTTCGCATTCCGCAATTTACCCCCCCCCCCCCCCCCCAAGCCCTCAAGTTAAAAGTTTGTTTGTTTGTTTTGTTTTTAATATAAGGATCATTATTGCCACTTTCAAGTTAAAAGGTCAAGATCAGCGCACCATGCGTCTCTCCTTCGTTCCGCTACTGTAGCTCTCTCGTCTGATCGTTAGCACACAACATAGTACAAAAATGAGCACAGTATACCTTACCTGCAAAATGAATGAAATAGCTCTCTCATTGCTGGCGCCAACGCAGCCATTTGGACGCTGACCAGGGTGTTATGTCACCGATGGCCTCATCAGACCAGGCAACCTCAATTGGTGACTTTCGGTTCCTGAGAACCCACCACGATAAAGAAGAGCGGGGCTTGCTGGTTACAGATGCTGCGGCTGCGAAGCAGGCGCAGTAGATGCCCACGTTAGAATCAACTAGAGAGTTGGGCTGGTAGTGCTTTTAAAGATTAAAAACAAAACAACTTTGGGATTTACTAAGTACTCAATTATTATCCGTTATCATTGTCCATGAAACTATTCGTCGACCTGTGTACCCTCCCGGAGCAACGCTCCGGGTTGCCTACAGCCCATCGTTCAAGGCGTGTAACCACGCATGAATTTCCACATGCCATCGTTGCTCCAGGAACTTGCCGATGATTGTGCGGTAGGCATTCGTCTTCGTGCCACCGAGCCCATGGCAAGCACTAGAGTCTTCTCGCTGGCCGTGTAACCGTCAACGAGTTTGGATATCATTTCAACATGCAGCCCATTATCACTGCTCCCTAGTGTCATCGATGCCCGAGTACTGTAGCCATTTTGTAGGTTCTCTGAGTCGTTCCGTTGGCTTCCTGGCGTCGTGAACCGACCGCGGCCCCGCCGAGCGCAGGGAAGGGCGTGCGGATGGTTGCCCCGCGTTCAGCATCGCTCTATGGCTGCCATGGACTGCCATGCCCGTGCCGCGCTGTGCTGCGGCGCGCAGCGAGTTGAGTCGAGCTGCGCCCGATATTGTAGGATGGAGTGCACCGGCTGGGCTTTCGTGGCATCGCGCCGGCCTTGTCGATTTGTGCTGGCGTCGGGCTTTCTGGCTACGCGAGCCGACCGTTGTTGCCGCAATAACGGGCGCGGCCGCCCCTATACGTATCGGATACTGTACGACGTTCCGCCACATCGCCAACGATACTAAAGCTGACTGAGTCGCGCTCCCACGCCGCCGGCCACATTACTATCTCCATCATCGGCGGCTCGGAGATCGTTCGTTGACTTGACGCCTCGCTCCGTCTGCGGCGGATATCCATCGGCCCGCGGCTGTACCCAGCACGACGCCGCGCGCGCAGAGAGAGAGCAAGGTGGTGGCCGCCTTGTCGCCACGCAGAACTCAACTGGAGAGAGCAGCAACAGACTCATGACCGGTAGCATCGGCGTGGCAGGCGCGGATGCCGTGGGCAAGACGAGCTTCGTGCTGGCGCTTGGCGCTAAAGAGGCTGTCGCCGCGACGAACGCGCCGCCGCAGTATCTGTGGGCGCGGCCTGGCGGGAACAGGCAGAAGAAGACAGCGGTTCACATCCTGCGTAGCCGAGAGGAGGACTCGGGCGCTGCTGCTGTCGCCGACGACGACGCAGTGTTCGTGCTGCTGTTCGACCTCACGAGGCGAGACTCGCTGGCGGCGGTCGTTGCGCAGTGGGCGCATTTGTCGGACACCCCGGGGCGACGGCTGCTGCTGGTGGGCACGCATGCAGACTGTGCCAGCAAGCGAGAAGTGTCGTTGGAGGAGGTGCGCGAGATTTCGGGCGAGTTCCACGGCTATGAGGAGGTGTGCTGCATGCCAGGACGCTCGGGAGACGAAGGTATGCTCCGCGTCAAGCTTCTGCTGACGCAATGGATTGGTGGCAGCCCCGCAGTCATGGCTAGCGATATCCCGCTAGCGCGTGCCTCGATCTGCGGCGGATTCCCGAGACCCGTCGTGACGATGATGATGCCGAATACTTCGCACAGCTTACCGGCGTCTCCTGCAGGGCAGCGGAGACCGCGTAGGCGTGCAGATGTATGGCTGTACGACCCGACTGAAGAAGTATCTTCCAGTCCGGTGGCGGTGACAGGTGGCGACGTGAAGCTGCGCACCATTTCCAAGGCGATCTACGATATCCGAGGTGCAGTGGCCGAGAAGAGCAAGTCGCTGGCCAAGTATCGCGACCGTCAAATGAGCCACTGGCTCACGCGGAGTCGGTACTTCGGCCCGACGGAAAGCAGTCGGCACAAGCGATGGCAGGAGGAGCAGAAGAAGCGCCAGCAACAGACTCAAGGTCATGTGCATCACCACCATGTCAGCCATATTCGGCAACAATCAAGCGCTCCAGACGTCTACCAGCAGCGTGTACGAAGCGTGAGCCACCCGGACAAGATCGATCCGCCGAACAGGAAGCCGGTCGCGCGGCGGGGTCCAGCGCGTTTATCCAGCTCAAGCTCAAGCGAAAGTGATGAGTCCCCTGGGACTCCATTGGAGCGGAAGTCCTTCATGCAACCTACAGAGCTGACCAAGCAGCGACAACGGCAGCTGGAGGCCGACAGCGCGCAGCAGCAAATGGAGCGTGTCGTCGCCAAGCGAGCACTGCGGAAGCAGAGGCGCGCTGCCTCCAACGACATTTCCGAGCGAAGCACGGCGTCCGCAGCGGCGTTGAACTCGTACCTGAACTGCTACGATGAGATGGACATGCCTCCGCAGCTGCAGCCACTCTCTCCTTCCCTGGATCGACGAAACCCTTCTTCAAAGCCATCGCCACCATCCTCCGTGTCTTCCTCCTCAAGTCGGAAGGAGAAGAGCGTTGCGGGAGATCGACGCAAATCCTTTGAGGTTGGCGCACTGGCGCCATCTGAAGTACAGTACCCCCTGGGATTGCTGTCTCCTGGAGCTGAGCAGGCTGGCTGCGTGCCGACGCCTCCTTCCACTGCTCACTTGCAGTCCCCGCTCCCGCCGGTCATGAGTCCTCCCGCTCCGTCGTCGGTCCGAAGCCACCACAGCGCTCAGAGCGTCACGCTCGACGACGGAGAGTACGACTTCCTGTCCGACACTGTGCTGACGCTAACCACTCCGGACAAGCTGCAGACCGAATCCAAGTCTTCAACGCCCGTGCTAGCTACCGAAGAGGCTGCTGTCAAGACGGACTCGCCGCCGCCCCCGGCCGCTTCACTTGAAGATTCCGCCGCCAGCCGAGCCGATACAATGTGCAGCAGCAGCTCGGAGAACTTCGAGTGCAGCGACATTGACGACATGCTCGAGTACTTCGAAGGCGTCACTCTGCCTATCTAACCCAAAACTTATCAGCGTTTAACCACTTCAACTTGCCATGTTAAATTGGGGTTTCATGACGTTGTCTAGGTTTTCATCAAACTCAATGCATTTTGGCTGCTCCACGACGATGCTCCACCGATTGAGCGCCTTGCGCGGCGGCGCCAGAGCTGCCCGCGCTCGGCGCTTTGCCAGCCTTTCAGCTGCTGCTGGAGCTGGCGACCAAGACATCGGCGTGTACGAGCTCGACACAATCTACGCGCTGTCCTCCGCGCCTGGTAAAGCTGGCGTGGCAGTTATCCGAATCTCTGGCGAGCAGGCGGACTCGTGTCTGCAGCAGCTCAGCAAGTCCACGGCGCTGCCGGAGCCTCGAGTGTGAGTGGGGAAATGGTACTAGTGGTTAAAGCTAGCTCTGATTGTTAATGAGGTGAATTGATGTCGCAGTGCTGCTTTAAGGAAGCTCTACCACCCGAAGACCAAGGAGCATCTGGACGATGCATTGGTGCTGCGGTTCCCGCACCCGAAGAGGTGGCAAAGTGGCTCAAGTGTAGTGGTATATGGGTGAGGATTATGATTGACGCGAGGTTGCTGTGCTGGTAGTTTTACGGGCGAAGATATCGTGGAGCTGCACACGCACGGAAGCGTTGCGGTGGTGTCTGGAGTCCTGGAAGCGCTGAGCCACGTGCCTGTAGGTGTGCAATGTGTTGATCGACAATGCAATAAAGTGGCGATATCTGATATTTGCGTGTGGTTTTGTGTAGCACTGCCGTGCTGCGGAGGCGGGAGAGTTTACGGAGCGCGCGTTTGACAACAACAAGATCGATTTGGTGCAGGTCGAGGGCTTGGCAGACCTGCTGAGCGCTGAGACAGAAGCGCAGCGCGGACAAGCCCTTCGACAACTCTCGGGTGATGTTGGAGAAATCTACGAGGGTTGGCGCAACAGTCTGGTGCGCTGTCTGGCCTACACTGAGGCGATGATCGACTTTGGTGATGATGAAGATGACGTCACCGATGCTGCGTACGAAGCAGCAGTGGATCGGTAAGTTACACGTGCATTATACACTCAAAATCTCGACGCGATCAGTGCTGGGCTCACGGAATCGGTGTAGAGTTCGCGTGCTGGCAGATTCGATCCGAGGACATTTGGCAGACGGCAGGAGGGGAGAAATACTTCGCAGTGGCGTCCAGGTCGCCATCCTTGGTCCGCCTAATGCTGGCAAGAGCAGCTTGCTGAATGTTCTCGCTCGGCGACCTGCTGCGATCGTCTCTTCCATTGCTGGTACGACGCGAGATGTGGTGCAAGTGCCATTGAACATTGCAGGTTATCCCGTGATCGTTAGCGACACTGCAGGAATCCGTGAAACCGAGGATCTTGTCGAGAAGGAAGGCGTGCTCAGGGCTCAGCAGTGCGCCAGTGACGCAGATATCTGCGTGCTTATGATGGACGTTCAGGTATGAGAGTGAACCGGTGATACTTCTGTTCTTGTTGTATTAATTGTGCTCTGTTTGCGTAGAACGCTGAGCTTCTTCACAACGATGAGTACCAGTCGTACCTCAAAGAAGGCGCTATTGCTGTTCTAAACAAGAGCGATCAGTTCGACGAAGACGAGATCGGACGCGTTATAAGCACCTTTGACACCGAGCAACGCGACCAGCTCCTTGTGATTTCTTGCGCGGAGGGCGACAACATCGATGTGTTCGTGGACAACCTCGCAGCCGCGGTGAAGGAAAAGTATGTGTTAGACACCTCACTGGTATTAAATGACGTACTAACGCTGCTTCGTTGACAGGTTGGAGATGTCTTCTGGAGCGTCTGCGAATGGTGCATTGATCACTCGTGAGCGTCACCGTCAAAATCTCGTCGAGTGTTTGTCGTGCTTGGAGCGTTTCTTGGCTGATCCTTACCAGAGCGAGATTGCTGCCGAGGATCTCCGTCGGGCCGTCATGGCAATTGGCCGCATCCTCGGACGGATCGACGTTGAAGACGTTCTTGACGTACTCTTCGCCGACTTCTGTATCGGAAAATAAACAGCCACCCTCACCTCGAAGAGACGTCGTCAAGCTGTAGATATTTTCTGTTGTGTTGCTGCGTGCCGTGCTGGGCTATGATTGAGTTCACGGCGTGGGAAGTTTATGCGTACGAAGAGGGCAACAGGCCAAACAGCGCGTTGGCTGAAGGCCAGGCAACTGAGCGTCCTTCAAGCAAGCCCCAGTGTCAGCACGATCAAAGCTCGGTCCATGACAACAACCGAATTGATCGGGTTGTGCTTGCAGAAAACCTGCCACAAGTAAGCACTCCTTTGAACTACTACCCTCCCTCCTCAGTCTTAACCACACTCTTGCTGATGTCACCAGATCTCGGATAAAGCCCTCACCTTCGAAAGCTACAATGTTCATGCTGAAAAGGGGATATTTGGCGGCAGGGTGAGTGCGAAAGCTTCATCTGGCAACTGTAGCCGAGCACTAAACTGAGCGCTTTCCTGAACTTGTAGCACGATGGTGCCATCATGCATTGGCCTATCTCGCAGGCCCCAAGCGTAACTATCCCAAGTGTACGCCACCCCACATTTTGATCTCCTATTGCACACAGTTGTGAATACTAACGAACGTGATTGCTTCATTCAAAGGCCAACACACTGCGAGGGCACACAGGTGCCGTGCTGACTCTCGACTTTGCCCCGGAACTGGGGCCTGAAGGTCTTCTGTTCTCAGGATCAGCTGATCGGTCCATTAAAATTTGGGATCCATGGGGCGGTGCGGATTCATCTTTGCCTACCAAAGGTGGCTACGCATGTGTACAAACTCTTACCGAACACTGCGGCAGTGTTGTCTGCTTGCGAGTTTTAACGCGAAGTCATGGCATCATAAGCTGCAGCCTGGATCGGACGGTGAAAACTTGGTACCCTGCAGAAGGTCGAGCCTTGCTGCTTTACCCGTGGTATCTACCAGCCCAGTCAATCTTACAGCCTGGTAGTTGCTGGCCCTCGGCGTTTTGTGTTCGTTCCGGCGCAAACGGCACTCTCTTTATCGGAGATTCTGGTGGTGGCATATCTGTCTACAACCACTCTTCTCACAGTGAAGACGTGGGTTCCGACAATGTTTTGGAGGTTGTTGACGACAAGCAGTTGGGTGACCAAGTCGACATGAAGTTTCAATTCAGTTTGAAGCGGAAGTTTTCGCACTTTCACTCTCTTGGCATTTCCAAACTTGAGATTGTGGCCGACAGTTGCTTTGTTGTCTCGCTTGGTTTCGATGAAAAGGCGCAAATTATCGACGCGATCTCAGGAGCTCTCTCATCTACGATCTGCAGTGCCAGCGCTGCGCGTTTCACGTCGTGTGCTTGGGATGATCGTGGTCAGATTTTGCTACTTGGTGATGCTGCGGGTTATGTGCATTTGTGGAACATATTCGAAGACAAGCTGCTGGGAAAGAAGAAAATGGTCGCAGCAATGCCACTAGGGATTGTCGGGATGCATTCTCTAACTGGAATCCCAGCAGGAGACTTCTTGCTAACTGGTCTAGCAAATGGCGTGAAACAGTGGATCTGCAACCGTAATGTTGGGTATGTGAGTTGTGGAGGCCACTCAGATTCAATCGTAGGTATTGCAATCATCAACAATGACTTCAGTGCAGGTTTAAAAGGCGACGAAGACCCCGTGAATTTGAGAGAGCGTGGGAACTCTCAAGATGACGCAGTCGAGCTGACGAAAACGTTTCAATTTTTCAGCGCCTCACTGGACGGCTCCATTCGATGTTGGGACTCGTACGAAATGAAGGCGTCGTTTGGGTTCGAAGAAAGAGACTCCGAGATCACCTGTATGGTAGCGTCCAAGCAATTCCAAAAGATTTTCACTGGGCATGATAGCGGTGTCGTCAAAGTCTGGAGCATTCACGCGGGCGAAATGCTCGAGTTGCCAATGGAAAGAAATGGTTCTGTCACGTGCCTAGCAAGTAAGCGGTTCGATAGGGACTGTAGAGCTGATACATTTCAATTGTCCTGACTAACGAACGACTACATGTGTAGCGGGTGTCGTTCGAGATCAAGAAGTGCTGCTTGCAGGCAGTATCGACGGATGCGTCTCTGTGTGGGAGGCTAACGCAGATGGTTTTCCGCGGGGCGTGCCATTCCAACCAGTGCTGCAATTGGAGAAGAAGGAGGCCACCTCACTTGTGTTTTGCAGCGGAAACTTTTTGGCCCAGGACGGTCAGGAGTTTTTCGTGGCTGGATACTCATCTGGGCAAATTGTTGTACGTATCATGAGCTTGTAAACTAGCGTCATAACTGCAACATTTAACGTTGCGCTGGTGGTGTGGACTTTGATTTCACTCCAGATGTGGAGTTTCGCGAAAAAAAGTGTTTTTTGTTCGTTCAGAGCTCACAGTGACGCAGTTTGCAGCATGGCGGTGCACGGTTGCTTCCTCTTTTCTGGCTCCGACGACACACTGCTTCGCATGTGGAACATGTGCAATCTGCCAGAAACGTACGAGCTAGGCGTTCTCCGCCATCCCACCTCGACTTCATCGTCAGGTTCGAGTTCTCCCATCGTGTGTCTGGACGTCACCCCAATGCGTGGGCTCGTTCTCAGCGCTGCCGCTGATGGAACTCTGATCGTCTGGGACTACACTACGTGCGAAGACGAAAGCGCTTTCGATGCGTACGGCAAAATCGTGTTTCGGGCCAAGTACGTGGGTGCAAGTACCTTGCCGAAATCCACACTGCTGCCAACTGTACTTACCTCTTTTGAATCGCTTTTTATTCCCGAGTAGAGTGGACGGCTGCATCAAGTGCCTCCAGTGCTGGCCGGAGTGCAAGGCAATGATATGCGGCACCGCTGAAGGAAAAATCCTCGTCTTCAACTTGCCACCGCAGGTACGTATGTCCATCAACTGCAATTCGTCACTAGGTCGAGTAGCATTTAACACTGGTTCGTCCAGTTTTTCGATGCCCCAGCAGAACTTACCGAGTGCTTATCCTAAGTGTAGTTCAACCATTCGACTGATGAATAGCTGCAGACTTCGACCTTGACTTTTCTCGCGATTGAAATGATTGCAACATTTTATCTAAAGTTAAAATTAAGGTTAGTGCTTTCATTTCAAAACAGAGATTTACCTAACAAATCCGGATTAGAATTAGAACACCTGGATCATGAGCGACTCCGGCACCACCAAGACGCTGTACTGCATCCGCCACGGCGAGTCCACGTTCAACGAGTGGCGCAAGAGCAGCCTCTGGAACTTCTCGTGGATGTGGGTGCGCGACCCCATGATCGTGGACGCGCCGCTCAGCGCCAAGGGCAATAAGCAGGTGCGTCTGCTCGCCCGCCGTAGCTGCTCAAACCCGAAAACTTAATTTTGTGCCCATTTCACGACAAAACAGGCAGCGAAGCTCCACGAGCTCATCAAATCCAAGCAACTGGAAGATAAGATTCAATTGGTACGGGCTTCAGCTCAGCACATTCGTGGAGACCAAAAGACAGTGACGCTGACGGTGTCGTGCAGATCATTTCGAGCCCGTTGACACGAGCTATCGAGACCACCATCGGAGCCTTCCCGGACGCGAAGATCCCCATCATTGGTGCGACTTCCTATGGCAACGAGGACCTGACCAATGGTTCGTTCTAGCTCGAAAAACTGACGGTGGTTTTGTGTGTGTAGTGGAGCCTTCGTGTCGAGAGATGCTGGACACGGCCTGTGACATCGGTCGTGTACCGGCGGAGCTGGCTCAGCAGTTCCTGCCCCAGGTGGACATCGACTTCTCTCAGTTGGATCCGTTCTGGTGGCTGGAAATGGAGAAGTTCCCGCGCACTGGACCGGGCAATGCACCGCCGGCCAACATCGTGGAGCCCAAGACATCGGACGAAGTGTTGCCACTTCGCGAAACCCAGGAGGAGGTAGACGCAAGGATTCGAGAGTTTGTCGCCAAGCTGGCGGAGCGACCGGAGCAGCACATTGCAGTGGTTGGCCACTCGTCGTACTTCAAGCGAATGCTGGCAATGAACCGCAAGCTCAACAACTGCGAGCTGTACGAAACTTCGCTGGGCGACATCGTGCTCCGCTTCGGGAAGAAGTAGGAAGTTGGAGGAGACAAACTGTGCAAACAGTGAACCTAAGCTGCTACTCTTGTTTATACTGTTTTTCCTAGTTGTTGCAACTTTTTCCTCTTCCCTCTGCACATTTGATGAGGAAGAACTGCCTTACATCTTCTCGGGGTATAGTATGCTAAGGATCTAAACGGTTTTCTTCTTCGACCGGCAAAGGCTCGTCAAAGACGCAATGAGCACACCGCCAAACCCGAAAATCATCGCTGGCATCATGATGACCATGAAGATCGGCTCACCTCCATGGTATTCCCGACTATAAATGACAGCTTGAAGCGGGAGACCAAGGATCATCCCGAGCCAGAAAGTGATGTTGCCTAGCCGCGTACCGCGCAGTCCGCGGCCGTAGAAGATGATAACCACCTGAACCATCTGTAGGATGAAGAAGTACATCTTGACAGTGCGGAACATCAGGATGAAGACGCACTCGTGTAGCGCCGCCGACATGAAGAAGGTGAAAAATGTGGCGTTGGTCTTGGAAATGTTGTACGAGTCCAGGGTCTCCAGATACACATGACGAAGCAGGAACTCGTGCACAGGCTTGTTCCACTTGCGTGCAAACTCGTCGAACGTCGTGCTGTTCCACCAGTCCGAGTAAAAGTCGCGATCAGCCAGATACGTGACTTCGGCGAGACCGTTGCAGATGCACTCGAAGATGATGAACCACGTGAGGAGGTAGCACCCAAGGAACGGCAGCAAGAGGCTTACAATGGACAGCACGGGGTTCACCGTTCCGGAGTCTTCCAGGCGAGGCATAACATGATTCGTCACGATGATGTACAACATCGAGATCCCCATGATGACCGAAAAGGTCTTCTCAGCGATGTACCCCCAACGGATTTGGTTAGTGCGCGGGAACTTGGGCTCGTAGACCAGCGACGGGATCAGCAGGTACATTGTGTAGTCCTTGATGTCCGGTGAGGGCGGCTTGTCCTCCGTCCGGGCGATCTCCAGCTTGGTTCGGATGTAGGAATGCATCTTCATGAGCAGCACGAGGCCCTCGATGAAGGCCGAGACCGCGTGGATCAAGTTCCAGTCGCGCCACACGATGAAGACGACGGTGAAGAAGAAGAGCAGACTCTGCAGCGTGTGGTGCACGATGTTGATGAGCAGGCGGTTGGACAACTTGTCGGTGCCGGCCATGTAGACGGGGATCAGCGCCGTGTAGGCGTAGAGCGCCTGGCAGGCGAAGGTGGCGAACACCTCGAGCAGGTGCGTCGAGTAAAACACCGAGAGCAGCAGCTTCAGGTCCGCCGGCTCCTTCCTCGTCAGCAGGTTGGTGAAGAGCGTCGTGAAGACGTACAGACCGCACGCTATCATAGCGAGATTGTACATGCCCCGGAACTCGGAGCTGTGGACGCCCGAGCGCGCGTCCGCCGGATCCAGCGGGGACACGACGTCGCGGAACTTCTTCATGCGCTTCCGACTGGCGGTGGGCGAGCGCACGCTGCTCGGGGGCTCAGCTCGCGGCGCCATCCTGCTGTAAGTAGGTCCGCGGGGCTTGTTCGGATCTGATGGGTTGCTGGGAATGTGCAGCGTCGGCTGTTACAGCAACAACGCCAAGACATACTTGTGCCAGGAACCGGGCGTTGGGATTTTAAGGGGCACAGCTTCAACAGCTTCAAGACCTGACCCGCGTGCTGCGTGCTGTGCTGTGCTAAGAACTCTCGGTGCCGTTACGGCGGCCGCTTTTGGCTGAGCAACCCTGAGGCAACCAACCGCCCGCACACAGTGCAGTCGGCAATCCACTCGATTCAGAGCATGAAAGATCTCAAGCCGCTGCAGCCGCACGAGCCCGAGAAGTGCTCGGCCGACTCGGCCAAGTCGTGGAAGTTCAAGACCGATGGCTGCACGGAGCAGGACCCGCGTCTGCGGAAGATGTGGAGCGAGCCGACCTGGTCGGGCTTTCAGCTGCGCTCCAAGACGTACCTGCAGAGCAAGGTCAAGGAGACGTCCGCGCCGCCTCGTACGTCCTTGTCCATTGATACAGCATACACAGAGGATAGAACTCTATATCTAACCTGGCGGTGCAGTGTTCGAGTTGCTGTGGTTTGAGGTATTCAGTGGCACCCCCGAGGAGCTCCACCATATCTGCAAGTCCAAGAAGAGCTTCGCGAGCAGGGCGTTCGCCAAGTTCGGCAGCGACGTCCCGCCCCTGTTCGTCGTCACTCTGATCGTACCAGGCACCCCCGTGGTGGCCGGGGTGCAGTACTTCGCTAGAACCGGCGACGTCCCGCAGTCGGAGGCCAACACCCTGTGGCAGAAGTTCCTCGAGAGCGACGACGACTTCCGCAAGGAGCGACTCAAGCTGGTGCCGACCGTCCACGACGGGCCGTGGCTGGTTAGGAAAAGCGTCGGAGCGAAGCCTCTCATCATCGCCAGAGCGCTCGAGACGACGTTCTACCAGACGCCAACCTACCTTGAAGTGGTGGTGGATATCTGCTCGGACAGGATCGCCAAGCACGTGACGGCACTTTGCCGTTCGCACTCGACCCGTCTAACGGTGGATGTGGGCTACGTCATCGAAGGTCGAGACGAAGCCGAGCTACCTGAAGCATTACTGGGATGCATCCAGTACAACCACCTGGACCTGTCCATTTCAACTGCGATTGCCGACTAAGCAGCGTGGCTAGACTTTTTACAATTTAAATAGTTCACAGTTCCAGTGTATTTTACGTTCCCTTCTTGCGGCGAGCTAATGCGCTGCGTGGATATTTGTCGTGTAAGCAAGATGGAGCATCTTGTCGTCTCGTTGTGCAACGTCTCCATTGAAGAAGACTCTTCAACGACGTCTTCACTTCACTGCACTCAGACTTAAGTGACTTTAGTCTACCGCGGTTACAGCATTGCCTCGCCACGTCACTAACTAACGACTGCGTATCCGATAATATAGCGACCAGGTCGCGAGTCTCGTTTCTTCGTTTTTAGCATCAACGCTTGCTTTGCAGACTCGCTGAGAGACCCCTCTATTCTCCAAGATAAAGTACACCGCTCACACCTCGACGCCGAAATAATGAAGGATACGTGTACGACCGAATTGGACTTGCTCAGTTGATTGCAACTCTCGATCGCTGTCGTAACGACTTACCATTATCCCTGACCCCGCGCAGATTTTTCAGTCCCCGAGCTCGTGAAGTACACTCCGGCCCCGGTCAAGTCATGGAAGACACAAGCGGAGAGCTGCACGACCCAAGATTCTCAACTCCGGAAGCTTTGGTCCCAGCCCGACTGGATGCAGTTCAAGCTGCGCTCGAAGACGTACCTTCAGAACAAGATTAAGGAGACATCCGCCCCACCTCGTACGTTGAATCTCCCGGAATTTCAGTACACCTTCAAGCTAACGAATGCATTGCTTGTGCAGTCTTCGAGCTAGTGTGGTTTGAGTCGTTTAAGGGCACACACGAGGAGTTGATGAACATCTGCAACGCCAAGAAGAGCTTCGTGAGCAAAGCGATCGCCAAGTTCGGCAACGATATGCCGCAACTGTTCGTCGTGACTCTGATCATCCCAGGAACCCCGCTGGTCGCCACCGTACAGTACTTTTCAAGAACCAAGAGCGCTGGAGCTGGGAACCTCACTGAGGCGGAGAAACTGTGGGAGCGGTTCCTGAACAGCGACGACGAGTTCCGCAAGTCGCGATTCAAACTTCCGCAAGTCGCGATTCAAACTGATACCGACGATTGTCGACGGCCCCTGGGTCATCCGGAAGGCCGTGGGCTGCAAGCCGTGCATCATTGGCAAGGCTATCCAGACCACATATTATCAGACGCCCTCGTACCTCGAAGTCCACGTGGACATCTCATCCGACACGATCGCGAAGCACATTACGTCAATGTGTCGCTCGCAGTCGACAAGTTTCGCCGTCAATATGGGCTTCGTCGTGGAAGGTCAGACCGACGAGGAGCTGCCCGAAGCTCTCCTGGGCTGCGTGCAGTACGCCCGCATGGACCTGTTGCTCGCCAGCGCGCAATTCGCATGTAGAGAGCTGCACCCTATGTTCACTCCGGTAATGTTGATCTGTATTCGTACTTAAAAGTATCATATACAAAATTCTTCATGTTGAATAAGTCACAACTGTAATATTGTGGTTATATCTTATTTGCCGGGTACTATAATTGGTCTGATTGGATACAAATATGTAGATCGCTTCATATGATTGGTGGATGTAGGTGCATCTCATAAGCGGGTGCAGCTATCAACATGCGAATTGCGGACAGGGCCACCGAAAATAGCATTGTCAATAACATTATTTCAGAAAATAACAATAAATTACGCATTTCGGCGGGTTCAGCCATCTACCGTGATAATTTATTGCTGTGCTTTGTGATATTACATAATTTATGACAGTTACCTTTATACAATAATGTTAGCGTTTTGCCAGCCATCTTCTCGCTTCCAGTCGTTCAGAAGAACTGGAATCACTGGTTGTCTGCGTTGCTAGTTGCAGCTCATTTGGCAGCGCTCACTTTTCAATTTTCACTTCTCAAGCCTCCAAGACCTCATCCAGCATGGTTCGCGCTATCCGCCCCCCTCGCCCTACCTACATACCTACACGAACTCCCAAGTCTCGGGGTTTTACTTCCGCCCGTGTCGCGACGAGAACGACGAGGTGATTCTCGAGTATTTCCGTTGCCGTTGCGGCACGGTTCGGAAGCAAACCCATAGGAACGGGTACTCCAACCTGGTGCAACATATCAGGCGGGAGCACCCTGACTACGAGACCGTCATGCTCGACGCTACGACAGCGGAGACAGGCTCCCTCGTGAACTTCGTCCGCCACTCGGCGCTCAACCTCCACGGCTGGATGGTTTGGATTGTCATGTGCAACCTGCCACTCTCTTTTTGTGAGAGCCGAGAAGCTCGGCGGTACGTGTACGCATAAGTTCATTGTGTTTACATTACTACGGAAACTAACAACTTTACTTTATGGATGTCATTCAGCTACTCCAGCCTGGACCCCATCTCGGAGGAAACGCTGCGGGCTGGCATGGACGGGGTCGTCGTCGCCGTCGAGCGTTCGATTGCGTCGGAGCTCCCAGCACGCTTCGGCATCATGCTCGACGGCTGGACACACGCATCTGAGCACTACATCGCCGTGTTCGCGTGCTATGAGGTGAACGGCTGTCCCAAGACAACGCTACTCAGCATGACCCCGCTGCTGGACGCGCTGGACGACGATCTCTCCGTGCAGGGCCATCTCGAGTTTCTAGCGACCATGCTGCCGCGCGATTACGGTGTACAGCTGGCGCAGTGTCGCTTCCTCGTAGCTGACAACTGCGCCGTAAATCGGCGGCTGGCAACTCTTATGAGTGTGCCACTTCGGCCTGTCATTCGCCAGGACACGCGCTGGAGCTCTACGTTCGAGATGGTACGGCGCTACCTCCAGCTCCTCGAGTTTCTTGACGCCGAAGACGACGACCTCATGGACCTGCTGCCGCCGCCGGCGATGAACAAGCGACTGCGGGCATTGTACCAGGAGCTGTGCGACATCGAGTCGGTCTCGAAGGCCCTTCAAGGCCACGACGTCGACCTGCTGGACGTTCGCGAGTCGTTCGACGAGCTGATCGCTGTCAAGCCACAATATGGGCGCTACATTGGTAAGTTTATAACTGTTGAATTTGTGTTTAATATTTTCACTAACAATTGTATAATGGTTTTTATTTTGCAGGGCCTCGGGCCAACATTGTGCACAACCCAGATTTTGAGGCTGGGTGTGTACGCGTTCTCCGCGGGAAGGCGCAGCGGCTGGCGCGTGCTGAAAAGGCCGCTTTGCAGCCCTTCGAAGCTGCCAGACCGGACGACGCGGCCGCGAGTGAAGAGGAGGAGGATCCAGCCGCGTCGTTCGTGGAGCGTCTTCGGAAGCGCCGGCGGCTTGCACAGGACCGTGTCAAGTATGAGCAGCTGAAGAGCATCCCACCCACGTCGAACGTGGTGGAACGCTTCTTCAGCATTGCTCGGGTGACGTTTGGTCTTCAACGACACGGCCTGCTGCCACGCACGCTTGAGACGATTTTGTTTCTCCGCCAGAATCGGTCGCACTGGGATGCAACGACTGTGGACAATTTGAGCTAGATGATAAGCTAACTGGTGTCTTGTTAATAGACTTCATGCTTTTCATAATGACATTATTTATTGTGGTACGTTGGGGGCAATGCCATAATGTACTGTTGTATTGGTAGGAGCGTCAGGGAATAATTTATTCAGCAACGCCCAACCTAATAAATAAAAATGCCATACAGTCAAACCTGTTTATGTGAGGCCCTGTTGGTGACCATCTACTACAATGACTCATATAAAATGGACTCAGTTAAAAAAATTATGTGGTGCACGTAAAGAAATCGTGCATAGTTCGCTGCCGCTTTGCCTTCACCGTAGTCTCTCGAACCAAAGCGGTCACGGTCTGTAAAGCTCTTCGTTCCCTGTCAGTCTGCTCTCCGCATTGCAGCAGAAATGCAGCCAGCTCCATGCAGTGTCTCAGAGCAATGGCAGGTTGAACTGCGGGTTCCTGTTCCTCCTCTTCCTCCTAAGCGCTCCGCCAGCTCATGCGCCTTCAGCAGGAGCACGTCGTCCGCCATCGCCGTTTTAGCTTCGTTCTGAAAGAAAAATTCCCTTAGTTCCCGCTCGAACTGAGGGAATTTCACTCGGCGCCGCTTGGTCGCACTCAGGTCGACGTGGCTGAAGTAGGAAGAAGGCAGGTTGCGCAGTCGGGCGAGTGTGGCACGGCTGACCCGGGCCTTGAAAGTTGCGTAAATCCACTCGGCGAGCATGGGGTTGTTCATGCCAGGATTCTGCTTGAGCTTTAGGTGCACTTGGAGCTTTTGTTCTAGCGTCAGACAGGTGCGAGGAGACATGGCGAGCGAAGAAGGCTTGTGGTAGGCGTTGAGTGTTGAGCAGTGGTGCTTTGAAGAGTGTGTGGTGTGAATCAAATAAACAGGTGAGACCTAATTTGGTCCCCAAAAATGTGACTCATATACCTTGTATGCATATAAACAGAGATCATACAAAAACTAAGTGAAATATTTGGTAGCGACAAAGCCTGCATCAAATAAACGGCATGGCCCAAATAGAGAGGATCATATAAACAGGTTTGACTCCCTGGGGTATCAGCGACGACGAATAAGCCGCTCACTTCAACATCAATTTCATTATTTCTTAGAAGTTATTTTTTCGTTTGAACTGTGAAATTTGTCCATTGCAAAAGTTGAATCGTCAAAATGTAAGCTCTAAATGACGCACACGGCCCCGCTCGCTGCCTGCGTGCGCTAACGTCTCTCTCTCCGTGCAGGTCTGCGCGTCAAGCGAAGCGTCTGGCCAAGGAGCGCGAGGCTGAGTCCCACGCCGACAGCGACGAGGAAGTGAGCTCGGAGGAGGAGCAGCTGGAGGAGAAGCGGCCTGCCAATGCGGGCTTTGCCTTCCTAGCCGACTCGGACTCGGACGAGAGCGACAGCGACAGTGAAGAGGAGCAGGAAGAGGAGGAGGAAATTGATGAGAAAGAGGAGGAAGTGGCGGAGGAGCCTGTGGTGGTGACGCCCGAGCCGTCCAAGGGGAAACAGAAGTGAGCAGCGTCGCTGTGTATCCTGCGTAGTGGGGTCATTCGTGCTGACTTAGCGTGTACTTGGCTATTGCTTGTTGCGCAGGAAGAACAAGAAGAAGGGCAAGAAGAAGACGCGAACTTCTGGAAGCGATGGAGAGGACGAGGAGGACGAAGAGGAGTCTGTGGACGACATCCTGGACGCGTTGGCGGCCGAAGCGGGAAACTTGAGCGTGGACGAAGCGACCTCGATTCGCAACGCACAGGAGCAGTCGCTCTTTGGGGCGCAGTTGAAGTTTGCCAACGCTGACAAGGAGATGAAGCGCATTTTTGGCGTGAGTTTATAGGGATTTGGGTGGAAACGCTACTTTCGCGCTGACACAGTTGATTTACCTTTCTGTCCGCGATATAGGTGAAGGAAGGAGCTGCGAATAACCGGAAGCGCGGAGATCCTCGGTACGGCGAAAGGAGGTAAAGCTGCCAGTTGATGGGGATCTAGAATTCTAACGGAAGCGCCTGTGTTGTCACGCTTGTAGGAGTGCCGCTCGGGTGGCGACTAAGAAGGTGATGATGGTCACTCCCTTGGACGAGTGGCCGCGTCCGCCCACGTTCGTTGGTGGCGGTATTCGCTGGACGCGTTCCAACAAACCGAAGGGAGCTGGATGGAATAGTTTGTGCAATTATTTCGAGATCACGTGGTCGATCGCTTACAAGAAGGTGAGTGCAACGATGAAGAAGTTACTAAATGCTGTGCCACTGACCAATGTGCGTGATGTATGGTGTCCGATAGCTCCAAGAAGAATTTGAGCTCCTCCAGCGCACACACGACCCGAACCTCATCGCGCACTTCTTGCAGCGGTACCCGTACCACATCGATGCGCTGCTCACGATGAGCGAGGTGTTCCAGCACCATGGCCAGATGGACCACGCCTCGGACTGCATCAAGCGATGCATGTACGTGTTGGAGCTCGCATGGGCCGACCAGTTCGACGTCTCAAAGGGGAACTGCCGCATGGACATTCAAACGGAGCACAACGCTGGCTTCTTCAGAGCGCTGTTCTTGCTGATGAAGCAAGTGGGGCGCCGAGGGTGCATGCGCAGTGCCTTCGAGACAGCCAAACTGCTGCTCAGCC
Organism: Phytophthora sojae; assembly: GCF_000149755.1. NCBI lineage: Eukaryota > Oomycota > Peronosporomycetes > Peronosporales > Peronosporaceae > Phytophthora > Phytophthora sojae. The sequence goes on from NW_009258116.1 coordinate 11,114,889, forward strand.
TGGACCCTCAAGGCGACCCGATGAACGTTCTCTTGGCGATCGATTACTACGCGCTGACATCTCGCCAGTGCCGGTTTCTCATTGACCTGTTCGGCTCGAAGACGCCAGCAGTGGATCGACTCGCTAGCAGTGAGGCTGCGTCAAAGAAGAAGGCCGGGAAGAAGACGTCAAGTGCAGACGAAACGATCGCGGCGCTGCCGAACTTGCAGATTTCGTTGGCTCTCGCCCAGTAAGTACACCTCCGGATCCCAACGCACCACGACCTGTCAATATCCTAACGCGCTCTTGCTTTGTGTTACAGCTTCTTCTTAGGAAACGAGACCGAGGCCAAGGACCTTCTGGCGGCGGCGTTGTTAAAATTCCCGACTATGCTCAAGCCGCTCCTGGAGAAGATTGCTGTAAACCCGTCCTCGTGTACGTTGCTATCACCTTACTGATTTATTTGTCTTGTACGCATCTGCCCTGACACGCCTGCTTTATTGTGAATATCAGCATCGTGGCAGCCGATCTTGTCAAGCCGCGTGTTCGCCAACGCTCGCAGTGTCGACGGAGAGCACAGCGTGCTCCAGCATTTGCTCGACATCTACGTGACGAGAAACCACTCCATCTGGAAGGTGAACGACGCGCAGTCATTCCTTCTCCAGGGTGCGCAGCATGCCCTCGCCTCGCCGGCATTGGTGTCTGCCAACCCGCAGGTGCTGGAGCTCCCTTCGTGCTTGCACAAGTATCTGCGCGCACTCTCTGCAGGTACCAACAACGATAATGCTTCAAGGTTACAAGTTCGTATCTGACCCCTCGCCTTGTGTGTGCCATCGCAGATTACTCGGACGAGATCACGACGCTGCCTGCAGACCACCCGATGCTGCAGCCGCCGCAGCTCCAGAACGGCCAGCCGCTGGACGCCGAGGCACTGGCAGCGCTCGCTCGCGCGCAGGAGGAGTTCGAGGCGGGCAACCTGCCGGCCGACGCCAACCCGCTGCTGCTCTTCCTGCAGACGCTGCTGCCCTGGAACCACGTGCAAGGCGCAGGTCAGCAGCAGCAGCAACCGCCGCCGCAGTAAGCTCGGCCACGTTTACGAGCATGACCAGAGTCCGTCCGCGACAGTTTTGTTGTCGTGCAAAAGATGGCTCCACCAGTGGACATCAACATGGCAGGCGTCGTAATCTGAAAGGGCCAACAGGATTTGAGTGGAGTGCCGTCTTGACTTGCATGCTGCGCTGTGTACATGCAATACTGGAACTTGCATCGTGGATACTTCTGTGGTGGGCAATGCCCATAGTGCATACACCCACCGGAAAGCGTGTAGAATATCACTTGTCACTTGCTCGAAAGTGTCCAATGCTTGTCATATTGCAGTGCAGGTGGATACTGGGCCGGATTTCTAGCGAATGACGTTGCGTCCTTTTTGTACCCATCCGGTCGGATATCGGGGGCCAAACTCATCGTACCCTCCCCTCGCCTCGCTCACTCGAGATTCCGCGCCCCCGTCGACCCGACTCCTTCCATGGGCAACAGCAGCAGCAGCAACGCCAGCGGCGCCGGCAACGTCCGGCCGCACGGCAAGCGCAACAACGCGTCGCACCGCCGCGCGCAGCAGCAGAAGCAGGCGCAGGCCCAAGCAGTGCCGACGAGCGCGGCCCCGGCCCCCGCGTCCGCTCCCCTGCCGCCCGCCGCCCCCGCCGCCGTGCGCCGCAACCCGCAGTCGCGCGAGCGCAAGGCCTTCAAGGAACTGGTGAGGACGCGCTCCATCGCGTTACATTGCGCTGGAAGAGGGGGAGGGATTGCTAACGTTTGCTCTAATGCTGTGTATCATTAGATTACGGGCGAGCTGCGCGACGTGAACGAGTTCTACGACATTGAGAAGAAGGAGCTGGGCCATGGCCACTACGGCACCGTGCGCGTGGGCGTGAGTAAGGCCACGGGCGCCAAGGTGGCCATCAAGACCATCCCCAAGGCCAAGGTCAGCCGCCCCGAGACCATGCGGCGCGAGATCAACATCCTCAAGGTGCGTGGACCGTTGCCACGTCGTTTGCAGCGGCCTCTTGGGCAGTTCTGACCGTGTGCAACGTGCTCTGTCTCGTATTGTGTACATGTATCAATGCATTTAGACGCTGGACCACCCCAACATTATCAAGTTCTACGACGCGTACGAGGGCAACCGCCACCTGCACCTCGTCACGGAGCTTTGCACGGGTGGCGAGCTGTTCGACCGCATCATCGCGCGCGGCCACTACAGTGAGGCGGACGCCGCCGTCCTGGTGCGCAAGATCTCGGACGCCGTCAAGCACTGCCACGACCGCGACATCTGCCACCGCGACCTCAAGCCCGAGAACTTCCTGTTCGCCACCAAGGCGGAGGATGCCGAGCTCAAGGTCATTGACTTCGGTCTGTCCCGCATGGATGACGGCCTCAGTGCCGGCGTCATGACCACGCGCGTGGGCACGCCTTACTACATCGCCCCCGAGGTGCTGGGCCGCCACTACGACAAGTCGTGCGACCTCTGGAGTATCGGTGTCATCACGTACATTTTGCTGTGCGGATACCCGCCGTTCTACGGCGACACGGATCCGGAGATCTTCGCTTCTGTGCGCGCTGGACGCTACGACTTCGACTCGCCCGAGTGGACGAACGTGAGCGACGAGGCCAAGGATCTCATCAGCAACCTGCTGCTGGTGGACGCGTCCAAGCGTCTCACTGCCGACGAGGTGCTGCGTCACCCCTGGATCTCTGGCTCGGCGCCGAGATCGAGCATGACGCTGAACCCGAACATCTTCTCGAGCCTGAAGCGCTTCACGGGCAACAACAAGCTCAAGAAGGCGGCGCTTGGCGTCATTGCCGACCTGGCCACGGAGAGCGAGATTGCCGAGTTGAAGAACCAGTTCATGGCGATTGATACGGACGGCAACGGTGTGATCACGGTGTCGGAGCTGGCGGAGGCGCTGCGTGACACGGGCCTCGGCATGATTGAGGAGGAGGTACTGGAGCTGGTCAAGGGCATCGACATCGACGGCGACGGACTGGTGGACTACCCAGAGTTCCTGGCGGCCACCATGAAGCGTAACCTGGCCAACCAGGAGGAGCACCTCATCAACGCATTTAATTATTTCGACACGACCAACACCGGCCAGATCACCAAGGCCGACCTCGTGCAGTTCATGGGCAGCGAGGAGCAGGCGCAGGAGGTCATTAACGACGTGGATGCGAACGGTGACGGTGTCATCAGCTTCGAGGAGTTTGTGGCCATGATGAACCGCAAGGGTTACGGTGACGATTCCGAGATGGACAGCCTGGACGACGGCGGCTTCCTCTTTGCGGCACAGTATAACAGCGGCAAGGTGCAGTCCCCCATCAAGGAGACTGAGCTGTAGGCAGGCATACTTACCTGACCACCCACAAATTACTACATCAAGGAGATAAAGAGTGTCTGGAGGATAGCAACATCGTTTTGTATTCATGAAAGTCGCCGTGTTTGTCCACCTACTTTCCCGCTTTGTTTCGGCGGTTGATCCTGTCGTGCCTCTTTTCGGCGGCCAACTTTTGGGTACGCACAAGGGCCTCACGCTCTGCACGTCGAGCTTCTTGCGCTGAGGTCATCGCTGAGGAACCGTTGGCGAAACGCTGGATGTTTAGCTCTTCCTCACGTGCGTCCGAGCGTTCGTCCATGTATTGGGCGAGCTTGTGCTGATAATGACGGCGCGAATTGGTCGAGAAATTCCCGAACACCAGGCGCCCTGGACCCTTGCGCTTGAAACCAGGCTTCTTCTTCTTTCCTTCCTCTTCTTCATCTTGGGTAGGCTTGCGGCGTGCAAGGTTCTTGGTCGATGGAGTTAAGTTGGGGGTATTCAGTAGGATCTGGTACAGGTTTGTTCCAGAAGACTCCTCTCCGATGCTGCTTGGCTTCATCTGCTCAGCATCCATCGTGGTATCACGGCTACTGTCAGCCTCGCTTTTGGTTTGAACGACGCGCTGCAACTCGGAAAGCGATGACGCAATGTGCTTCTTGCGTGTAGCACTTGCTCGGCCAACGAGAAGCAACTGGAGCTGCGGAACTCGAGCTCCTGAAGCTGTAAGGTCGCACGAGACTTGGACTTCCACCTCATCCAGTATCCGGAACACTGTGTGCTTATCGTCGGGAGCAACAACTTCAAGCGTCTCGCGCTCGGCGTCGCCCCAGACAAGTCGAGCCTGAGGGATTCGGCGAATGCACTCGGCACCAGCAAATGCTCCCGTTGCGGGATCCGTGTCTACAATCCGAACACCAAGCAGCAACGGATCGATTTGCACCACACCACTCTTGTCGCGCAAGTACACCGGCGCACGAAAATCATACTTGGGCACGTACACGATGAAGCCGTTCTGCTTGAGGGCTGTGATGATCGCCGGGACCTTCACCGTGTGGCTGCTGAAGTACAGAGCCAAGAACAACTCGTCACAGGCATGTGCCGCTAACTTCGCTTGTCGGTTCTTCTTGTTGAGGTGTCGAGACAGCGGTACCAATTCCTCTGGCGGGAAAAGGTTATCTCCATCAGCGATAGCTTCGTCGGCAAGGACCGGAGCCGCTTCTTCCTTGGCTGGGGACGTAGTAGATACTTGAAGCTGGCTATCCACCGACGAGATGAGGTCGTCAAGGAAGTCCTCGTCCTTGGGGAGCACCAATGGCGCCGAGGGCTTGACTGCTGTTCGCTGCAATGCCGAAGTGTTACGAGGCGTTGGGGATGCAATCGCCGCGAGAAGTTGACGATGGACGATAACGTCGGCATACCGACGGATCGGGGACGTGAAATGCGTGTAGTATTGCAGACCCAAGCCGTAGTGTGCAAACCGCGTGACATCACCGTTCGAGGACGCCGCATCTACGGCCGCCACAGCACCCGAGCTCACATACTCGGCCTCAGTCATCACGCGCACGGCTAGAGACTTCAATAAGGACATCGTCTTGCTGTCCATGCGCCCCGAACGTTCCGCTGCAGCGAGCGACTGCTGCAATGTGAAGTTGTTGGTAGCGTCAATGACCACGTCGCGCGCTTTAGCAAGCTGAACAAGCTGCGTGAATCGGTCTCCGGACGGAGGCGGGTGTCGACGCAACAGTGCGTGGGTGGGAAACCGCTCCACGAGTTTGCGAGCTACAGTCGAATTCGCAAAGATCATGAGCTCGGCAATGGTACCGTGGATCTCCAAGCTTTCTTTGACTGTAATCTCCACGTCTTCTTGACCAAGCTCCGAGACGTTCAGGGAAAAGCGAACCTCTTCTTGCTTGGACAGATCCAAACCACCTTGAGAACCACGAGTCCGACCGAGCCGACGACCGACATCAGTCAGTATGCGAAGGTCTTCGCGAATAAGCTGCTGAAGCTTCATCGGAATCCGACCTCCGGCTACACCCTCCACATGTTCACTTGGCGGTGGTTGTGACCTGGCTGACCCTCGCCGCGGTGAGTCGTCAGCATCGGCATTAACACCCTGCAGGAGGCGATGCGCTTGCTCATACGTCATTGATGAACAGTTGCGGATGATTGTACGCCCAAACCACGTGGAGTTCTCGATGATCGCGTACGTTTCACCGTCCAGCTCACACATGACACTCACAGCGAAGCGATCGCGGTTCTCGTGTAGAGAACACAAATCGGCACTGAGTACTGAAGGCAACATATCAAGACGCTGACCCACGAGATACACTGTTGTACCACGACGCCTGCCCTCTAGGTCTAACGCCGAGCCGTGTTTGACGAAGTACGACACGTCGGCGATGTGCACACCAAGCTCCACATTGCCATTGGGCAAGCGTTGAATCGACATGGCATCATCGATATCCTGACAGCCGTGAGGATCCACACTGAAAACGCGGTGCGTCTTGCGCAGATCACGACGATGCGGAACTTCTTCGTCTGGAACTTTCCAGTTTAGCAGCCCACATCGGGCTGGTCTTTTAGCTGTTGAACATTCGGCCACACAACCGCCTTCAATGTCGATCGGGCATTCGTCACTCGATGGAAGACAAGCTAGAGCTGCCTCACTGAACGGGGCTTCTTCCACTTCGTTGTCCACGAGTAAAGCGCTGAGTTCTGTCTGCAAACTTCCGGGGGCTCCGAGGATTCCGACATAGTGTCCGTTTGGATACGAGCTGTCCGCAGCCCAGCTATCAATGACGACCTTCAGGCGTTTGTCCAGAAGCGCATCAAGTCGCTGTGAACGCAGACGGACCTTGGGTAGTCGCACATCCATCGGCACAGCAAGTGCGTAGTCGTCTCCTCCATTTACAGTGGAAGCGATAACTGTAGCAACGTGGTACCGCGGCGAGCGACTGATAATGCCGACAACTTGTCCAGTAGGAATCGCTCCTGGCACTTGCTCGTCAGCATCTGACTCAGATTCATGTTGGTGTTCATCCTCATCTTGAGTGTAGTGCACCAGCAGACGGTCACTCTGCGGGGTGCGCCAGTGCGCCTTCGGCAGTATCTCCACAGCTACACGATCTCCATGCACTCCACGGTTCATTGCAGCTCGTCCAAAGACGAACACTTTCTCGACTGCATGCGGGCCTTCCACCAACACATACGCTTCCATTGGGTTGTGGGTGCTCACCTCAAGTTTTCCAGCTAGCACTCGAGACGCTGGTTGCGCCAATGCTTCCTCCAGCTGTGCAGGCTTCAAGTGCGGCGCAAACTCGGATTGAGAGCTCAGTACATTGCCGTTCTCGTCAGGAAGCCGCTGAGCCTCCTCGTACCTCACAGCTTCAGCCGTATTGGCAGCGAGCTCCAGCAAGAACGCTGTATCCGCCGAGTGTTTCGGCAGCCTCTCCTCCAGAAACGCCTCGCACGTGACCGCCTGTGCATTCACCACTGCAGCGAGTTGCACACTCACGGCCGCATCGACATCTCTCGTCATGAACACCACCCTCGCTTCAGGTGGAAAGTGTCCCTGGGTCACATACCACTCCACCGACTTCAACACAGCTCGATCATCTCTCACCGTCTGCAGTTCGTCCATCGCCGTTGGCTCCACGAAGGTCTCCACGTGGTGCTGATCCGGGAACAGGTAGACGCTGACGCCCCCTTCAGCGCGCTGGTCTTCTCCTCTGAAGAACTTCCTGAGTCTCGACGCGTCGCGACTGGGCGCCAGTCTCAATGCAGCGTGCAGCGCACTCTCCAGCACCAGCAGGCGCGGCGCCGCGCGACAGAACAGCGCCTCCTCCTCCAGCAGCTCCATGCACTGCAGCAAGCTGAAGGCGTCGGGCACCACGTACTCCCCGTCGCTGGCTCGGGGCAGCACCTGCGCCGGCAGCAACGCGCGCGCGAGTCGACACGCAGCGCAGGAGGCCACGCCGCAGTGCACGTCGCGGCGCAGATAGCGCTCCTGCGCCTTCATGGCGCCAGGTTTGCGCCGCCGACTGCGCTCCACGAAGCAGGCGTCGGTGCGCACCGCCTCCCAGCGCGGAGCTCCATGTTGACGCAGCCCCACGCGCAGGTTGCGAGTTTCTTCCTCCTCCTGTTGCTGCTGCTGCAGGAGCGCGCGCAGCCGGCGAGCCTCCTCCTGCTCCTGGAGCTGCCACGCCGTCGCCATCGCGATCTGCTCGAGTTTTGTCGAATGAGGGGTGGGTACACCAACTGGTGAGATGGCTCACCTTGAAACATGCGACGTGTGAGAATTAGATCACTGCAACGTGCAAGTTCGTCGGAAGATATTCCACACGGCTAGGAAAGGCATAAGCTTAGGCTTAGCATTAACGCTGTTACTATCGACTAGATCGATTACATGGTAGTCACTGATGGTTTTCCCACTTGGTGTGGTGCTGGTGCAGCCTCGCGATCACGTTAGCCGACATGCCGGGCACCCTCCGCAACTCCTCGAGCTGTTTGAAATACAACAGGTATCGCGTACGGTAAGATAACTTCACAAAGGAAAAGATAAAAGACGTGCAAGTTTACCTGTTGATACGGCCGCTTGTCGAGCACAAGTTCGGCCCTTTTAGCGCCGATAGCGTGAAGATCCGTGAGGTCGCTTGTCGTGCCGTGGTTTAGAACAGACATCAAGTCCCGCTCGAGAACGTTCACCATGTACGCAGCGGTCGATAGTTCTTGGGATGGCGCTTGATTCTCTGCTGCCGGGCACTCTTGTTGTAGCCGGTCAAGACGTTCAATCAGCCTAGTGCTCTCCTTCGGGAGAAGATGGTTCGCCCGCTTGAAGATGCTGTAGGCGGTGACAACACGGCGCTTCTTTTCAAATTCAATGGCGAGTCTGATAAGATCTTTCGCCAATATCTCGGACTTCTTCTCCACAGTGGCAGCAGCGGCAGGCGCTGGAGGACTTTGGTTGGTCTGGATAGAACCTTCGCTCTGATTCTCCTTGTCAAACGCAGGGTCATTAGTCCATAGTGCCCTGGGGTGTGATGCCACGCTCTCATTGTCCGTCGAAATACACCTTTGATTCGACGCAGCCTGGCTGACGGAGATCGGTATTTCTCGGTCGTTGGATCTACCGTTAGGCTCTGCCGTCGATGCCACCAGCGGTGGATTCTGCCTTGTCTGGGCTTCGCTTAGCGCGGTAGAAATCTCTCTATCAGAAACGCAGCTGGGCTGACGCTGAAGGGGGTCCACTGGCTTCAGCTCGCCATCATCGTCGATAACAACGGGAGATTGGGGACTCCCTTGCTTACTTCGCGTCACTGCAGCTGGCTTCGGCGCACTGGCACGTTTTGCTGATACCGGATGTGGTGGCCTCACTTTGGCGGTAGAGGCTGGGCTAGTAAATGCCATAGCGCTAGCTCCATCGATGACAATGGGATGCTGGAGACTCCCCCCTTCCTGGCTCTGAGCCGCTGAAGCCAATTTTGAGCTCTTCGGCGTTGGTAGCGGTAGATGCGGTTCCGCAGTGACCACTAGACTTGGTGTCGTAGGTTTAGCGGCATTCCTTCGAAAGTCGGGAGACACACGAGCTGCTGAAGCTGAGTTTGGGGTCTTCTCGGTTGACACCGGTAGAGGTGGTTTTACGTTGATAGACTTCGCCACATTCCTTCGAAAGTCGCTAGCCGCACGAGATTTCTTCCGGGTAGACAAGTTCTTGACGCTTGGTTCCGCAGAGGTGGCCGTGGCAGTTGTCTTGGTCGAACATCCCATCGCCTTCGCCTCCACGAGTCTCCTCTTGACGCCACCATTTCTCGTAGCAGTTCCACCCAAGCTGCATCTGCTGCCCCCACCGGTTGTGTTTTTATTGCTTCCCGCCTTCTGCTTCTGTAGCTTGGCCTGCCGCCAGAGTGCCAGCTTCTCCTCCATCGTCAGCCTCGCTGTGCCATTATCTCCAATACTTCCACCCGCTGGCATCCCCTTCTGCACCTGCGAAGGCGAAATAACGCTCTGCCTATGAGTAGTAGTCGCTGCTGTCTTGTGGCTAGCCCCGTCGGCCTGCTGAAGCCCCCGTGGCGCAGCTCCAGCCGCCGATCCTGCCTCCATCCCGCGAGTAAGAGGCGCGTGAGTATAATTTGAATTTGGGCCGGAATAGAGCAATTGGTACCAAAAAGTAGTCATCATCTATTTAGAGTGCCTTTGTATTCGCAACGGCGGATGCGGGTCAAGGAATGCCGAGCACGCGTCCGCCGCTGCAGCATCATCCTACTGCTGCTGCTCCAGCTTCTTCTTCTCCTCTAGCTGCTGTCGCACCTCCATGACGGCCGCCGGGTTCGGGTGGTACTTGGACGGGTCAATGGCGCGGCCGCCGCCCATGGTCTCCTTGTCACTACGAATGGGCTCAGCCGGCTTGTCCTCCTCCGTGATGCTGCCCAGGCCGACGTCGCTCGAGTAGTTCTCCACCTTCATGTCTGTAATGCCCAGCACGTCGTCCTCGTACTCCGAGCGCGTGAACTTCTCCGCCACCATGTACGGGTCGTCGTCGGCACTGCCGAACGGCGAGTAGATGAAGCTGTTGGCCAGCGGGTCCTCCAGGATGAGCGTGAAGGGCTCCTTGCTGCGCTTCAGAGCGTCAAGGCGCGCCAGCCACGCGTTTAGCAGCGAGCGACCGCCGTCACTGTCGCCCATAGCGAAGGGGTTGCCCTCCTCGATGTTCTGGCGAATCTTGTCGAGCAGACCCTCCAGCGTCGTGTACAGGCCACCAAGCGAACCGTGCGCCATCTCCAGCTCGATCTCAGGGATGTTCACACACGCCGAGTCCGACTTGAGGATATCGCGATCCATCACGTCCGGGTCCTTGCTGGCGTCCACCTTAAGCGTGATGCGCTCGCCCTGGGGCGGAATAGCGCCGCCAGCCTTCACCTCGTTGGTCTTGAACCCACACGCCTCACAGTTAAACGACATAATGATCACCTCCTTGAAGTGAGGGATGTCCGTCATGCACATGCACGAGAAACCAGGCGCCTGGCAAGCGAAACAGTCGGCGGGGATCTGGATCACCTCCTTCTTGGCAATGTTAGCCTCCTCCACGAACTTGTCCAGGCCTTCGTTGCGGTGCGGCAGTACGCGCGGGGTCTGCGTGGGCGCGTCGTGCGACATATCGGGCTGCAGGCCGCAGTCCAGGTCCTGCTGCTCCGAACGGTAGTAGTTCGTGACTTTCATCTTGGGGTCGGCCGCGGGCGCAAGCGGGTTCTCAATGTGCGAGTTGCCAGAAGGGTCGTCCAGCACAATCTTGAACGGCAGCGTGATGCCAGCAGACATGAGCGCGAGCTTGGCAATGAACTCGTCGATCTTCTCGGTGGTCTCCGGGTCGATCTCGCGACGGTGCTCCTGGTTCTCGCGCAGGTCCTCAATTGCCTTTTGCAGCACACCTTCGATGGTGTTGATACTGCCGCGCTGCGTCTCGCGCGGGATCTCAAAGTCCAGCGACGGGAAGTAGATGACGCCGGCGTCGGCCTTGATCAGCTGACGGTTCAGGTCCTGCAGCCATAGAGACAACCACGCACCAGTCAATACCATTGGTCTCTGATGTTTCGAATGTCTCCGCTCATTGCAAGGCTTGCACGCACCTCCCTGTCCGTCACCTCGAGCTCGACCTTGGCGCCCTGCTCCTGCACCTTGCCGCCGAACTGCACCTCGCTGTTCTTGAAGCCGCAGTGCTCGCACTCGAAGGACATGAGGATGACCTCGCGGAAGTACGGGATCATGGTGAGCAGCAGTTTGGTGGTGCCGTCCTCGTGGCAGTTCATGCAGAGACTCTCCATGGTCGTGACCTCCGGAACGTCGTCCTCGGCCTGCAGCGCGTAGATGGACGGCGCCGGCGCCTTGTTCTCCTCTCCGTTCTCGTCCACGTCCTGCAGGTGGAACCGCTCGTCCACGTTGGGGCGCGTGCCGCCCAGCACCTGAGGAGCCTTCTCCGACATGGCTGCTCGCTGGTCAGCGGGTTAATCAATCAATGGCTGGCTCTGGAGAATGGCTAACCATAATCGCTGTTTAGAGGTATTCCCGTTCGGGAACAGGTTTTCCTGGACTATTCTGGCCAGAAACGAAACACAATTGTGATTTGTCACTGCTCTTAAGCTGTCGGCCAAAAAAGTGGCCGCGAACTTACTAACCCGTGTCGGAAAGACCGCGCGTTTTTCGCATAAGACAGCCCTAAAGGGCGCGATCTTTTCCGCACGTTTTCGGAAGTTCGCGGCCGCCGAACTTACTAACCCGTGTCGGAAAGACCGCGCGTTTTTCGCATAAGACAGCCCTAAAGGGCGCGATCGTCTCCGCACGTGTTCGGAAGTTCGCGGCCGCCTTTTTTGGCCGACAGTTTAAGAAAATTTGTACCATAAAAATGGCACGTCATAACTTCAATATGAGAGTCTGTAACTGCTCAAGATGCGCGTGCACAGCTTTGGCAGATCTCGCGGCTACCGCTACCATGGCCAAATTGCTCTGCACGCGACGGAATCGGTCCTGTCTGGATGGAGGCAACGCTGTCCCAGCAGGGCCGGGATTGGGCAGACGCATTATCACTGCTAGCGAGCGCTTGAAGTATGTTTCGGCTTCCTGCAGCAGCAGCGAGATACGTTAGAATGGCTCTAAACAGAACGGAAAGGACAGACCAATCGCGAGGGCGCACCGCGAAGTCACCCAGCAAGAAGCAGCATTTTCCCAAGGCATCGGTGCACGTCACAGTTTGCTCGTCGGAGGGCCCGAACAAGTTTTCAGCGTGCTTCAAGCACCGCTCAAACAAGTCACGAGCTTCGTCCGTTCGTTTCTAGAAAATACAGATGAGCTGCGTTCGTCACAACCAGAGAGCCAATATCTTCCTACCTGAGCAAGGAGGACAGACGCTAGTCGTACTGTTAGATGGAAGAGCTTGGCATTGTAGCCTCCGCCATAGCGCTCACTCAGAATACGAAGCAGCGCATTCAAGTGTCTTTCTGTATCGCTCAGCTTCCCTGCTTGCTCACACGCGATTGCCAGGTTTTCTAGTGCAATCGACGTCTCATGATCCGATTCGCCCTTCAAGCTGTAAAAAGATGACAAGCATCCTCTTGTTAGGCCTGGCGAACCACTTAGCTCGGTAAGAAATTTCATCCAAAACCTACGCTGTGAGCGTGTTGAGTGCTTCCATGAAGCAGTGAATTGCTTGGTCGAAGCTTTCACGTAGTAATAACATCTCAGCAAGCGCACTAACCCATCGGGCCGTCTCTAAATGACTACGACCGTGGGTGGTCTCACAGAGTGTCAAGCCGCAGTCAGCCATAGCGAATGCAGCCTCTAACTTTCCGTCTTCCCTAGTTTGATCAAAACGAGTTATGTGAGATAGTATTCTGCAAGTCGAAAGTCCCTGAAAGATAGCAAACCTGTACAGATTCACGAGCTTGCTGTACGTCCCAAGAAGACCAGGGTGGTTCACCCCAAAGCACTGGCGTTTAAAGTGAAGGGCCTGAAGCTCCAGTCGAATACTTGAATTACGTTCTTCCGCCAACGCGCGCTCGAACTCTTTGACTGTGGTGTCGTTGGCGATAAGCTGCTGACGATACTCTGCTAACTCTGTATAAGCAACCAAAGAAGAGATCATGAGGGAATCAATTGAAAAACCAAATATCACCGTGCGTCGCCTGACCTTCACCACTTAAACCCAGCGGCTTCCAGTCTTTCAGTAAACGAGTATGATCTCGACGAGATAATGAGACAGAGAGATCCAGCGGTGTGTCGCCTTTAAGGTTTTTCCGTCGGACGTCAGCACCTCCTTCTAGCACCAGCGTCACGCACTGCAGATCTCCCCACCCAGCTGCCAAATGCAAAGGCGTGTTTCCTTGCTAGACGATTGCTGGAATTAAGTTATGAATCGCCAAGATATGCTCAAAAGAAGCTATTGTACCTTACCCAGTCTTGCAAATCCACATTGGCTCCTCGAGCAACGAGATGTTCGACCAAGGAGCTGTGTCCGTATCGACAGGCGAAATGCAGCGGACTCCAACGTGTTCGCTAAGAGCAAGAGAGACAAACAGTTAGATCTTCTAACACTGAGCAAGTCATCTATCGCAGACTTCGTTCACATACAAACTCTTGAACATCGATTGAGGCGGCAGCTTTGCGGTCCAAAAGCGAGCGTACTCGCTCGACTTTGCCATACTGCGACGCATACCAAATCGTCCAAATGTTGGAAGCTGCATCCCGTTCCATTTTCTGGATCGGCGATGGCATACTCTTCTTCTTGGGCGAATCCGTCATGGCGCTGAGCAATTGAAAAGTAATTCAGAAGTGACAGGGATTTTGGCAGCGTTCATGAAAGTTATTTTTTGCTATGCTTTGTACGGGTCGTTTCAATTGCCAAGCTCATTTAGGCTGCGGGCCTTGAAGCGTTTTCCTGTGTGTGGGAAATCGACATGGAACGCTAGCTCTGTGGGGTTCATCAACGTGAAGCAAAGCCGCTGTTCACAACATGACTAGCGAGTTCACTGACATTTCAGGGGTACGTGCGGGGGTGTTGCAGCCTTTAGAGCGGTGAAGGCCTAAAGCATTTTGTCTATTGTTTATGGCAGAACACACCCTTGCGAGGCAATGAAAGGCAACCGAAGAAACGTGGAGGGCTATCTGGAAGAATGCGGCTACTCCCACTAGCAGATACATCGGCTCAAGGAGCTTACGAAATGTTTTCAAGTAATAACCCCTCTAACGGAGGAAAAAGCGGTCTGGTGACACAGAAACTTAAGAAGATCACACATAAGCGCGAGTTGGTTGAAGCTGTTCGAAAAGCTACCACGCCCATGATGCTTCCTGGCCGCGATTCTCCCTTATCTAGCTCAGTTCGAGGTTTGCATGAGGGAAGCGGTGGCAGCGGAGGACCTGAGACGGATTCCAGTCAGCGTGACATTGAATGTTTGGAAGATGGCGTCCATCTGAATGCTCGTAAATTCAACGAACTCAAGCTCATGGCTGAACGGAGGCAGCGCGAGCTTAACGGTTTATTGGTACGCGTTGTTCATGGTATCAATTGGAGTGAAATGGTCTGATGCCGTCCTGTTTTCTGTATCCATTTTACAGGATGAGCTACGCGTGTTGCAGTTAGAAAACGACACGCTTAGCCGCATACAGAACCAAGATACCCCGATATCCAAGAAAAACATACAGATCAAGCAACAGATTACACAATGCACAGCTAGCATGGAGGAGCAAATGCATCTTCGGCGGCAGCTCGAGCACATGATTCGACGATTACAAACCACGCAGTTGCGAGTGGATGCACAGCTCACGGGTATGGCCGCAGCGGTGGATAGTAGCGAACGCGAAGTCGAAGAGGTGAAAATGCTTTGCAGACAACTCGAGGTCGGTAAGAGCCGCGCAGTGCAGTTCCTTCAGGAGGTTCAGTTGCAACTGCAGATGGAACGGAAAGCTAGAGCGCGTGAGCTTGGAGACCACGAGGTTCGCGCTAGAAACTCGCAAAAGATGGAGGCTTGGCGGCTCCAGCGCGCTCATGAGCGCGCGGAAATGGTGGCAGAAATGCGTGGAGACTTGTCAGCTGAGGAGGAAGCTCGCCTGGTGCGTAGCATCGAGAACCGCGAGCGTGCCAGCGAGGCCTTGCACGCAGCAAACCTAGTCAAGTCGCAAAAGAATGCCGACTTTGAAGCGGTACTTGCCGAGCTCAAGCTTGCGATGGGGGCCTCAACTCTGCGCGAAGTTGTTGAAAAAATTGCCGCTCAAGCTGCCACCAGTGTCTCCTTGGACAAGGAGAAAACACACGCAGAAGAGCGACTGATTACTGTACGACAGGAGAAGGAGCAGGTACTGCAGGAGTTGAACGAGCTCAAGGCTTCGGGCATTGGGGGTATCGAGCTCAATCGCGAAGTTTACAACACTTTGGAGAGCGAAATCCAGCAAGCGAAGGCCACGCTCAAGGTGAACAAGTCGGCCTACGAACGGCTGGATGGCGTCATGTCAGCAGTGCGACAAGGATCGTTTGGCTTGGCACGGCGGCTACAGGCTTTCGACGACGTGCTCGAAACTGGTATGGGGGACAACAGCTCTGGAGCTGGCGGTGCTGCGGGTGCAACCGGAAGCGGAGCTGGGGCTGGTGGCAACGGCATGACGCCGACCAGTTCCATGATGTCCCTGATGTCGGGCGGTGAACACGCTGGGTACCTCGTTACGGCCGAGCTCAAGCTCACGAAAATCCTCGAAATTGTGGGTCAGTCGAATTCGTCCGTCAACAGCTTCGGTGGGTATGACGGGGCTGGTGGTGACGGTAACGCTGGCGCTGGTGATGAAAATTCGCAAGGAAACAACCCCGAGGACGGTGGCAACAACGCCCACCTGGAAATGCTGGAAGACGGTCACACGATGTGGTCGCCAACCACAAATAATGACCCGCGGCTGCACGAAAACAACATTCGTGTCCGCCCATCAACGCGGGGGCTGCCTTCCGCTTCACTCATGGCAGCTCGGATCGGCATCACAATTGCCGATAGCGACGACGAGCCAGATTCCGCACGCTCTGAAGTCTCAGCGACCGGATCGGAGATCGACGGTGAGCGCATGAGCGCACTGGTCCCCTCGCGTGATATCCTCAAAATGAGCAGCTCGCGACACTTTGCCGAAGTCATGCGCAAGAAAGAGGTATGTCTATCGGTGTTTTGGTTGGTATTACCCGAAGCTAACCATACTTCTGCGTTGTTCAGTTGGCGGAGAAGCAAAAGGTGGCGGCTGAGAAGGGCATTTCGGACGAGGAGATGATGGCTAAGCTGCGGAAGCGCAACCAGCTCGAAGCCGACGCCCGCCTCGCAACATCACCAACACGTCACGGAGCCGAGCTTTTCTTCGCCAAAGCCGCCGCAGTGGCGAAGGACGCCAACGGAGGCGAGGTGTCCAGCTCACTTAGCGGCCCGGTACTCAACCCCAGTCAGTCCTTAGCTTACGTGACACAACTACACTTTAACGATCTCTAGTCAACGGCAAGCAACACGATCGAGATGGAAACACAAAAAATTACTATTAGATCTGTATACCCTGGCGGACTTTTGCTAAGCCTCTGACCGTTTGGCATTGGCAGCGGCACGCACGCTCTAACTGACGTTGCCCGTGCCACCCACCTGGTCAGGACAACGATACTCCTCAGGCAGCAGCGAGCGCTGCAGCTTGTTGAAGGCGAACTGGCGCTTGCCCGTGTTCTTGAGCGCGTTCTCGATACGCACACCGTGACTGCGCATAACGGAGACGGTGGCGGGGACGCGGTGCTCCGGCAGATCGTGATGGCGCTGCAGGATACGCACCTGCTCTAAGGTCACGGACATGGCTGTGCGATCCTTGGCGCTCTTGCAGACCGTGACACGGCCGCCGCCAAGCTCCCGGCACAAGTCCGAGGACCGCTTCAAAATTTCCGTACGCTTCGTCTTCACCAGGCTCTGAGCTGCTTCGTTAATACACGCCTCAAGCGCACGCAGCTCTTGAGTCACTTCGTCCTGTGAGAGATGGAGCGGCGACGTGATTGTCGAGTCCGTAGACATGGCCTTGTAACGATGTGAT
The DNA here is from genome assembly GCF_000149755.1 of Phytophthora sojae. Lineage (NCBI taxonomy): Eukaryota > Oomycota > Peronosporomycetes > Peronosporales > Peronosporaceae > Phytophthora > Phytophthora sojae. The sequence continues at coordinate 11,131,811 of NW_009258116.1, forward strand.
CCGGCGCGACTTCGACTAGATGACGAAAGACCGCTCAAGCCGTTCGTAGGCATAGCTACCACTAGACGACGGTACTTCTCGCAGAACGACTTGAGAGGCTTCAGACTGCGGAAGTTGATGATGTCCTGCAGCTCCGTCTTCGCACGCTCGGTGTTGTTGGCAATCGTCTGCATCTCATTGATGCCCTGGGAAAACAGGACAGGTGTCACGTGGATCTCACCTCCAGCTGCAAGGCGCTCAGGCAGCTCCACTTCGCTAGTGGCGACCTGTACCGTCACAATGTACTTGATGTGAGAGCGCTTCGCACCGGTCTTGTTTGACACATTGACCTTCACCACACCAGCTTCGTCAGCCACATCCTTACGGCGTGACATACGGAAGGAGAAACGGTTCATGGGCTTGTCACGAACATCTTGAATCACGAACGCCACACAGCTCAAATGCTCCACCGCACCCGCCATGTCTTCAAGCATGCCGATTTCTTTGCCATGTGTAGACAGCAATGACTCCACTTGGAAGAGGAAACCCAGACTGGAAAACTGACGGAGCATATCTTCACCCCGGGCAACGTCAGGGTTTTGAATAGCAACTTCCACTTTGCGCACGAAACTGCAGGTCAGTGCAGCCATTGCCTGAGCGAACGCGCAATCCATACGCAGCTGCAGGTCCCATTTGAGATTATCGTATTCACGCACTTCCTCGGGCCACTTGGACAGGTCCAGGTCAGCTTCTGCAATCTTAGCCTCCATTTTCTTGCGCCTGTTCTGATACGAGAGAATGCCGCCCTTGTTGAACTTGTAGACGTGTGCTGCAGGGGCGCCAACAGTCGTAAAATCGTATGCAGACACCTCCTTTGACGATCGTCTCCTCTCATCATTGATGAAAGCATTCGTTGGACCAATAAGCAGGTCTTGGATGTGCATGTTGATCGGCACGAAGCGCAAATCAGCCGACTTCTTCTCAACGCTGGCCTTGAAATAGTTCTTGTGCTTGTCGCGATTCACCAGGTATTGGATATTCCTGCGGAGCATGGCCACATATTCTTTACGTCTTCGTACACGATCCTCGAGCCACTCACGAGCAAGTGATGAGTCTGTGTCATCCTGGATCTGGCCGATCAGCGTGCCGTAGAACCCCATGTTCTGCTTGCCCTTCTTCTGGTTGAGGAAGTTGTGCAGGTCTTCGCGCGCACGGTCAGCTTGCTCCTGACGCTCCGCTGCAATCAGCTCAATCAGCTGTCGCGGAATTGCATTCGAGTAAACACTTTCCTGCAGATCCTCCACCACGAGACCGCCGCCACCATCTTCCGTATCGTATTGGAAGAATCGGATGATGTTACCGATGTTCTTGTGAGACGAAGCCTCGTCGCGGTTCGAAATGTCGCCTGGCATCATAACTGTCTGGACACTCAGCTCAGCGTTCTTCGCGTTGCCCATCAAGATACTGTTGATCTCGCTCTGCAGCGACGGGAATTCCTCTAAAATCGCGCATGTGTGGTCATCGGACGGGTGAATGTTCAACGAGTGGCCGCTTGCTGCAGCATCCAATACTGCCTGCGACGACGTCACAAACTCCAGCACAGGGTGGAACATTGTCATCTGGAATGAGAGCTGCGGGTTCGAAGCCGTGTCCTGGCTGCCTTGGCTAGAGCTCGACCGGTCCAAATAATGCGACGAGTTATCACGCTTCCCCAATGTGCTCGCGTGCACCATAAAGCGCAGTAGCGTGTTGGATGCTGGGCCAATTACAGGTACTTCCAGCACGGCAACGAAAGGGAAAATAGCGTGGGTTGAGCCAGTTGTCAACACCGACTCCGTTTCTCCCGCCACTCCGACCGGTTCCGTAGTTCCCACGCATTTCCAGGCAGCCGCAGTTGAGATGCTGTGCAGCGAGTTGCTTGACGTAATAGTCTCCTTCGACGAGTAGAAATCAAGCGACACGAAACACGCGCGGTCAAATGACGCCGGAAGTTTCAATCGCACAATAAGACGCAACCGACTGCCGGGCTCATCGTTGTTCAGCATCGACTCTCCCATGCTCAAGCGGTCACGAAGCAGCTTCGAGTACGGCATGTGGCTTGACGAGGTAGAAGAACGAGGTGTGTAGTTGAAAACGTCCTCCTTCGAAGACTGATCCACCGAGGGCGCCTCGTCCTGTCGGAAGTTCTCCGTACTGGGGTTCCACTGCAGGAAGAGTAGCAGGAGTGGCGGTAGGCTGTGCGGCAGCCACACGATGAATATGTACCACACGACATCCGAAAGCTGGTTATCCTCGCCCTTGTGCGACACATACTGCGCGATGTAGATTACCTGAGCCGAAACGTAGAGGACGCACGTCGTAGCGATGATAGCGTAGAAAATCGTAAGAGACTTGCGGATGCGTGCGTCGGACGGGTCCTCGTTCAGCATCAACGTTCGTCCACGGCTCATCACCATGCAGCCCAGAATCATCAGCATTAGCGTGTAGACGATAAATCCAGTACCGAAAGCCAGGTAGAATGCCTCCATATCGCACTCCTCAATGGCAGAGCGCACAATTTTACCCTCTGCTGCAATTGAAAGTGCGCACTCTTCCTCCGACGAACATGCCGTAGACTTCACGTCGTAAACGCACTCCAGCTTCTCTTCCGCCATAGCCGACACCACGACAATGAAGGCCAGCACGCACGCATTGATCAAAACGTACGCCATGACAACTGGAGACGTAAAGCTGAGCTTCTTGAAGCACTTGAACGACAGCACAGTTGCCCAGTGGAAACACAGCGACAGAATCATCGCGGTGTTGAAAAAGTACTGAGCAGTGTACCAGTGGACATAAGCCTTTGAGGGCTGAATGACCCATACCAGGTATCCGCCCGTCGCCGCAGCAAAGGAAAACAGCGCAGTGATCGCCACCAAATCTGTCCACAGCGTATTCACCGTCAACGGCAAGCCGTGCCACCTAATAATCACCAGCGAGAACAAAAAGCACGCGCCGTACACCACCACAGTAATAATGTCCAGCGGGGCGGCCTTGAGCGATCGACTGGCATCATCCAGCTCGTAAAACTGGATGGGTGAGTTATCCACAGCCGAAGCCAGGCCCTGGTACGCCGAGAGATACACCTTGTCAATAGCAATCGAGCTGTTTGCCGGGTTCTGGAAGGTCCGGAAAGAAATGTTGACTGTGTCTCCGTTCTGGATGCTGCCTGTAAAAGAATCCGGGATCGTGAAGGAGATATTCGATGCGCCAACAAACAAATTCAGGTCAACCGCAGAGGAGCTCTCGGAGTCCGGCAGCAGCATGGACGCGGTGGTCACATTGGTGATCAAAGTTCCGAACTCGTCCTCCTTGTCGCTCGCGACACGCAGCAAGAAGAACGCGCCTGCGCTCAGCACCGCGCCGCTCGTGACGCTAAGCGTCACCGACGTGGAGTCCATAATCGTGGGGTCCTCCGCCTCCATCACTGTGTTCGTAAATGATCCAATGAGCTGGTACGAGCTGGACGTCAAGTCCACCTGGAAGGCCTGCTGCTGTGTGTCGCTGTTCGACGCGAGACACCCTGTCCCCTCAAACTTCATGGACAGCGTCGTATCCTCCGAGAACGTGCCTGGCCCGAGTCTCGTCGTCACATTGTCCACCACGAAGTCGTAGCTGTTGTGCACTGCCATGAGCACCGCGAGGGCGTCGGCGTCCAGCGTCATGACGGTCGCGTTGCCGTCCCTCGAGCACTCCACGGCCGTGTCGGTCGTGCCGGCCCAGCAGTCGGACGCCTGTCCTTCCAGCACCCAGAGCGTCGGCGTGTCCAGCGTGATCTCGCACGTGAAGTTGCACGAGGACGCGGCCACGGACGCCGCCGTGAGGTCGAAGGTCTCGAGCATCTGCGGGAAGTTGTAGGTGGACGTGGCCACGAGCGAGCAGTTGGCGCACGTGCCGTTGAGCGACGAGGCCACGGAGAGGCTGGCCACGTCCGAGAGGTCGCTGCCTTCGTCCACGCTCTGCAGGTCCGAGGTGCGGCACTGCTTGACGCAGTCCACGGGGTCCGTGAAGAGCGTCCCCGTCGTGTCCGTCGTGTCCGTCGTGTAGAGGCACCTGTTGTTCTCGCACTTGTACGCGAGGGTCGCGAAGAAGTCCTCTGTGGCCGCATCCGCGCCGCCCAGCAGCAGCGTCGCCGCCGCCGCCATGAAGGCCACGGCCCGCGCCCCCGCCCGAGCTCCTGCTCCGCCGCCTCTCAGTCGTCCGATGGCGGCGGGGGGCATCTTGGCATTCCTCGGCCCGCGCGCGTCGCTGTCAGCCGCCAGTTTGGTCGTGTCTGCCTGCCTGTGTGTTCTGTCTGTCTGTATGGACCTGTGTACGGTGGACTGCGGCCGCGCCCACTGTGCTCCCGACGACGACGAGTCTCCTCCTGCTGCCTGCCTGTGGGCTGCGCGCGCTCAGCTCCGCTCAGCTCTCTCTGGGCGGCGAGCGGTTTATCGCGCTGTAGACCAGGTGCCGCCTGGTTGTTTCTCTCGTCTTTCCTCTCTCCCTCAACAGGCCGAAGAGCCAGTCGCTTCAGACAAATCACCCGCGAGATACACAAACTCAGTAGATACTGTTTTGTACTGCCTCAAACGTGTACTAAGTAAGTAATTTTATGGTTTCTTTGTTCCCAACGCACCTAATCCAATGTTTTAGGTTAGATACGTGGCGAACGGCACGATCAGGCGCTGCCTCGAATGCCGAATACCATTGTGCTAGCGACGACGCCGGCGCCGAGGCTGTCGAGCTGTCGGAATCCGAATCGTGTGGCGCCCGCCCGGTCTTAATGGGCTGTCGAGCTCGTCAGACCTGCTCCGGCAGAAACCGCGGGCGTTGGTTGCCCCCACTCTATGCTGCTACTAACTAGTGCTGGCCTTTGACCATCGGCCGCCACGTGCGACTTGGACCAGGCCAGTGGGTTCAGGCGGCTAAACGGGTCACCTCTCGACTCAGCATGGGTCCCAACTTCGGCTCCCAAGCAGCCCGCGCTCAAGACTGACGGTGGCAATGCTACGAGTGGCTGAAGCTGATGGCCTGCTATCGCGTTGTGGACGGCAACTTATATATCGACAGCAGGCAGGAAGCCCATTACAATTTCTTTCTCGAACGGAAAAGGGGGCGAGTCGCCGGGAAAGAGGCCGTCAAGCGTTAGCAATATGTTGCCGTAGTAACTGACCTGGAGGATACTGTAGTTCGGTGATCGATGGCTACAGGCGCTTCAACCTATATTCAGATCCATCTAAGCAACGCGATTGCGCTGTCGGTATCCTTTTTAGATCGATAAGAGCTCCGCTTGCACTGCAGAGTTCGCCGCTACTGGCTGGAGCTTGTATCATCATGAAAATCTGGGTGCAGATTTCGCCAGAGCACGGTCAAATTGAGTTGATACGATGAACGATGCTGCGTGATCGAGGTTTTCCTACGCGTCGGATAGCCCTTCCGCGGCTATTGCTCGTTTGTGGGGGCACGATGTGCTCGATCCTGTTGGTGGCATGACTGCTGTGTGCCGTTCCGTTAGTTTGGTTGGAGTACGTGCATCGAGATGCAGATGAGTGCACCAGGTCTCCAACACCGATTGCTTGCTGAGCATAACCACGGGGGCGCAGGCGAGGCATTGCCTCGGAGGCAACGGACATCTCGATACAGGATGCGGTTCTGGCAACTAAAGATAAAGCGTTGTGGTTGCTTTGGTGTACGGCGACGACTATCGCTGCCTGATACAGGACATGTTGACATCATAGTAATTACAGTACAATAGGATTGGCGATGGCACTAAGTAAGTGAGCCACCAAGGACTGCAACCCCTGCAGGGCTTTGCTACTGCCCGAAACGAACCCTTTCAGTCTTCGGTTACAGCACGACTGAAAGAGTTCGTTGGATGGGGACTCACAACGGTACTCCACCTCAATTAGCACCCCACTCTCCACTAAAAAACAAGTACCCCCAATCAACTTTAGGTACCCTCCTCCCTAGAACATGAAAATTTATCGACAAAGTGAAGCTCCTCTCTGTTGCTGGTCTAACATAGGAAGTGCTGAGCGTATTCAGCTAAGATACCATATTTTGCTATCGTTATAACTACCGGTATCGCTCTCACTTAACTAGAAAGTTCCAAGAGGTTGCATTGTAACTTGAACAATTTAAATCCGGAACAAGGATGAAATCTGATTTTGAGAGGAGTTTGAGATGGAAGTCAAATGGAACTTCTTAGTTCTTAGCTGCAAGCGCATACTTAAGTAATAAAAGTGTTTTAGGGGGGATATTTAATGCGAGTACCCCACCCTCAAATAGCACCCCACCCCCCTGGGGTACTAAGAACGATGTCCAAATGAAAAAGCAGGTGATTTTTCGGCTGGCAACTTATTTTTTAATTCAAAAAATAGAGAAATAAGTCGACGCGAAGTCCAAGTAAAAGTCGGCAACTTTTTTCGAAATCCGAATGAGAGGCATGTCGTGAAGTGACCACCGTTCAACAGGTCAGCCAACGCCACACAATGCAGATAGTTCGACTCCGAGAAGTTCTAGGAAAATAGCCAACCACAAGACTAATATTACTATGTCAAAGCGTTGGGCGCGAGTATTCGGCGCTACAGAGTTATCTACTGGGCGTGCCTCACCTTGATGAGCGTTCGTCGCCATGGAATCTGCGGCAGTGAGCACTTGTTGGGTCGTGAAGCTCGCGTCCAGCGCTTCACTCATCATCTGCGAAGCGCCTTCACCGCTGAATCCGTGCTGATCACCGTCTCGAGCGCTGTAGCGCCGCTGCGCTGCTGTGTCCATGGTGGTTTGCTGCCGATGACAGAATAAGTCGATACCTCCCACAAAAAAGTAGGTGGCAAACCTACTTTTTTACCCGACTTTATAAGTCGGCCAAACGCCCACTGACTTATTTTCATTGCATACACATTCTGTCAAACGTCGATGAAAAAAGTAGGTGATTTTCCATTTGGACATCGTTCGAAGTTGCACAGCACCCTTCACAATTGAGCGGACTATTCCTGGAGAGAGTTGGTTTTTGTGTGCGTATTATTTGGGCGGACTTTTTTCCAGGTTTGCGTCAGCCGATTGAGTGACCACCGAACTCACCGGACGTCACTTATCAATTCGGCTGAGCAATGGTGAGCAGCCTTCGTTCTCTGCGCCTGGTACTCCGTCATGGCGCTCTAACTCTCTGTGCTCCACTTGCGCGCAGGCGTCCGTCTTCCTGGGAGACCTGAACGACTACATCCAGCCGTCGCAGGCGTGTGTGAACCCGCTGTTCACGTCGGACTCGGTCCAGCCGGATGCCGCCGGCGCGCAGCCCAACGGCCTGGCCAAGATCACGCTGCAGACGGAGCTCTCGGCCGCCGACCTGGCCGTGCCGCAGCCCGTGAAGCCCAACATCATCCGCACCACGACGCAGGAGAAGGCCACCATCTCGCTGGACGACTGCCTCGCCTGCAGCGGCTGCGTCACGTCCGCCGAGACCGTGCTGATCTCCCAGCAGAGCTTCAAGGAGATGCTGGACGTGCTCGCCGCCAAGAAGCACAAGCACGTGGTGGTGACGCTGTCGCCGCAGTCGCGCGCGTCGCTGGCCGCGCACTTCGAGATGCCTGTCGTCGTGGTGCACCGCAAGCTCGTGACGCTCTTCCGCAACCTCGGCGTGAACCTCGTGATCGACTCGACGTGCAGCGGAGACTTCGCGCTGCTTGAGTCTCGCGCGGAGTTCCTGCACAGATACCATAACCAGCAGAAGACCGTTTGGGCGCGGCCGCCGTCGTCTGTGGCCGTCTCGTCCGCCAAGACGGAGTATCTGGAGCCCAGCACTTCGGCCAACCCGCTGCAAGACCCGCTGCGAGCGATGCCTATGTTGGCCTCGTCGTGTCCCGGTTGGATTTGCTACGCGGAGAAGTCGCAGCCCAATGCCATCCCGTTTATCGACACGACTAAATCTCCGCAGCAGATTGCGGGCTCGATCATCAAACGCTTCGTGAGTGGCGAGCACGGTGTTGCGCCGAGCGAAGTCTATCACGTAGCGGTGATGCCGTGTTTCGACAAGAAGCTGGAGGCATCGCGGAAGGACTTCCAGGACCCAGAGGACGCGACCAAGGACGTGGACTGCGTGCTCGCTACGACGGAGATCATCGAGCTGATTGAGTCTCTCAACGTCGACTTTGCGTCGCTTGAGCCCGCGAATCTCACTCCTGAAGAGGTCATGCTGAGCGGAATCTCTGAGGATGGATCGGTCGTATTGGGTAGCAACGTGAACGCCAGCTCGGGAGGCCACCTGGAGCACATTTTCCGCTTTGCTGCGAAGGAGCTCTTCAACGTGGAGGTCACCGGCCCGCTGGAGTACGTGGCTGGTCGCAACCCCGATTTCCGCGAGGTTTCGCTGGTCATTGAAGGGAAAGAGGTGCTGAAGTTTGCAGTCGCCTATGGTTTCCGCAACATCCAGTCGATTATGACGAAGATCAGGCGAAACAAGTGCCCGTACCACTACGTCGAGATCATGGCATGCCCAAGTGGTTGCCTGAACGGTGGAGGACAGATCAAGCCCAAATCGACCCTTCTGGCATCGGAGCTGCTCGACAACGTCACGAGTCGCTTCGAGGAGCTGCAAGTGCGCGACCCGACTGCCAACCCCGCGGTGAATTACGTGTACGAAAAGTATCTGGGTGGAGTGCCATTCTCCGACGCAGCGCGTGCAGTACTCCACACGCAGTATCACGCAGTTCCGAAGATGGAGCAGTCCAACCCGTTGGGCATCAAATGGTGATCGGCATTCAAGTAGAACAACCAGTGTAAGCTTAGACTGAATCAAGCCTGGGCGCTTTTTGCGCCCGTGCCAACGCTTTTCTTGTTATCTGGTGCTGCCGACAGTCTGTATGATGCCTGCCGCTATCTGCCTTTTTGTTGCTGCTCTTTACACATAGTTCTTCAATACGGACAAGTCTACAAGTCCTTCCGGGAAGCTTGTGCGGTGATGGCCACGGTCTCCTTGGCCTGGTGGCCAACGTGCACCGGGCACAACACGTTCGACTCATCAGCGTGGTGCTGGCCGTCCTTCACTCCCCACAGACTCTCGTGGATGCAGATATCCCGAAGGCTATGGCGAACCGCGCGCACCTTGGACACTAGCCACGCAGACATGGAGCTCTCGTCGATAGTTGCCGAGGGGTCCGTCGACTGGAAGTTCTCCACCTCGCCCAAAAATGCCTCGCGCCAAACGTTCGCCTCCTTCTTGGCTTCAACCTCCTCTTCGTCCATCCACTGCTGGCTGTGCAGTACCATGCAGCCCATAATGACAGGCAGGTACCACAGCGACGCCAAGAAGACCTTCTGCGCGGAGGCGTTGCTGGGCTTCGCGTAGAACTTGTGCGCCAGGTAAATGGTGTACGCGTTCACCACCGTTCCTTCGACCGCGAACATGTAGCTCGTGGCGTCCGTGAGCGCGGCCACAATCGGGATCGCGCCCATGTAGTACGAGTAGCGCAGCGCCAGCGCAGCACTCCGAGATCCCGTGGGGTCGTTGCACGCCACCATCTTGTACCCGCCGCGGCCGTAGTCCTTGCGGGACCGCCAGCTCAGCGCGAAGAAGTGCGGCATCTGCCAGCAGTACATCAGGTACGCGTGCAGTGCAGCTTCGGGCGCCATAATCGTGCCCGTGGCAGCAGCCCAGCCCATAACGGGTGGGATGGCTCCAACCACGGAGCCCACCCACGTGTTGAACTCGCTCTTCATCTTCATCGGCGTGTAGACGAGCGAGTAGAGACCGATGTTGAGCGCGCCGAGCGATGCCACCAACGGACTGCAACCCGCAGCCAGGATGGCCGTGCTGGCCGTGGCCGTCGCAGCTCCAAAGGCCAGCGCGTGCGGCCGCGAGATGCGGCCCGACGGCAGCGGGCGGCGGTGCGTGCGCTGCATCTTGGCGTCCAGCTCCACCTCCCAGCACTGGTTGAAGGTGTTGGCCGACGCCGCGGCCAGCGACGTGCCCACCGTGGCGGCGGCGAAGGTGCTCCAGGAGATTGGTCCGCCGGCCATGAGGAAGCCCGCGCCCGTGGTCATGACCACCAGCGCGCTGAGGCGCGCCTTGCCCAGCTGACTGTAGATCGCGAGGCGCTCCTTGAGCGTCATGTCCGCCGCCGCGTTGGCCAGCGGCGCCACGTCGGCCGCGTCAATTGCAGCGGTGGCCGCCGCCTTGGAGCTCGTGGCCGCGGCCACTTCGGCCGTCGGACGCGTCGACAGCACGCGGATCACATGGGGAGGCACGCGCAGCGTCGGGCGTCGGCCGTGCGACGCGGCGAGCAGCGCGGCGCGCGCGCGCGGGGCGGAGGCGAGCGAGAGCATGGAGACGGCGTCGAGAGAGGGAGGACCAGTGACCCACCGCCACCGCCGAGACCTCTTCGATTCTGAGCGAGTTGCTGTGCGTGCAGACAGCGATGACCCTCTCTTTGGTCGCGTGTCTCGTGCAGCACCTGACCTTGCTGGTGGTGCAAGCCCGATGGAGGGCCACGGCGAGTCGTGTGCGCCACACCACGGTGCCGATGTTTTGGTACAGCATCTGGTTCCGCCGGTTGAAGTGCACGCAATGCAATGCCCTTGGGGGCTATCCTTCGATGTCTACGTCGAGTAGTAGAGCTCCATGTTTTTTTATTGCTTGATAAGCGTCGTTTATTTGTTATGCGTCGCTCTCTGGGGCCGCACCGATATTCGCCAGTCGCAGCCAAAACTCAAGGTTGAGATGAGAGGCGATGTGGACATCTTTCTCAATCTTTGCATGTGAATTGGTAGTACGAGCAGCATCGTTGAGACTTTGGCTTCTAAAACTGTTGAAAGGCAGTTCAAATGCGGTGCCGTTACGTTTATTATGGGCATCGTAGGCGAAAAACCAGCGTAGGGCATGCAAACGAAGTTGCCGTGAGAGCGGACGGAGTCCTGCTGGGTAAAGGATTGAGATTTCAGCGCCAGAAGCAGGGCCATGTCTGAAAATGTGCAGGTCGCGGTGCGGGTTCGCCCCTACAACGAGCGCGAGAAGTCCATGGAGAGCACGTCGTGCATACGTACGTCCAAGTCTTCGGTTGCGAACTATTTAACGATTCGAACGCCTAACGATTGCAGGCAGGTATGGTGAAGGAAACTCAGCAGACGATCATCACAGACCCAGAGACAAACGTGGAGAAGGTTTTTACGTTCGATTACAGGTAACCAGGACATGTATTATGTCGGATTCCAGCTCGAAAGCTTGATTCGCTAACCACGTTGCCAACAGCTACAATAGCTTTGTTCCAGCATCTGAACCTGACCATGCGTCACAACAAACTGTATGGGAAGATATTGGTATCAAGGTATGAGTGCGTGGTGCTTGACGTAGAAGTGTTCTTTTTTTCAGTCCAATAACTCTGTTTTGGCCAGGTGCTTGAGCACGCGTGGAATGGATTCAACGTTAGCTTGTTTGCCTATGGTCAAACAGGTAGCTATGCTAGCATTTGCTCGCGATGTATTGCAACAAGCTAAATGAAACGAAATGCCGGGCTGTGTAGGTGCAGGAAAATCTTTCTCCATGGTTGGATACGGTACCGACAAAGGAATCATTCCCAAGGCCTCGGAGGTGATTTTCGAGCGAATCGAGGCAAATACAACAGAAGTCACGTTCAAAGTTGAAGCCAGCATGATGGAGATTTACAACGAGCGCGTCAAAGGTAGGGAACCGTATGTACCAGCAACAAGATTTTTTGCTAACTGTGTTACTGGTAGACCTGTTTAATCCATCGTCAGATAATTTAAAGGTCCGTGATCACCCGAGTCAAGGCCCGTATGCCGAGGGTCTCACTCGTAGCGCAGTATCATCATACCTCGAAATTGACAGGGTGAGCTGCGTGGCCATCTCTTGGGTTCCTTTCTCCAAAATCAATTGACCATTGTGCGTGTCAATAGTTAATGAATGCTGGCATCCTAGCGCGAACTACGGCATCTACGAATATGAATGCCACAAGTTCGCGGGCGCACACGATATTCCAAATTATTGTTACGCAATCGGAAGTAAATCCATCTACCGGGAAGATGATGGACAAAGTGAGCCGGATCAATCTTATAGATCTTGCCGGAAGTGAGCGGGCTGCCAGTACTGGAGCGACTGGGTCTCGGTTGAAGGAGGGTGCTGCTATCAACCAGGTAAGAAGAACTAATCTCATATACCAATCCACATCCGGAGCTCACAGTGCTATTGCGACTACGATACAGTCACTGTCTGCGTTAGGGAACTGCATTTCTGCATTGGCAGACCTTGCGAATGGCAAAAAGGTGCTAGTGCCGTATCGAAACTCGAAACTTGTACGTACAGTTGGCGTTCAGAATCGACCTCAACGTGAAAACTAACACAACTGTGCACATGCAATAATGTAGACTCACCTTCTCAAGGATTCTCTGGGTGGTAATTCGAAGACAATCATGATCGCAGCATTAAGCCCTGCTAGTGTGAATTACTCGGTACGGGCAGTCATAACCTCGCGTTGGATCGAGCCTGGCTAACTGTGTATTTTCACAGGAAACGTTGGGAACTCTGCGCTACGCTGACAGGGCAAAGCAAATTAAAAACAAGGCTATCGTGAACGAAGACCCGAACCAGATTCTCATTCGACAGCTGAAAGAGGAGCTTGAAATGCTGCGCAAGTCGATGATGGAAAACATGGATGCTCGACCACCATCCAGAGGAATGGCGAGTGGTAGTGGGTCAGACGGCGATTTGGGTGCATCGGGAACTCCGCGAATAAACACGGCACGAGAGCGAGAGCTAGCTGCCATTCGCGAGCAGCTTGAGGAGAACCAACGCTTGCTCCAAGAAAGCGAGGTACGCACTTTTTACATGTTACTAATTGAGTGAAGGGCTGACCATGGTTCGTGCTGGTAGAAAACGTGGAATGAGAGGCTCAAAGAAACCGAGGAGCTTGCCAGAAAGCGTGAAGAACAGCTAAAGGTTCTTGGACTTGTAAGTGACTCAAACGAGTTGAAGGAAAAGGCGATGAAGAATCCACATCTTCTCAACCTAAACGAAGACCAGCAGATGTCCGAGAAGTTGGTATACTTTCTCAATGCGGGTATCAACAAGGTTGGCCGCATCGACGCAGAAGAAGAGCAAAATATCGTCGTTGGTGGTCTTGGCATCATGAAAGAACACTGTATGATCACACGGCGGGAGCAGAAGAAGTTGGTTGAAGAAGGCACGATAGAAGAAGAGGGTGATTCCCAACCAGAACACTTGGCACTGTTTGTTACGGCTTGTCGTGGAGCGAAGGTATTCGTGAATGCAGAGCCGCTGAAAGAAGGAGAGGAGGTGGAGCTACATCACTGTGATCGATTAATCTTGGGCAACTCGAACGTCTTCCGGGTTGTTATTCCCTCGGCTCGGCCAGAAAATCCTACACCCGATGATCTAGCTCATGAATCAAGGTTCGATTGGCAATGCGCAATGAAGGAACTAAACAGCAAGCAAATCAAAGCCACATTGGAAGCCGAAGCGCTGGCTGAAAGGGAGAAGCGCGAGATGGATGCGCGGATGAAAAAAATGGAGAAGATGATGCAAACAGAGCAGAAGCTCGCTGAAGAGAAGCTGGGGAAACAGAGGGAGGAGTGGGAGCTGTATGTTCGGGCCTTGAACGAGCAAATGAAAGTGAAGGAACTCGAGATCAAGAACCAAATGCAAACTGAAGGAGATAACGACAAGAAAAAACTTGCAGAGCAGTTGGCCCAGCAGGAGTCAAAACTTGCTGAAGAGCTAGTAAAGGCGGAAATTCTGTTTGAAAAGAAGCAACAGGAGCTGGTGGAGCGCCAAAAAGAGCTGGAGGTCTCACTTCAGAAGCAGATGAGGGAAGCAAAGGTGCTCGGGTCGCAGAAGGAGAGAGAACGCGTCGAGCGAGCAAAATTTGATGATCAACTACTGCAATCCATTCCGCTCGTGAACGAAGCAAACTCAATCGCGGATGAACTTCAGAAGGAAACGCTGTTTACACTGCGTCTCATCACTTGCGGCCCAGTTCCCTCAGCTCTTGCAGGAACAGCCCAAACTCTAGAAGACGAAGAGCTCGCGATCAGTAACGGAATCAGCGCCGAGTTGAAAGTGGAGGTAAACTTTCAAGAGGCAGGCACATTCCGCAGCGTAATGTGGGACATCGAACAATTCCACGCCAACGTCTACGTGATGCGTGAAATGTACCAAACATTTATCGAGCACAACCGTTCACCAGCCTACGTGGATACCTGGAAAAGTATCTACGGTGATGACTGCGACCCGTTCTACGATCCCCCTCGCCCCCAGTTGATCGGCAAAAGTTTTGTTTTTCTCCGGAATATCGTGTTTGGCTGCAAGATCAACGAGACGACGCCTATCTTCAATCACTTGGGTGGAACCAGTGGAAATCTCAAGTGTGAGATCACACCGACTATTTTGTCTCATGAATGGCAAGCGTGCCAGCATCGGCTAGTGGAGACGTGTCCAGAGGACGTGGGCGCACTTACTCTTCCCACACTTTCGAGCTTCATCGGATCAAATCTGCGGCTAAATATCTTCATCGAAGGGCTCCGCGGTATCCCAGGCAAGCTGTGTAAAGATGCTTATGTAAGCTTTACCTGGTCCGGGGCCAACGGAGAACAAGAGGGACCAACGGAACACAAGTCAACTCCAACGTCTTCGCCATCCGTGGACCCCCAACTGGAATTTCACGTCGTGGTCGAGCAACCGATAACCTCCGAGCTGGTAGCGTTTCTTCAAAACTCGCCTTTGGAATTTAGCGTCTTCGGGATTGTACCAAGCAGCAATCTCAACAAAGTGGCTTCGTATGCTGTCGATCTCAAGAACACTTCATCTTCTGCGGATCTGCTGGACGGGGATGGCTCAGTGCAATTCTACAACGCTGATGCGAACGGCAGAAACACTCTTCTCAGTAAAAAGAAGTCGATGCGGCGTCGTAAGGGGAAAGCGATGGATGAGGATAACGTGGACGCAACTATGCAGCAGTACCGAGAGCAACTCGCAGTGCAGGAGAAAACGCTGGCAGAGAATACACTGGAGCTGGAACACAAAACGCAAGAAGTGATCAGTCTCCAGCAGTACCTCGACTTTGAGCGAACTCAAAACGCGGATCTGCGTCATGCACTGGAAAGCCTCGAGCGAACCAACAAATTGTTGAAGGCTAAACTCGAACAGCAAATTCTGAAAGAGACCACTGCAACTACGACGTCCGAGCCTCCACAGCTTGAGCCTTGTCAATCCACAGCTAGCAGAACTGAGGAACCTCCCGAACTTCCTGCTCCCATTCTCAAATCGTCGGGTAGTCACCGCGATCGCCCGAAGACCGCAGGAAGAAGGAGGTCTCGAGCTGAAATGGATCGCGTACTGAAGGAAGTAGTGTTTGGAGGCGTCGAAACTACGACGGTAGAGTCACCCGTGGGTGATGATGATACTCCTGCAGCAACTGAAAAGCAGGAATCGGCATCGGATGTGTCGTCATCGAAAGAGAATCGCACCCATGCCCTCAACTTGGACATCACGCTAGGTAGTCAGCGCAGTGTACGAGCTGATGACTATTCCATGGCGACGGCTACTATGAGTCGAGTGACGACTTTCCCTGCCGTTGCTAACACCTCCGGAGACAGCGAACTGCCTACCAGTGAAACTCCACACCAACAAGGTCCGGTAGTCCCCAAGAACAAACGTAGGAAGAGTGACTGCACTGTAATGTAAAGTAAAGCACATTTATTTACAAGCTGCACTGCAACGCTCTTCCAGTGGAGCATCAAATGCAGGGGGAGCGAGAATGCTGGGTAGCTAGCTCGCCAAATAAATAAGGAGGACTCCCATCAACTTGGCGCCGACGATCGGGAGTATTTCATGCGACTCGATATCCGCGTCGGGATGAACTTGCGCAGCGAGCTCCAGGTTTTAAACTTCTTCATGTGCGTGACCGATCTGCGGATGGAGCTCTCGCGGTCCAGACGGAAGTCATGCAGCGTACCGCGGTACACGCTGCCTCGAGACAGGTCTTCCACCTTCACGTCGAAGTGGGAGAAGTGCGCGTGCGTGAGCTCCGACGCCTGTTCCAGTGCGTCGCCCCACATGCGACTGGTCTCGTAGTCCTCGCGCTCGTACAGGTGCAGCTCCATCGTCTCGCCGTACGGATCCTCCACGTGCAGGACGCCGTCCACGCCGCGCCACGAGCTCGCCACTGCAATCTGCACTAACGGTTGCGCTCGGACGTCTTTGGACGGACGTTGATCATTGCGGTAGAGCAGCAGGAACTCGTTGCGCAGCACCGCGTACACTTTCGTGTACCGCTGGGCGCTGGTGTCGTCCTTGCTGTCCTCGTTGCGGGCCCAGTACATCCACCCTTGCACGCGGAGACCCTGCGGCAGCGGGGACGCGATCTGCGTCGACGAGACTGTGGAGATGGTGCTGCTCAGCGACACGAACGAGCCGCGGGACTGCCGGACCTCGCGCAGCGAGCGCGGAGACGCCGACTTGGTCATCGCGCAGCAGAAGGTGTCACCGCGAGGCGGCAGATCTTCCGAGGCGCGCGGCGTCATGCTGAGGTGGCTCGTGAAGGTCGCGCGCGAACGCCGCAGCCCCAGACTCTCGCGCGAGCCTGCTACGAAGAATTGTTGCAATGAATACCTGGACTTGGATGGCGGGCAGTTCATTTTTCCTCGTGAGGAGGAGGAGTACGAAGCGCCAGCTCCACTCGGAAGAGCAGATGCCACGTTCGTCTGGTTTCGGCTTTCACCAAATGCCGACCGACTTCCCTCCCTCTGTCGGTGAGCCGCGCGCTGTCGATCATGGTAAGCTGAGCTGGTACCGAAGCAGTCGAGAAAGGCCAGACACGTGCTGCCACGGCCATAGGCTTTCAACATGTGTAATGAAGGACAATTCGGGCCTACAAAGTGCCACGCTGACATGACATCCGGCTTACAGATGTCGATCCAGTTGCGGCGGAGCTCTCCACTCCACGAAAGACGCAGTTGACTGAGTTGCAGAGTCCAGCGTAGCAGAGACTAACGCTGATTCAATGGAATCGTCACGAGTGCACCGCCCTGGCGTTCACCATCGTGTGGCGATGTCCTCAGTGGAAGAGCTCGTGAAGAGGAGTGTGCAACATGCTTCTCTGGCCCGCCCAAGAATCGACATTTCTATTTTTCAGCTCTAAAAAAATCAAAAAAATCTGTCGGAGACAGAAAATAGCTCAAAGAAAGCTGAGATTTTGTGGTTTCGCGTTATATTATTGGCTGCTCAAAAACAGCAGGAATATGGGGAACAGAACAAATTTTGTAAACCCGATTTTGGGAAGCATTAGGTTTTTTTGCGAAGTGGCTACAATTTTTGGCGATATTACACCAAAATGGTATCATGGGAAAGCTTGGTTAGCTGTCGATACAGTGCTGGGCATTTCGCTGTCGTAGGACGCGTGCGCAAGGCGTGGCATTCGTCAAAATTTTGAGGTTTTTCTAAGCAATTTTGTGAGCTTGCTCTCTAATCAAACTTTATACCCAATCATATGGTTGAAATCATATATTTAGCTAATCAGGTGGGGTCGCAAGAAATGAGGTTAAATTGAATTGTCAATTCTTAAGTGGGCCAGAGAAGTACTGTAGTATAACCTTATCTGTAGGCAAGCTAGAGCTCAATTCAAGAAATGAGAGGCGGTGGACCATTACCACTTCAACAAGTCTCGGTAAAATATCCTGCTGCTACAGCGGTAAACATTCAATCGCATGGCATGGCCATCCGTTTAGGTGGGGATGGCAACCACATCCAGACGCTCAATAATCCGCGACCAAGCTGCTTGAACTTGTTCCGACAGCGTTCTAGGAAGACCGACATCTAAAAAGGTACTCATCCATTCGCTCCCGTTACCACGCTGCCCGTGAGTTTGTGTTCTTCTGTTGCAATCTATCTTCCGCCGGTGCCGCCCGAGAGGCTCATGCGGCTGATCTGGCCCAGGTACTCCGAGTATGAGTACGAGCCGCCAGGGAAGCTGGCCCGGTCTTCTACTAGCTTCCAGAAGAAGCGGCCCTCGGCCGGGTCGCCCTCCCGCATGATCACCACGTTCTGGTACGGCAATCTCTCCGCGCGGATCGCCGACAGGATCGCGTCCACACGGTTGCTTGTGTCGTCGTGAGGGGCCAGAAGTTTCAGCTGAGTGAACCAACCACCAAAACAAGTCAAAAGGTAAGTAATCTATCACCCGCCAATCAAAGAGCTCCCCTTGCTGAGCAGAGAGCCCCTTACCTGGCTGCAGTCCACGCCCTCCATGGAAGGAACGCCAAAGAGACTTTGCAGAAGCTCAGGCGGTGCCGAACGGCCCACCCACAGGTACAGGTTCAATGCGTCGTCCAGCAGGAACACGCCGTCGCACTGCAGGCGCTCGATCGACAGGTTGATCACTGGAGGGAGCACAACAGATTTGCTGCCCTCCGCACCCTCAGCGCCGGCCTCGTCTTCGGCGGGCAGTCCAGCCTCCGGGGGCATGTTGTGCAGAGCAAACATCCGCGGGTAGATAAACACCCGCGACAGCTCGACTGGCATGTTGTTCAACTGCATAGAGCAAACATGCCCAGTGTTAGTCAATGTTTTCTCTAAACGCGCATCGTGTTAAGCCACTGTAGTCAGACGTACCTCATACTGCAGGAACGTGCGCTCGTCCACATTCAGGTCGGTGCCACCGCGCAGGGTCGAGTTTTTCAATAGAGACATCTGCACACATTGAACAACATACTAAGGTCAGACACACGCAGCAAAAACACATAAGCACGAACAGCAAGAACGTACGATGTACAGAGGCAGAAGCTGCAGCGACTCCGGGAGGTGAAGCTGGTAGCCAGAGGGCTGCTTCGCCCCATAGGCGCCCGAGTTCCGGTATGCACGCACAATATCGGCGCATTGTGTCTGCAGTCGCGAGCGACCACTGTCCAAACCAGTCTTGAGCGCAACCTCGAGCGCGTTCTTTGCCATGATGTTGCAGAGAGCATCCTGGTCAACCTGGCGGAAGAGCTCCGCAAACACTGCAGCAAGCAAGACACGTCAGTTCTGAATTTGCCACCCGCAACCCATCGCGCATTGACGTACGTTTGGTAACAGGGATGCACACAGTGTGCACACGGATACGTCGCTCGCCGCCCGAGTTTGTATACAGCAATCCGGCCTGCACGGAGATCGTCGAGGACGTCAACAGAGCGTCGCTGTGGGTAATCTCAATGGCAAACGTCGAGTCGGCGTTGCACGTCGGTAGCGCCAGTAGATCCGGCCCACGCAAGAAAAAATTTCCGTAGAAGTTAGTGAGGCGCATGCCCTTCGTGCAGCGCACACGCATGACAGCCTCCCAAGACGTTTCGCGAACGAGGCAGTGTGCCAGCTCTTTACGGAACTTCTCGCCGTCCCGCTCAGCGTTGAAAGCCGGGTAATAGTAAACTTGACCTGCTGAGTACTTCGAGAGGGAGCCTGTTCACAATTTGCACACGTTAGCTGCTCGTGCGATTGTTAAGTCAAGCAGAAAGATACAACGCCGGCAAAGCGTACCCATCGAGGCAATATCAGTGTACATAGAAGAAAACAGGAACTGGTCAACGCTGACTTGCTGACGGCAAAAGTCAATGGCGTTTGTACGATAGAACCTGTAACGATGCAGTAATGCAAACCATGATGAACAGTTAGCTTGTGAAGCACGCGGGATTGCCACCACGACGTCCAGCAAGATCCAGATCACGTACGTATCCACAGGTTGAAGCAGGGTGTGCTCCTTGTCCGTTCCGTATAAGCGCGGGTTGTCGCGGTTTCGGAGCGCACCATTTCCAGTCGAAGGCAACGAGTTCTGGAACACGAGCATCTTACCGCCGATCGATGACTGCAAACAAATACAATCAATTCGGAGTTAGCACCCAACGCGGCAGCAATTCAATCAAGATAACCGCCTACCATGAGCTTGAAAGCGACACGGATAGCAGGGCCCAGAGCAGTCTCAGCCGAGCGCGCATTCTGGTGGATTGCAGGGAGCGTCTCCAGCAGCATTTCAACGACCTCACGGGAGTCGCTCAAGTTCACAAGCAGTTCATCCGGAATAGGAATGAAGAGCTCGTCCAAGTCAGCCACCACCATCATTTGCGGAGCCTTCAACGTTGACTGCAATCAAGTTCCAACAACAAATCAACCCTTAGACAGTGCGCCCACAGCCAACGAAATAATCCAAAATCTGGAGCACGAACCTTCAAGTTGTAGAAGTGAATGGTGCTGTCGTACGTCAGAAAGCCGACCCGCGTACGCGGGGCGCCAGGAAGGTTGTCAAGCTGCTCCCTGATCGTATCAACAGCGATTTGCACGGAACCGGAAGCCACAGCGGTAGCCGAAACGTCAATCACAAACATGTAGCACGGAGGCTGAGGCGGGCGCATCATGTACTCCGAAGGCGCAACGATCTCCACACTGCCTGAGTTGAGTTCCGGGCGTTCGTCGCGGTCCTGACGCTGCTGGTTCACTCCCAGATGACAGAAGTAGGAGCTGGCGACGTCATTGGACACGCCACAGAGATTGCACCTCCAGCGACGTCCGTTATCCACCCACTGCACGAACGGGTTAATGTATGTACGGCAGTGACGGCAGCGCACAACGCCCGTGGGTCCAAAGTTGACCACATCCAGGTCTTTTCCCTCGTCGGGTGGCGCCAACGGTCGAATAATAAGTCCGTACGTGAGCTTCGATTTGTTCGCGTGCTCCAGCGAGTGCGGCAGGACGCCCACCGTAAGTCGCATGTATCGCGGGTCGCACTGCGACGCCATCATCTCCTCCGTCAACGGCGACGCCTGCTGCGCCTGTTGCCCCTGGAACCCCGGCTGACCTCCATATCCATCTACTCAATCAAAACTCCCAGTCAGACACATCATATCCACCTTTGCTTCAGCCTGCATCAACGGACAACTAACTCACCACCGCCCATCATGTCGTTCGGCTGCTGGAAGTTGCCGCTCGGCAGGTTGTTGTTGTACGCCTTCTGCGGGGGTTGCTGATTCATCATCGGCTGCTGCGGGGGCTGCTGGTGCATGGCCTGCGGGGCGCCAGGGGGTGCCATCGCTCCTCCCATAGGCGGAGGCGGCGCTCCCCCCATCGGCGGCGGGCCTCTCGGTGGGCCCGCAGCTCCCGGACCCGGAGGTCCATTGAGTCCCATGTTGGCGAACTGCTGCGTGAGTCCGTTCTGGCCGTTGGGGGGTCCCTGGTTCATCGGCGGCGGGGGTCCAGCGCTGCGCATTCCTTGTCCCATGGGGGGCGCGGCACCGGCGGCGGGCGGCGAGCCGCGCATCATTTGCGGCTGGGCGTTCGGGAGTCCGCCTCTGGGGGGTCCGTAGCCTCCGCCGCCGCTCATGGGCGCCTGGTGGCCGCCGAACTGCTGCGGGGGCGGCGCCGTGGGCTGGCTGGCCGGACCCGAGTAGCTGCGGTTCGGCGGCGCGAAGCCACGCGGAGCTGCACCGCCCATCTGCTGCTGCTGCTGGGGCGGCGCGTTGAGGCTGCCGGCGGAGGGCGGGCCGCTGCTGGCACTGCGCGCGAAGGCGGGGCCGCCGCTGCCCGAGAGCGGCGCGTTCACCTGCGCCGGGTTGAAGGGACGGAACGCATTGGCGCGCGGCGGCGGCGGCTGCGACTGCGGGGGCTGCTGCTGATGCTGCTGCGGAGGACCGCCGTACGGCTGGTACGGAGGGTTGTTCATGGCCGGGAGGGACTCGCGCTCGCCGAGCTCTTTGACCTGCCCTCGACGCTTTTGGATATCACAAGCGATCAAGCTCCACGCGGCGAGGGGGAGGAGGTGCATTTGTTCGAACCTTCGATACCGACTTGGATTCAGATTATATGCTGTAAGATAGGTCCGTCGATGAAGCGAGCCAGGCTTCAACCTGGTATCTTGCTATCTTCCTGCACGAAGTTCGATGGAGAAGACGCCGATACTGCTGGGCCGAGAGCCTCTCCGCCACGATGAAGGCGCGCTACGCGGGAGGCACCACCTGCTACTGGCGACCGCGGGGTTGCTGCTCACTCCCATGCTGCTGCTCGCCACGGTCTTCAGCTGGAAGGGCAGTGTATCCGTTCGCACGAGCGACTTCGTGGATCAGCAGCCCACGCTCAATGTGGACGTCGCTCCCTCGAATCTGCTGGCGCAATGCGACGAGAAGTTCTTCACGCAGACGCTCGACCACTTCGACGTCGGGGCACCCACCTACCTGCAACGATACTTCGTCTGCGACCGCCACTTCCGGCCCGGAGGCGTCATGTTCTTCTACGTCGGCAACGAGGCCGACGTCGAGCTCTACCTCAACCACACCGGCCTCATGTGGGAGAACGCCGACGAGTTCGGCGCCATGCTCGTGTTCGCGGAGCACCGCTACTTCGGCAAGTCGGTGCCGTTCGGCAGGAACGTGACCAAACACATGCGCTACCTGTCGACGGAGCAGGCGCTGGCGGACTACGCGGTGCTGATCACGCGCTTGAAGGAGGAGTGGCAGCGCGATATCCCGGTGATTGGCTTCGGCGGTTCGTACGGCGGCATGTTGGGGTCTTGGTTCCGCATGAAGTACCCGCACATTATTGACGGCGTCATCGCGGCGTCCGCCCCCATCTTATCGTACTTCGGTGATGAAGTAGCGCATGACCTTCGCGGATATTCGCAGGTGACAACGTTCGATGCTTCTCCTGCTGCCGGGTCTGCTCAGAACTGCGTGCCTAACGTCCGTCGAGCATGGCCGACAATGAGAGCTTTTGGCAAAACCACCAGCGGCCGCCGGAAGTTGAAAGAGGCGCTCGTACTCTGCGAGGACACTCCGCTAGACACGGACGAAGCTATCGACGCGGTGATGCAGTGGGCGAAAGACTCGTTCGATTCCATGGCTATGGGCAATTACCCGTATGCTTCTTCGTACATAATGAACGGGGTGAGTGAGCTGCCTGCGTATCCGATGCGAGTGGCCTGCTCGCACTTGCAAGATGCTTTCGACGAGACCGAAGACGGCGACTTCAAGCTGCTGCGAGCTTTTGCGAAGACAATTGGGGTGTACTACAACAGCACGAAGGACAAGGAATGCTTCCAGTTGAAGGCGCCATCGGCCGAGGATGCTGTAGACAGCGACTTCTGGGACTATATCTACTGCGCCGAGTTGTACGGCCCAACAACAACGGACGGAGTAGCGGATATGTTTTGGTATGCGCCGTGGAATTACACTGCGGACAATGCGAGCTGTCACGCAGAGTGGGGAATCGATGCACGCATTGCATGGCCAACCATTCACTTCGGTGGACGCCGATTCTTGGAGGTTGCGAGCAACATCGTCTTCAGCAATGGGAACTACGACCCATGTTCAGCTACGGGTGTGCTGCAGAACTACTCGGACTCGGTGGTCGCCGTGCTCATCGACGGTGGTGCGCACCACCTCGACCTCATGTTCAGCAATCCGCTCGACCCGGAGCCAGTCAAAGCTGCCCGGGCCGCCGAGAAGCAGCACATGAAGAGGTGGGCCGATGAGTTCTACGCGCACAAAGCCGCCTTGGACGTCGAGAAGTTGTTGTAGGACATGTAGGCTGTCGACGCATAAGGTGTCTGTGACACAGACTCTGTGTTGCCCCTGTCTTGCCCCCGAGCCATCAACACGTGGAAAGCCCAACTTTGCATCGCCAGGACGAAGAGGATCCGCAGGAACCAGGATGACGCCCTCTGAGTCCAAGCAGACATACCTGTACATGTACCTGTAATGATCGTCGCAGCAGGAGTTGAGGGCGTCATCGTTAGGAAACCCCACCCACACGATAAGCAAGCCCAAGATGCTCCAGGATTAACCATGACCTCCAAACTGGTGCTAACAAGCGATCACCATACATATCGCTGGCGTCACGATCTCTAGACCGGTGGTCAACACCAGCTCGCTGAACCTGAAGCCGGTCGAGTCGACCCCCTCGCCGAACCGAAGCGAGTGCGTTCTTAGGCGAGCTAGCCAGGGCCAGCCAAAGCACATGCGTAAATGATACTTCGAAGTATTTGCCACATGATGATAGCATAGCGGAGACGGAAAAGCAAGCGACTGGCTGGTTACACGTGGGCAATTGCAATGTACTTTTGCTTGATAAATAAGTTGCGAGCTATTGAGCTCTACGTGCCGTCCGTCAGGCCCGGTGTGTGTACAAATTCTACGAACTTCTCAAGTCGGCGGCGGCACGCGTCGCGCAGCCGCTTGGTCGACAGAAGCTGTTTCCAGGGCGACTTCTTCTGCTCCTTGTTGTAGATGACGAGGGTGCCCGTGTACACCTGCTCCACCTCCTTGATCTCGCGGCGCGGCATCTCCGTCTCCCCCGGCTCGGCCGCCACGGAGCGCTCGTAGGACTGCGTGAGCTGCGCCGCGACGTACAGTGCGTCAATCCAGTCGCTCGTCCGCTCGCGCTCGTAGGCGAAGAGCTCCATGCTCTCTCCGGCGGGGCCCCGGGCGACGATGCCGCCGATGTCCGTGGTCCGGACGCCCGCGACTGCGATCTGGACGACGGCCACCACGTCGTCCGCGCCCTTGGAGAGCCACAGCAGCTCGTTGCGCAGGCGCGCGTACATCTTGAGCCAGCAGTCGGTGTCCTTCTTCCAGTACATCCAGCCCTGCTCGCAGCACTCCTGGTCCTCGAGCTCCTCGTCCAAGTCGTCGTAGTCCTCCATGAAGCCCCCGTAGGAGCTCGAGGCGGTCGAGAGCGACGTGAGCGAGTCCGACGACAGCGAGCCCGAGAGCGACGACATCATGCCGAAGTTGCCGAACGTCGAGCGCAGGCTGCTCGTGGACTTGCCGCACGCCGAGCTGAGGCTCGCCCTCTGCTGCTGCTTATGCCGGCGCGACGGCATGGCCGTCAACGACAATCGCCGCATGGCTCCCTATGATCTTGGTCCGCTCCGCCGCAAAATATGAAGTGAGCGGGAATCTATGCAACAACGAGGCGGCGAGACGGGGATAGGAAATCTAGACTTGTTGTCGAGTCCGTGTACGGTTTGGTACCCCTGCGCGGCCAGCGCGTCCAGTACGAAAACCGCCCACAGGCCCTATCGATGCGATCGATCGACGGCGTTTGAAAGTGGAAGGCAAACTCACCCACATCAGCATGTACGAACGCCTGCCGTGGCAGTAAATTCACTTGCAGAAAGTTGCTCCGAGCGTCGGCTTTTGATGCCTTCCACGACCGGTGCCGTGGACCGTAATACACGACAAGGGCAAATCTTGAACCTACGGCCGACTCATGCCTCCGTCCGCAATCAAATCGAGCAAGGACGGGCTCGAGGAAATATTCGTGCCAAGGTTGACTCAAGTGAAGCGTTTTGTGTGTGGAAAGGTTCTGTTAAATAGTTAGGAGGTGGCTACAGCCACGATAATAAGTCGAAACGACAGCTCCGGGCGTCCGGGCGTTTGGCGGCGTGCCAATTGAGACACCTCGCGGTGGACGCCACCAGCGTCGGGTCTGAGAAATGCTGCGGTGGGCCCCGGCGCCGCAGCTGTATCGACCGCGGCAGACCGGGCGACGATAGTTGCTGCTGCTGCTGCTTGGTTCAATGCGTCGGCGGCACGAACGTCTGCCTCCAGCGCGAGGCCATCCACTCGATGGCGGCTTTGTATCGCGCCCGCTTGCTGGCGCGGCGGTAGGTCACGAGGCTGCCGCGATAGGCGCTGTTGCGCGGCAGCCGGCGCGCCTCGATCTCGGTGATGCGGAAGAACTGCGTGGTGAGCGCCGCGGCCTCCTCCAGGCGCTGCCGCCACGCGACGAAGCTGTCCTCGTCCAGCAGCCAGATCTCCATGTCCTCGCCGTTGGGGTCCACGATCCGCAGCTGGCGCTCGCCCGACACTTCGACGCTTGAGACCGCGATCTGCAGGAACATGGTGCGGCTTGAGTGGTTGCCCTTGAAGAGCCACAGGAACTCGTTGTCCAGCACGCCGTACACCTTGGTCCAGCAGTGCGCGTTGTTGACGTCGCGCTGCCAGTACATCCAGTCCTCGAGCGTCTCGGACGACGACGACAGCGACGGCGACGCCAGCATGGTGGCGCGCTGCGAGGACACGCTCGAGAGGAACGTGCTGGCGTCGCTGGCGATGGTGGTGCTGTTGCCGCGCCGCATGCGGTGCTTCACGAGGCTGGAGAACGACGCGCTGCTCATTCCTGCCTGCCTGTCCCCCTGCACTAAATACCGATCGCGACCGATTCAATTCGCGGCTGCGGCGTTGTCACCGAGCGCCACCACAGATTCGATGCGCGCGGAGGAGTGAATTCGCGAATGCAGGCGAAGCTTCGAGCGCCATCAAACGTATGGCCGACGCGCACCTTGAGATTCATGCGAAGTGGCTTTCTGAACTTCGGGCAGACATATGACTCTTGAGGGAGAAGCATGCCCCGGGAATCGGATACCCCGTGTGAACCGATAGGTTCACTGATAGCGGGTTGACGAGGTTATGGTGCATTTGCCCAGCAAATCGCACGTGTAGAACACGCTGTGAGAACCTCTTTCACAGAAATATATAATATCAGATGTACGTTTCGTACTTTTCGAACAGAAAAAGGCTTCTGCTTCGTCACGCGCGTTGGCCGCGCACCATTGGCGCAGCTCGGTCGCAGCAACACCACCCGGCGTGATACAGGGCGACGCCTTCGCGATCGCCGGACACCATTTGCTGCTCCGCTGGCAACCAAGCAGCCTCGCTTATCGCCGGCTGCGAGGTGACGAGGACGTTCGTGTGGTAAGAGGAGAGCTCGACAGGGCTGGCCGACCCAGCCCGCCTGGGAACCATACCGTGGTCCGTAGCTCGCAGGATAAATTATCTTATACATGTACAGCAAACCCAGATTGAGGAGATCCGTTCGCCCTCAACCCGCGGCTTGCGCGCTCGCTATGGCTATATCTGGCTGTAACACCTGTCATTAGTAAATAATGGCCCATTACTCGTGACGAGCACGTCACGCCGGACGCTGCTTGGGCCGGCTCGGAGCACCGAAACGTTCGTGCAACCAGCTCACCAAGGTAGCCGCACGCACGAGTCCTATCTTCACCACTGTAGCCACGGCGTTTCCTGCGTGCCGCTCCGGGCTCTATGTCGGTGTAGATTGCTGCGCCTGCAGCTCTGGACCATTCTGGCATCCACTCAGTGGATGCCACTGACCATGCCGGCAGCTCGCACGCCGATTCAAGATCAGCATCTGCACAATAAAGGGCAGCTCCATTTGGTTGGCTGCGGGTCGGGCGGCCTTGCCAACGTTGCGAGGCCGACGATGCCAGGGCACACCGGCCATGTGTACAGAGTGCACCGTTCCACCTGTGGCCTAACACTGCAAGTATCCGATGTACCGAAATTAGGGCCACCAGCCGATCTGGACAACTTGATTGCAGGGGTACCCCCGAGTACAGTATCCAATAAAAATCAGCCCCTCCCACCAAATCCTTCCTGGAGGTGGCATCTTCCAAATGAGTGATCCGTACCCGCAGCCCCAGACCGCCGAGGTGCGCCTACGCGTGCCGCTGGACTACGGCACGTCCACGGCGGAGGCGTCCGGCCGCTGGGACTACGTGATCGTCTTCCCTAATCCGCCCAAGCATGTGATCGAGGTGAGCGACGAGCGCGACACCATCATCAAGCGCCTGCGTGGGGCAGGGCTGCGGCTACGGCTCTTTTACTCGGTGGGGAAGGAACTCGTGTTCTGCAAGATCCGCGCGCCCGAGGAGCTCATGCGGCGCGAGGCCGAGTACCTCAAGATGCACCTGCAGCTGGACCCGAAGGAGCTGCGCCGCGCCTCGTTCAACGGCATCCCCGAGTACGGCATCGCGCCCTTCCCGATCCGCGACGTGAAGCAGACGTACCGCTACTCGCCGTTCGACTACATCTTCGCGCCGTACTTCCAGGCCCGCGACTTGCAGCACTTCTACACCAGGAAGGGCCCCAACGGCTCGCTCTTCTCCAGCACCGATCGTATCAGCCTCATCGAGCACATCATCACCAACCACCAGACAGGAGCCGGCCAAGACATCGACCGACTGATCTACGAGGGGATCATCGTGGAGACCTATCCGTTGCACGAGGAAGAGGAGAAGATGGATCTCAAGGAGCACTGGATCGTGTGGAACACGTCCCCCATGAACCAGCCTTTCGACCGCATCTGCCAGTACTTCGGCGTCAAGGTGGCGCTCTACTTCCTGTACTTGGGGCACTATACCAAGTGGCTGCTGTATCCGACTCTGGTGGGCATCGTCACGGGCATTGTGAGCTACTCCATCCCTCACGACAACTACAACACCGTGTTTGCGTACATCTCGCCGATCTTTGGTGCCTTCATGACTATCTGGATGACCATTTACCTCGAGAACTGGAAGCGACTCAATTCGCGGGAGACGCTTCGTTGGGGAACTGCACACTTCTCGGAGACGGTGAACCTTCGGCCGCAGTTTTACGGCGAGCGCATCCCGTCACCCATCAACGGCAAGTCCACACGATACTTCCCTCCGCGTGAGAAGCTAAAGCGTGTGGCCTACAGTTGGGTTGTCATCTCCTTCCTGATTCTGATTGTGTTCGTCATCGTCTCGTCGATTTTCATGCTGACGTACGATCTTACCAAGGGCAACGACTCGGACAAGCTCGTTTTGGACGATTACAAGTACGGCTCGATCGTGTCCTCTCTGGCAAACGTTGTTCAGATTACTATCATGACGAAGATCTACAACTATGTGTCCATCGTACTCGTGGACCAGGAGAACCATCGCACGGACATGGAGTACGAGAACAGTCTCATCGTGAAGACTGTCATCTTCCAGTTTGTCAACAACTATGCGGGTCTCTTCTACGTGGCGTTCCTCAAGGAAGGCTTCGAAGGCTGCGATATCAGCTGCATGCATGAGCTCGAGTACATGCTCGCCATCGTGTTCTGCTCTCGACTGTTCGTCGGCAACATTACCGAGGTTGCCATCCCGCGCTTGTTCGTGTACATGAGCAAGTATCGTCTATTGGGTCACTTGGACGACTACAAGAAGTCTGACGCTGAGCGCGAGCTTTTCATGGCTCAGTACGACTGGCATGGCACGTTCGATGACTACACTGAGATGGCGCTCCAGTTTGGCTTCACGACCATGTTCGTTGTGGCGTTTCCGTTCGCGCCTCTGCTATCGTACGTGAATAACTACTTCGAAATTCGTCTGGACGCATACCGCCTCATTTTCGAGTCGCGCCGCCCACGCCCGCGTAATGTGCGCAGTATGGGGTACTGGTACCTTGTGCTACAGGCTTTTGCAGCCATCTCGGTGTGCACCAACGCCGCCGTGGTAGTGTTCACTGGTGACTTCTTCAACCACCTGGACACGTCGGCTCGCGTGTGGATGTTCTCGATATTCATCGGAGGTATGTTCCTGTTCAAGTATTTCCTTGAGGTTTGCATCGACGACGTGCCCGAAGACGTGACGGTGCAAAAGTACCGCCAGGAATTCCTCATCAGCAAGTGTCTGTACCACATGCCCGACGACGACGTCAACTGCCCGATCGGCGACGACTGCGACGACCCGGAGAACATGCTCACGATTGACGACGAGGACTCTTCGTGAGTGCAACAACTCACTTGCATGAAGTTCTGGCTTGCATGTTGCTTTTCCTAATGCTCAAAACTGTTATCGACCGTACATCAAACACCGAAATGTCGTGTTTCGAAATGATATCTGCGTGTTCACACAAATGGCTACACTCCTCCAAAATGCCGTGTTTGTCGCTGATTTCGCGTGTTCGAAGGGGCACTTTTCAACCAATCAGCGCCAGGAGAGGCAGTACGGTCTCGGAGGCACGCCACTGGTGTTCTCCCGCGGCTGGGCCTTCTGCGGGGCACAGAATGAGGCGTCTGATGAGCGCTGGCACATCGCTGGCCGCGGGGGACGGTGGCGCTAATCACAGCGGCGGCTTTGACGCTCACTTGGACAAGGAGGCAGGTGGAGGCGACGAAGACGCTCGTCGCCAGGCGGACGACAGAGAGGAGAAAACCGCAGAGCCCAACACGGACGAGGAGTTCTTCGCGTCGGGCCACTTCCAGGCGGACGACGGTGCGTGGGACAGCTTCGAGACCTCGTACAACGTGCACCTGCAGCTCTCACCGGCTGCGCAGAGCGTCTCGTGCCCGATCTGCCTCCGCGTGACGCAAGTGCCCGTCCACCAGGACTGCGGCCATGTGCTGTGCTTCTACTGCATGCAGCAGTCGTTCGCTGCGCTGGGTGATTGTCCGTTGTGTCAAGCTCAGCAGATCTTTAAAGCTGGGAAAAGTGATCTGCCAGCCGCTCCAGCGATGGAGATGCCGACGACGAGCTACGCTTACGCTGGAACGAGGCAAGACCTCCACGTCCCAGTAAGTAGAGCATTATGACCTTGCAGGAGCGTGGGTTGTCAGGTGCCTGATGGTATAGTCGTGCTTTTTTCATGTTGGTAGCTCGCTTCGTTGTCCGGTATTCATCACAGCAATGGCTATCCTGGTAGTATGCCAGTATCTGGAAGCCTTGGTGGGAGTAGAGCGCATTATGATCTACTGCCAAGCTCAGGCGATGCGTCACTTCAGCTGGACAATCTTAGCGACATTGACGATGTTATCGACCTCGCAGATTTGGTGTCTTCGGATTCCGAACGCCCATCGCCTGCCGTTGCGGCGAGAACTTCTCTAAGTGGTAGCTTTGTTCCAGGGCCACCGCGATCGGAGCGAATATCCTTCCGAAAGACGAGTGGTTGTCCATTCAGCCGTCCTCCTGTCACTGAAGAGGTTGTTAGCGCAAGAGGTACTCGAACTCCCACGAGTCAGACCGGCAAGCGGAAAGCGAGATCGCGAAAGATTAAACGCGAAGAGCTGCCGATCGCTCATTTAGAGTGGGGAACGATCAAAACAGAGGGAGCTCCCCCAGACCCGCGGTATGACTGCGGGCTGGCGCTGTATGAGAGTCTTCTGATTGTTGTAGGCGGGATCGTTGGCAAGTTGCGGCTGAACGACCTCCATATTCTGGATCTTGCAACGAATCGTACGCCTCATTGGATCCAACCGCCGATTAGCGGTACTCCTCCACCATCGGGACACCTTCTACAGATATTTATCATTGGAGACACACTATATGCCATCGGAGGCACCATGGACGGCAAATTTCTAACTGAACTCCACGCGCTCAATCTCAGTACGCTGCGCTGTCATATTATAATTGTTATGAATGGGTTTTACGGGCCAAAGCTTACAATTCTGTGTTGTTTCCTTGTCCTCATAGAGTCTGGAGATTGGAAGTGGGAGAAGATCAAAGTGACTGGAACGCCACCATCGATGCGGTACTGGTACTCGCTGACAGTACTGCATGGTATGGTGATTTTGTATGGAGGCTATGGACACCCACAGCGGCTCAGCGATACCTTTGCTCTACGATTTGGTTCGTCTTTCTATAGTTTGTGTATCTGCCGTGGACACAGTTCTAACGCGCGTTATGTTATTTCGTTCTCGCAGACACAGAAACCCCGACTTGGGTAGAACTCAATCCTCGTGGTGATATTCCAGGCCAGTCTTCGACTCATTCGGCGTGTGTCATCAAAGACCGCATGTACATATTCGGCGGATACGACGGCAAATACCGGCGAGGTCAACTATTTGTATTCGAAATTGGTAAGTCTCGGTAAGCTTCTGCATTTGGCCGAAGCCACCCATCTAACGCAGACGTGTTTCTTGCAGAGAGCATTACTGAGAGCGATATCAACTGCGTGTGGCGCACAGTGGAGACACTTGGAGGCGGACCAGCGCCGCGTTATACCCACTCCGGCGCCAGTATTGGCTCTCAACTGATTATTTACGGAGGCAACACGGGTTGTTTGAAAGGTGATGCGTACGTGCTAGATGTCGGCACTGGTAAGTCCCCCTCGCCAGCGCCGCCGATTAAGATCTCGTGTCTTAACGTTTGTGCGGTTTTTCATGCAGGCGACGTTCTTCCGACGTGGAAGTTGGTCAAAAGTGACCCACCTCTTATCCCTCGTGCTTGGCACCGGGCGGTAGTTTATAATGACGCGATGTACGTGTTTGGGGGGCGTACTCCGGCGGGAAACGACAACCAGGTCATTCGTGCAGCACTCTGCGCAA
Source organism: Phytophthora sojae (assembly GCF_000149755.1). NCBI lineage: Eukaryota > Oomycota > Peronosporomycetes > Peronosporales > Peronosporaceae > Phytophthora > Phytophthora sojae. The sequence goes on from NW_009258116.1 coordinate 11,163,927, forward strand.
CTGACAGCATACCCTGAGCGCCACTTCAAGTTAGGGCCCTACCCTTAAGGCAGGGTCGCCCCACCTTGGGTAGCCAATCAAATGCCACTAACTAGAATAGCTCACGTGATTGGTTGAATCAAATCTAGTCTGCGTCACTCAGTATATTTCTCTTCGTCCTGTTCCCGATGGGAGCTCTTCCCCGCCGACTGGGCCAAGGCTGGCGCTGTGCGGTCGTTCTGACACTGCTATGTGGTCTAACTGCTGCTACATCGTATCGATCAAGCTCAAGTGGCAGCGGAAGCGCTTTCGTGGAGTTTTCCGTTGGCGATGGCTCCGGGAGTATATCCCACCACCAGCACGCTGCTGGACCTGCATCAAGCTCCGACGCCACTGTCGAGATTCGCTTCCCTACAGATCCTGGCACGGGGAGCGCTGGTACTGAAATCGTCGCTGGTGTTGCTTCAGGTGATGGAAGTCTGGACAAGGTTGAGATCATGGCTTACCCCCTGGTGACGGAGCCTTTGCTGGTGCTGTCAGCGACGAAAGCGAGTGCCGTGGCACCAAGTGGATTAACAGCTCAGGAAGAGACGGCCAGTAGTGCAGCATCTGAAGTTGTGGTGGGCTCATCGTCGCACGACGCACCAATTCCAACTGAGCCGGCTGAGGAGATGCATGGTGTCCCGTCCAATCCGACCCTCGTGAATGCCGTCGCGTTTGATGGACGCGCTGCTGTGACTTGGAAGGCGCCGGATGACGATGGTCTGGACTCTATTACCGCGTACGAAGTGGGTTGGTTTGATGAGGAAGACAACGTTCTGGTGGGGACTCAAAGGGTTACCTCGGCTTCTGTAAACGTTGTCAACCACGCTGGAAACACAAGCGTCTCAACTGGTGCCGTGGAGTCAGTGCCAACGTCGACAGTTGTGGAGCCACTGGTGAATGGACGTTCGTATACCTTTAAAGTGCGTGCACACAACGTGAACGGATTCTCAGTGTGGTCTGCCAAGTCGTTAGCGGTGAGTCCGCTCCACCCGCCTGATTTGTGTGAACGACTCTCGTGCTCCGGCCATGGCACGTGTTTCCCCAATTACCACAACGAGAAGTCTCCCAAACATCGTCAAATGCGTGCTCTATCTTCTCACTTGAAAGCCAGCAACACTGCTATCGACGAGTACTCTTTGGACGCTGTATGCATTTGCCGACCGGGATATGGTCCTCCAGATTGCAGTGCGAAGACGAGTGAGGATGGGGCGCAATATGTCTGGAGAGCTACAGAATGGAGTGAATGTGATAGTGGTTGCGGTGGCGGGAGGCGGACGCGTGATGCGGTGTGCTTTGACCTTTCGACTAACGAGAAGGCCCCGTCGGAGGAGTTTTGTACGGACACCAAGCCGTCTGTCACCGATATCTGCAACGGGATTGAATGCGGTTCGAAACGGGTAGTCGTGAAGTACGAAGTTGAAATGAGCTACGATGAGGTGCTTTTCTCACCTACAGCTGTGGAAGCATTCGAATTTGCTTTCACCACCGAGGTCGCTTCTGCGCTACAAATTCCGCGCTCACGACTGGAAATTACGGCGCTTGAACGCGGCAGCATCGTTGTTTTCTTCCAAATTCTCCCGGCATCTCGGGTAGGCGAGAAGTCGCTGAATGACATCGTCGAAAACTTGCAAGACCAGTTAGGCAACGAAACGAGTATCTTACGGTCCATGGGCACGTTTGCTCGTCGTATTGAGCCGAACGGTGCGAAATTAAGCTTCTCCATTGCTGATCAAACTGTTGCAGGGGGTGCCGAAGACATCTCTGTCGCTGGCCTCGTCGGAACAATGCTCGTGCTGGGCTTTTTCGTGTCGATGTTCGGTTGGTTTTTGCGGCGCCGTCACTACCGTCTTCTCAAAGATGAAGAACGAAACGAGGGCGCATTCGATTCTGATGCTAGTGAAATGGAAAAATCAGGAACCGGTATGAAGCGCATGAACATTAAGAGCATGTCATAGCTACACGTAGAACCGGTTGAATGAATTATTCATGAACTCGTGTTGCAATGCTCCAGTCAGTTATGTGTGGATTCAATGGAAAGGTTGGAATTAAATTCGGCAGTTGGCATATGGAAACTTCATAGCCCTTGTGTAAAGCCGCAGGTGATTTCGCTTGCTACTTTCGCGAGCGTTCGACCAGTCCGACGTCCTCGACGAAATCGAACTTACCGGACAAAAGCCGGTTCCTGTACTTCTCGAGATACTCGAGCAACGTTGGCGCAAGAGGCCGATCACCTTTGCCGTCTTCGTTGAACTCAAAGACAGCGTTCCTGGCGCTTGTATCGGTGATGAGCGCGCCACCGTCAACATTTGCTGCAAACGGAATGAACAAAGACTCCCAACCCTTGATAGACCCCAGCGATTCCGCTTTGTTGATGATATCCTGTTCGTTGCATGATACTGTTAATAAAAAGAAGCATCAACAACTCCCCAGCATGGCTTAAAACCTACATCGGCCGAGAGTGACTGTCAAGACACGAAGCATAGTGTCAGTTATCACACGACTACCCCCCCCCCCCTCAAAAAAAAAGAGCCCCACCTTGTAGTCGTCGAACCAGATCCCACCGCTCTGGGTTGTCAGCAGGCTGCGTAGCTCCTACCGGTAGTTACTTCGTTAGTGGTTACTGCGTTTGTACGATCGCTTGTCAAAGGACCAACCTCCGGAATCTCCATGCCCAATGTTTTCTCCAGCGCCTCAATATCTACGCCACTCAGAGACCACATCAATGCTTTCCATCCTGTCCTGTCACATATTGTCAGATTCTCCTCGCACGCCCTTACCAGCGTTCTTCTCCACTGCAGGCTCGAGATCCGCCTTGCGCTGGAACCAGCTCACAATGTCTGAATATAATACCAAACAAGCCCCATTAGCCCCGTTCTCCGCGCTTTCCCCCACCTTCACTGTACTCACCGCGGATGCACTGGTCCCGCTCATCCACATCCATCGCGCCCTTGCGCGGGTTGCCTCCAGCGACGACTTGCACGCCCGACATGCTCTCGATGCTCGATCTTAAGGACTGCAAGTGCGATCCTCGGCCGCGAAAGGTTGCAAACGCTGATTGGCTGGAAATACATGAACATCACTCCGAATTTCGTGTTCGCCACACCAGCTGGGCAGATTCCACAGTTGTCAATGCGGATGGAGGTGGGGCGCGAGGCAAGCGCCGCGGCGGCGGCCGCCGAGGGCTCCGTCGCCTCCGACGCAGCGCAAACGGCGGCGGAGCGTATGCGCGAGTTGAAGGAGGAGCGGCAGCGCTGGATTGCCAAGCGTCAGCAGGCCATGACGCGCCAGGAGAAGCTTCTGAAGCTGCTCGAGCTTCAACATGCCAAAAAATCGAAGGGTGACCAAAACGAGGGGGCTACGGCCAATAACGAGACGGAAACGTCAACGGCCAGCGCCCAAACGAACGAGGATAAAGAGGCGAAGGCTGCAGCCGCGACTGCAGCTCTGGCTCGGAAGAAGGAGCTGAAGGAGCTCCAAGCCAGAGCGCTGGCAGCCCAAGAGGTCCGTGGGATACGTATAAAACCTCGTAAAAAAAGCTCCAGATTGCGGTAGCTTATAGTGCTAATGTTTTCTTGTATTTGTTGCGGTGCTTTTTGAATTTACAGAAGCAGCAGCAGGCGGCGAGCGTGCTGGCGAGGAACCTAAAGCAGTTGCTGGCGAGAAACGCGCAAAGGTCTCAATCGACCAAGCGGAAGCGAGAGAAAGAGGCAAATGATAGCCAACCGAGCAAGAAGGTTGACGTGGGCACAAGAAAAGATGAAGCTGCGCCTTCTGCTCCTGAGATGCATCATTGTGAGAACTGTGGAATGTGGATTTGTGGCCGTGAGTCGAACTGATAAACGGCTAACGTTTTTGTGTTTGATATATGTTTATGTGTAGTTGCTGCTGGATCAAATCTAGATGTTGAAACTCCAGAGTTGGCTGCAGCTGCGTGCTTTCGTATTGCATTGCGCCATCTCGTGCAAACGGGAACGGTAACTAACGAAGTTATAATCGAACTGCTCATGGTGCAAACTGCCATCTAATGGGTTTGAATGTTGTTTTGTCAAAAGGTGATCTCGAGAGAGAGGCTGGAGCAGGAATTCAATATCTATACGGGAAAGCAATCAGGCGAAGTTATGGACAGCTCGCTGCTGGAGCCTTCGATAGCGCTGGTCAGCACTGTTGGAAGTAAACAAGCGCCGGATCCATTGTCACGCAGCACACGAGGAGAACCAGTTTGTTGGCAACCAGGGCGCCAATCTTTTAAGATACCGACTTTTTCATCTTCTCAAGCGGGTAAGGTACTCTTCCTTATTTCTGAAATCCGCACTCTCGTCGCCGTACCTGTACTAACGTATTGCTATGTGATAGATCGTATCCAGGCACTCATTGATGTTGAGAAGCAAGTTGTTGTTGATGCATGCAATTTGCTCTGGATGGAGAAAAAGTGTCTAAGCAGTACGGTGGCGATCAACAGTCGACGGCAAAAACAGTTTCTGGCAAGTTTGCTGGGCGCATGTGTCGTGACATCACCTAACTCTGCCACACTCTCAACTATTCTCTCCGCCTGCGTGGGAGTTAACCCCCCAAAGGGCTCAATGCCCGGCTATACGAAACGTTTTCCATACCAGTCGTACGGTCAAATCGCCAGTGTATTCGATAAAATGGAGGGATGGCTTCGTGACCAAGCCAATAGAATTGAACCAAGCAATAGCCTCTCTCCAAGACTGGATGAAGTGAATCGTCCCCGTAGTTCCCGTGGCAATTTTTTCTCGTCAAAACATGCGAAGCCATTCTCAGTGGCAAGCGAATCCGTCGTAATGCAACTACGGGATGTCGGCTCGCTCCATTCAGCTGTTGCGAAGAGGCTCGATCCAATGAAGTACGTATCAATGGTGCTATACCCCACTTTTTACTATTGCAATCTGATGGTGTTATTTTTCGTTTAGGATTTTGTGCCACTATGAGCTGAACGGAGTCTGCAACGATAGGAACTGCTCGAATTATCACCTCAAAGATTATCAACCAGTGCTGGGTAGTACCAACAACACTGGTGACAGCACTGATGCTGACGGCGATGCACGGTTACTGCAAACGGAAGGAATGGACCAATTGCTGATTTCTTTCGCCGAGTTTCGAGGACGAATCATGAGCAAATGGCCTGTGATATCCGCCTCCCAGCCTTCCTCGGTGGTAAGTGCCATTTTTGTATTCAAAATGCAATGGATGAACGAAAACTGTTTTGACGCTTTGATTAAACGTAGTTGGCTGAGACGAATACTGGTGCAACTGCGATAGATACATCCCTGTCTGCATCCGAACCTGATCCGCCCATGGTGCAAGACATTCAACGAAGAGATGACAACGCTGAAGAGAGCAACGACGATTTTATTGTGCTTGCTAACCGAGAGGAGCTTCCTGTTGTTGGAGACGCCCGATACTTCGATGATATCGAGTCAAGAAATCTATATGGTGACTCGCTGCAGAAAAAGGTTGAGGAGGATCCAAATGCCACCGATGCGTGGCTTCTTTTGGCCATCTACCACCTCGAGCTTGATGTTGAGCTAAGGTACGTAAATACTGCTATCCTGCAAACAGTGCGTCGCTCTTACGACTACGCCCTATTTTCTGCTTGCAGTGACGAAGCCGCAAACCTTTCTGACAATGCTCGCTTGCAGCAGCAGCTCGTTTTTCTTTGCAAGGAGCTCAATGTTATGTATCGAAGCGGGACTTCTCGGAAGCTGAATATCGAGGAGTCAAATTTAAAACGGTGCTTGCACACACTTTCTCGAGCTTTAGAAATCGAAGCCAACGCATACTGTGAAGCATTGTGGTTGCTATATCTTCATCTATGCGGCCAAGTTACCAGCAAGCAGACAGAGATCGATACGGTCGAGCAAGCCGTTCAATTTCTTCCAAGTTCTCATGTGCTGTGGCTTCGGTATGTCTCGACGTATGATTTTGACTCGGTGGGCATGGCAGAAGGTATTTATTGGAGGTTACTAGAGCATCTTGCACGAGTGAACTCAGGTGAAGATGGACAAGCCTCCGACCCAAGCCCCAAAAAGGAGCTATCTATTCTGTTGACGGCGATATGCTTCCATCTGTGTATCAAGTTGTGGCGTGCTGGCGCCACAAAACGCGTTCTCGAGCTTCTTTCGGCGCTTCTGCAGATTGGTGATACAAGTTCAGAATTTGGATGGTGCAAAATGGTGCGTAGCCAACTACGCGGCGATGAAACAGTGGTGATATGTCTGGTTTTCGCTCATGCCTTGCTTTTCAACGAGATGCCCAAAATTATCGAGCACTGGGTTGCTGCAAGCAGTTACGAGGCTGTCCCGATCAAAAAGATGGCTTACACTATTGAATCTCTCGAGAGTCACCATAGCACCGTTGACAAAGATGGTTTCGATCAAGTTTTTGTGACGTATGATCTTGCATTTCAAACGTATCAGAGCAAGTGTCATGGAGTACAGGAGACTGGCGGTGTCGTATTGAGTAATTGGATGCTTTTATTGTCCCTTCAAGACGAGGGTGGAGAGAGAGACGAGCCCCTGAAAACATTTCTTGACGACAAATTGGACATGATTAAGCGATTCCCTGTTGCGTCGCACACTGCGGCGAAACTATTGATGGATAAGCCGAGCGGCGAGCAGCAGGCGCATCAAATAATGCACACGATGATGAATCAGGATTCTCAAGGTCTGTTTCCAGAGGCCCTTCATCACTATTTATTTGCTTGCCGACAGTCTTCAGCGCTTGTGAGTGCGCTGGACAAGGCATTTCCAGACGTTATGCAGCGTCTAGCGTGCCTTTTGAAAGTTGATACGAACAAGGTGGAGAAGTTTATTCAAGACATTATGCGCGACACCAGTAACATATCCAAAGCGCGTGCGTTAAATGCGCTGTTGGATGCTTTGCTGGATGCTTGGATGGGCCAGCTTTCAGTGCTGCACCGTGACATGAGCCAAAAGAGCGTCTTGGAACAGCAAGAGAGCCCACGAACAGATATTTACGTGGCATTGGATATCTGCCTTTTAATGGGCATCTTGCTGGAACCATCCGCCGCTGTTGACGGACTGCAAATGGTTTTGAGCTCGTCTCACTTTGGCTCCTTATCACTCGAAGCGCGGCAGCTCGCTTGGATGCAACGTTTCGTTTTTGAAGTGGATCTGCTTCAGCAAGAAGACGTTGGTAGCTCTCCGTGGCGAGAGCACCAAGCAGGGTTGGCAAAATTGTTTCGCAAGTACGTTGGTGAAATGAGTGTGGAGGCTGAGATGTTGCGCCAGGTCTCCAAACAAATTAAGGATGACATGGAGAGAAACGCTGTCGAAGACGCTGTGTGCGGTTGCCTGTATCCGGAGCGGCATCAATTGATTACATACGATGTCAATATCGAGATTTTCCGGCTATGTCTTGCTGCAGTAGCTGGCCCGGAGCAGACTACCTTTTATGCGTCTTTCACCGATTCATTAGCGCTATCCTCAGAGTTCTCGCTTGCTTTCTCAGGTACGCAAATCGTAATACGTAGCTTGCTAAACCTTCCAACAATTCTGACTGTTGGTGGTATTATTTTTTTATATGTAGACGCTGCTGACCATGAATGGGAGCTTCTTGCTGCGCGAGCAAGCTTAAGAAAATGCCTCGGCAGGGCGAGAACTCAGCACTCTCAGATACTCCAAGCCCTAGTTGCGGTGGAACTGCGGCTGAGAAATATGAAGGCAGTGTCCAGTTTGCTCGAAAGCGAGATGCGAGCGGAGCCACTTCTTTTAGAAACCTGGCGCCTTGCTGTTGGCCTCGAAATTTTGTTTGGAGAACAAGTGGATGAGAGATCGCAAAAGATAGCTGCCGAGATGGAAAAGCGGCAGTTGGTATTTGCCTGTAACACCTACGGCGATGACAAGTTGGCGAGTGAGGGGGTGCTATCTGTTATCAAAGATTCGGAAGCTGCGTCGCTGACTTTGCGTGGCCTTCGGTTGGCATTCGTTCCAAACTCCGTGCTGCTCAAGAATGAGTTGGTATCGTTGATTCTCAGTGGCAATGAGCTAGCGGAAATCCCGGCGGGTTTGGGTCGCCTCAAAAACTTGCAAAAGCTCGACGTATCCGAAAATGGGCTGATCGAGTTTCCTGAGTGTGTTAACAAACTAACTCAGCTCCGCGAGCTGAGGTTGGCCCACAACAACATACAAGCAGTTTCGATTCACGCGGCTTCACATTTGAATACTGTGGATATTCGTTGGAATGCAGTTTCGCTACTGTCTGCGTCTTCCTTGAATGCGGTCCAGAATCTGAGGGTGCTGCATGCTGAGGGTAACGCAGTTCCAGACGAGCAGCTTGCAGAAGTCTCTGCCTTGCTATCAAGCAGGAAACGTGATGCCGCCTCCCTGGAAAATAAATCCTCTGAGAGGAACGCAATTGTTCGAACAAAGAAGCCGCCAGTTGAGGAGAACACTACAATATCAAGTGCGGATGCCAACGCTGAAGTCACCAACCAGACTGCTGATAGCGGACTGAACTTGCTCGACGAAGAAGGGGGAACTGCTGAGCTCGAGGCAAAACAAGACGACGAAAGTCAAATTGTTACTCTTGAATCTGTGTCGGAGGAAGCCGAAGCAGGTCAAATGGCAGAGGCTGTCGACCAAGCACCTCCGCCAATGGAGAACAACGAAGATCAAGCGGTGAGTGCTGATGATGAAGTTGCCACTACTTCTGAGTCAAAAGACGGCGACGGCGACCAAATCATGGACAGCACAGCTGGTGTCATCGAGATTAATGATGATGCAGATCCAGAACTGGTAGATGCTGCGACCAAGCCTCCGAAAGAGATAATTGACGTCGACAGTGCAGGGTCGAGTGAGGAAGCTGAAAGCAACAACAACATTACCGAGCTTATGGTGGCAAGTGATGCGCCGGTACCACCGATAATGGCTGAACCATGCAGCGCAACCGAAAATTTTGAACCTAGTCATTCTGATGCCGCCCCAGCAGTCGCGCCCCAACGTATGACGCGGAAAAAGCTTGCTGCGTACATGAAGGAAAACCATCTCGACGACCGCGCCGAAGTACGCAGACGGAACCCGGTGTTGTGGCGCGAGTTTGTAGCTGCAAATCTCCAAGTACAGTCAGTGCTGCCGGCCTGTAGATTGTGCTTCGCGCCTAATGATGGCCACAATCAGCGCTTCAACTCCACAGTGCTTTGCGTTCGCTGTTTAGAAGATGCTATCCACGTACTGAAGGAGCGTGACGACGCTATGGATGTGGGACAGAGTGGCGTTTAAATTACAATGAAGCTGTACACCATGGACCCATGGTTGACTAATGCAATCAAATGAATCAACGCGAGCGCAGTGCAGTCAGTTGTTTGAATCCCCTTGGAACTTTTTGTGTCAGCGACAGTGGAAGCCTATCACCATTGCTACAAGACGTCCGTACTAGAAACGATGGATAGACAAAGTTGGTGACGTTTAAATGCGTGATCTTGTTTTCATCGCAGTGTTATACTTGCTTTCGTTTCTCTTTTTCTTCTTCGCCGCTTCGCTTTTTCCGCATACAACCACCCCACCATATAGTGCGCTGTCACCCTTGATCTGCTGCTCAATCTGAGTCAAATTCATCGTCCGAAAAACCATAGTTATACTCGAAGTAGTCGTCATCCGAGTCATCCGAGTCGTACAAGCCACCGACCAGATCGAAGTCGTCCCAGTCTGCAACTTCGAAGAAGCGGAAAAGGTGGCTGTACTGCTGCAGCAACGATTGCAGTGCTGCATCACCACCTTGTCGTCCGTTCCGGCCACGCCGCGGCTTCATGGAGCGCTTGGGGCGATCCAGGTGCTTTACGTCACGACCTTCAGCGTCGCGGTGCGCGTAAAAACAGCGCGGCCCAAACGGGCAGCTACCGAAGAGGCCGTTAAAGTACTTGCATTCGCGCAGAGCCAAGTGGCTTTTGTACGCCTCGACCACTTTGCGCTTCTCCTCGCCTTTACAGAAGATGAGCGAGGGTACAATGAAGTCACTAGGCACTCTGCACGCCGGGCACGCGCGAATCACTTCCAGTTCCATATCCTTCGACTGGCGCCACTCACGAAGACAGTCCAAGCAGAAGCAGTGATCACAGCCTACATGTTTGACACAAATATAAGTTTCATCAAGAGGACACCCCTCCAATGACAAAGGACTGATACTTACTTAGCAGGCCAAAATGTTTGCCAGACTGAATAATATCGTCGAAGCAAATACCGCATGTGAAGTCTTGCTGGTTGTCTTCGCGAGTCGCAGCCGTAGCATTAACTGCAGCGTTGTTCGAAGACGTGTAACCGGCACCCGAAGGCCTCCCAGCTCTCGGAGCAGCACGAGCGGAGGTCGCAGCCCCCAGCAGCATGGCAGGATTGTGGCGAAGTCGACAGTGCTCTCCGTACTTGCAATTGCCGCGAAGGAAGAACGGGCAGTCTACGAGCGCTGCTGCCGCCGATAGTCCCTCAGCCTCATCCGCTGCACACTCGCTCACCTGTTCTGGGAGCGCATGCGAGTACGTGCAGCGACTGCCGTAGCGGCACTTGCCCAGCACGAAGAAGCGGCACAGCGCTGTCGTCGGTACTGCAGCGGCTGCAGCCGGACTGGAGCGTGCAGCTTGCGGCACGCTGCGCTTATCCTCGTACACATCCTCCGCCTCCGCACCGCGATCGCTCAGGTCCTGCGCAGCCAGTCGACGCTGCAGATTGTCGAACACACGATCTCGCTCGGTACTAGAGCAGCAAGGATACAATAGTAACACAATTGATAAAAATAATAATTTGTCCATACATAAGGAAAAAAGTTCAAGCAGAAGCTTCCAGCGCACCTGGCGCCGCGAGCAGAGGCAGAAGCGGAGTAGCGGCTACGACATGGATAGCGGGGGCGATTAAGTTTGCATTAGAGACATATACACAGCGAATATCGCGGGGCCGGGCTCACCTGCGCGACGTGGAGCGGCGCATGACAGTTCCGGAGCTCTTCACTTCGATCGATCTTTCTTTTCGCTTTTTATTTCGAGTTTAGAAGCCGAATCAGATTGTACCAAAATTACGGTACAATGTAATATGCAGCCATTGTGAATCGAGAAGGGCCCATCGATACAGCCATAATCGAGACTCGGAAGGTTTCTCAAGTGTCTAACGCATGCTCTGGCCTGGCCTGGCGTGTCGAAGCTCATAACGGGTCATTTGTGGCCTAATTACTGTACCGGTCCCGACCGAAGACCGACCAGAGAATCCATCCATCCCGGAAATGCAAGATAGCAGCCTGCGATCTGCCGCCGCCTGATGTCGTGTTTACTGTCGCTGCAGCTTGCAGCCGCCCATTCCACAATTATCCAGCAGTGCAAGCCATGACTGTGGGCGGCGTGAAGCGTTCGAGCGAGAAGAACGACATCCAAGCGGGATACACCACGATGGCGCGGTCTCCTCCGTCGTCGCTGCCTGCAGCCATGCAATCGTCTGCTAGCGGGATACCGCTCCACGGAGACCCCAATGACGAGAGCGACGACACGCCCATTGATATCGCTGAAGCTGGCTCGACCCGACCGCCCCAGGGCGCGCTGCAACGATTCGGTCGTCACTTCCGACTGTTGGAGTTCGGCAGTGCCGTCGTCCTGTATCTGCTGGCGCTTGTGTTCGCGAAGATTGAAGTGCACGAACGCCCGATTCCTGGGATCAAAGTGCGCCTGAACGCCACGGCTGTTGCGTGGTCGCTCGACCCGTCCATCGACGAGAAGAAGCTGTCGGAGGAAGGTGAGTTTGTTGGAAAGAGGCTGGTTTGTTTTGATTAAGGGGATGAGCACCTAGCTAAAGTTGTTATGTACTGTGACCTCCAGTGCCGATGTGGCTGCTGCTGACGCTGGGCATCTGCCTGCCAGTGGGAATCAACCTCGTGATGAACTACGTGCTCCCGGCATTTTGCCAGGTTCGAGTCATCGCTCACGACACGCGGGATTTCCTGTTGAGCCTCTTCCAGTCCATGGCTCTCGCGACCTTCCTGACGCAGTTTACGAAGAACATCACCGGTCGCTTCCGCCCAAGTTTCTATGACATGTGCAAGTGGAACCACGACGTGGTTTGGGACGGAGTCACGAATCTGTGTACGGATGCGGCTGGCGAGAAGGAGGGTCGCAAAAGCTTCCCGTCGGGGCATGCTTCGTTTGCGTGGGCGACTATGCTCATTCTCACGGTAAGTTGCTGCTGCATTGCGATTGATGATAGCGACGACTAAAAGCTGACAATGTTGCGTGAACAGCTCTATCTGCTGGGCCGATCACGCCTCAACTGTGAGAACCGCAGCAACTCCACGCTGCGAGGTGGCAAGAAGTCGCTGATGCTGTTCATGTGCTGCGCGCCAGTGCTGATCGCTTCATGGATCTCCATCACGCGCTGCATCGACAACTGGCACCACTACAGCGACATCTTGGCTGGCAGTGTCATCGGCATTGCGTCAGCACAATTCGCGTTCAACTACAACTATGGGTCGATATTTAGCTGGGAATCGGCAGGCCTGCCTCTGGAGGAGATCCACGAACGTCGCATGGTAAGAGAGCAGCAGGACGAATCCTTCTAAGGAGTAGAAGCGGCGTTTTGCTAAGAAATCTTTGTTGCTTTTACCCTAGAAAAAGGCGAAGAAAGCGAGAAGTGAACACCTCGACCAGCAGCCGATGTGGCACCACAACTTTGAGTCTGGCCCTCCGCTGCTGAAGCACATGTCGAGCGACTGCATCGTTGATCTAAGTTGTCGCAGCAGGGACTCCGCCACTGCTTAGCTTTTTTTTAACTCCGTAACGTCTTCATGCTACCTGGGATCACTTCGGAATTCGGCGTTCGCACAAGTGATTAATTTGCTGCAACGTGCGACACCTTTGGCGATTATGGCTCGCGCTCGCGTGGTGACGAAATTGCTGGTCACAGCTCAAGGCCCTGCCCCATGCGTGGCTACTGCCCTATGACCATCGATCTAGACTGGATCCATGCTGTTGTGGTTGGAAGTGCGAAGGTCCCTGTACATGAAGCCGTATTCATGGTTTGCAGCAGCGGCATGAGGCGGCGTCTTGACTCAAGGCTCTTGAGAGTCTCAAGTTGAGACAGCGGTCCGTAAGGACTCTTACTGGAGAAGAAGAGGCTGGGAGGCGCAAGGGCTAGCTTTTTTCAAGGTGTCGGTGGATCGAGTCCATGGAGTCCAAGGCTTGCGCCAAAGAGAATCATGTTCAAAAGATTGCAACATACAAGTCAAGTGTTAGCAGAAACTACTTCGCTTTTGTACGCTGCATCATTTTAATCAATCGATTAGCTGTAATCATTTCCGTTCGCACGAGTCCATACTGGCTTCTACACTGTAGTGTAGCAAGTGCAGCTGCTCTGATTCAAGAGCGCACGTTCACCTTGATCACTTCGTTTTTGACCTCGAAGAGGTAAGCGGCATGCAGAGCAACGCCGACCTCGAGCGCGGCTCGGCCGGCGAGTTCCTGTCGGTGACGACGCCCCCGCCCGCCTGGAAGCCTCGCGACGAGGACGACGCGGTCGCGCAGCGCCCCGGGCGATGGCAGCGCGTGCTGGGCGACTACCGTGTCGCAGAGTTCGGCTGCACGCTGGCCATGCTCCTCGTCGCCAAGTCCTTCACGCTGATGGCCGTGAACGACCGCCCCATTCCCAGGATCGAGATCCGCCTCAACTCCACCACCACGATCTATGCGCGGGATCCGACCGTGGACGAACGAAAGCTGCACGAGCAAGGTGGTGTACCCCCTCAGCTGATGAGCTACGTGGATCATGTATTGAACTAACCTGTTTCCTCCTACCCCAGTACCGATGTGGTCTCTTATTTTGTTCGGAGTCGGCGTCCCCATCGCGACCAACCTGCTGCTTAACTACGTGCTGCCGAAGATCCGTGACGTCCGCGTGATCCCGCATGACGTGCGCGACTTCTTCCTGAGTCTGGCGCAGGGCGTCACCATGTCGACGCTGCTCACGCAGTTCACCAAGCACGTGACTGGCCGCTTCCGCCCGAGCTTCTATGATATGTGCGGCTGGGACTACGACGCGGTTTGGGATGGAGTCACCAACCTGTGTACTGACCCAGCCGGCGAGAGAGAAGGTCGCAAGAGCTTTCCGTCTGGCCATGCTTCGTTCGCGTGGGTGACGATGCTTCTGCTCACGGTGCGTTTGCTCTAGCCTTTTCCATTGTGGTAGCTGTATGGATACTGACGGTGTACTTATCGCTTACAGCTTTACCTGCTCGGGCGATCGAGAATCAACTGCAAAAGCCGCAGCGAATCTGCTGTGCGGGGTGGTACGAAGATGCTGAAGCTGTTCCTCTGCTGTGTGCCGTGCTTGGCGGCATCTTGGGTCGCCATTACGCGGTCGATCGACAACTGGCACCACTACAGCGATATTCTGGCTGGTAGCATCATTGGCGCGATCTCTGCTTGCATGGCCTACAGCTACAACTACGGCTCCATCTTTTGCCGGAAGTACGCGGGGATGCCGTGCGAAGCGGTGCACGAGAAGATCAAGGTAAGGCAATCTCCTTTCTGTACCCCGTTGCTTCATGTGTTGCAGCTGAAATCTTACAACCTTTTGACGATGTAGTCGGAGTCCATGAGCGACGACCCCCAAGAGGCCCACGAGAAGATGATGAGCCAAAACACTAGAGTTTCGAGCAGCCAGCGAGTGTAATTCGTGCGAGTTGTTCAATAGATTTCTTTTAAGAGGGGTACAGACGCCGTTGGCAAGTGTTCGCACTTTACATGAACGAGATCCGTGTGTTTCAGGTGTGTACCGGTAGTTGCGGAGAGAAATGAGCATAATCACCTGCGACAAACTCCCTTTTTGAGACCGTACATTTTAGGTTTTGCGTTCTTCTCGACCGAAATGGGCGACGACGCTGCCGCGACTGCCAGCGGCTTCCGTCTCGAAGACGACAACTACCAAACTGTTTGCACGCCTGCCCAAAACGAGAAGCCCGACAGTGGCGCGGTGACGGACTCCGTGGAGAGTGCTGGGGATGGCTCGTACTCCAAGAAGAAATGGCAACAAGTGCTTCGCGGCTACCGCGTGGTCGAATATGTTTTTGCAATTGTGCTGTACGTTATTGCAAGGAGACTCGGCAATTGGATGGCATTGCACAAACGTAGGTATTTCAATGAGGTGTGGCGGAGAGGAATAGTGTATGCATGGAGTCTAACAGACCTGCTCATGACGACGAATGCCAGGTGCTCTTCCAAGAATCGAGATGCGATTGAACTCCACCACTAGCATCTGGGGGCGCGACCCTGCCATGGATCAAGAGAAGCTGTCAGAGCAAGGTGCGATGCTGGTCTTACCTATATCGAAGTGAGTTTTGCACTAACTAATGGTCGGACCAGTTCCAATGTACATGCTCATCATCGTCAGTCTTGCCATCGCTATCGGGATCAATTTGCTTATCAACTACGTGGTCCCGATGTTCTTCAAAATCCGCGTCATTGCCCACGACTTCCGCGACTTCCTGCTGAGTCTCGGACAGGCTATCACGCTGTCGACGTTTCTGGTCACTTCATGAAGAACACGGCAGGCCGCTTTCGCCCGTGCTTCTTCGCCATGTGCGGATGGAACTATGACTTGGTTTGGGATGGAGTTAGCAATTTGTGTAGCAACTCGGCCGGAGACGGTGAAGGCCGAAGGAGCTTTCCATCAGGCCACTCTTCTTTCGCGTGGTCGGTCATGGGAGTTCTTACGGTGAGCTGCAAAGCGGGAGGATGCTGAAAACACATCGCTGTATCAGCTGTATCTCACGATTGTTTTTGTCATTGCTCTACCTACTTGGACGCGCACGACTGACAAGACCCGAGCAAAGTAACTCGAATCTCCAGGAGGGAATTCGGACATTCAAGCTATTCTTTTGCTTTTTGCCGTGCTTGGGTGCAGCGTGGGTCGCCATCACGCGTTCAACCGACAACCGGCACCATTACAGTGACATCGTGGCTGGCAGCGTTGTCGGCGCTGCCGCTGCATGCCTAGCTTACAACCACAACTACGGTTCTATCTATGCCTGGGAAGTCTCTGGTCTGCCGTGGGATGCAATTCACGAACGGAGGAAGGTGCGCTGAAAACCTTGCGCTGAAAGGTGCAACATACTTCGTAGTACATGTGAACTGACGATTCGTGTTGGTGAGTAGGCAAAAATCGAGGACAGCGAGGGCTCCACGTTGGCGTGAGCAGTTAGTTCCTGGAAGGTACTTAAGTTCCAGGAGAACAACAACGGCCAGATGAAAAAGCAACCAATTTTCGAAAACAATCCTGCAAACGCTAAAGTATACCTCACGTTACCGAAACTCTGTGCCCCCTGACTGAAGCCCAAACTACCGCTTGCACGAAAATACGATATCTAGCGATAGAGAGAAGAAGTGAAGAAGAGAAGAAGAAACGATTCGTTTGTATGTTCTAACAGCGGGTGCTATGCCAACACTCGATCGAAGCAACCCTGTTGCTGAGTCCACTGGTGAACGATTAGTTCTCGGATGCTCCTACTTTAAAATAACTGGTGCAATGCAGTTGATGTGCCAGCCCTGAAGAGCAACGCCAAAAGCGTGAGCACTAAGACTTGTCAGCGGGAATCCCGATGACAAGCTCCGATCTGTGTCGGAGTTCCGGCCCGAACCTATTCGGCCAAGTTGCTCACCTGCAACGCGTCCATCTTTGCACGACAGGCCTGTCTCTGTATTTCGCGTCAGCTGAAAAAGTTTGTCCAGTCAGAAATTACTGGCCATTTACCTTTGAGAACGCTTACTGTTTTGGGTACAGTACATAATCGATTCCTCCTTGACTCATCTTTGACTGGGGCTTACCCTCTTATCCTTAATGACCTGAGATTTAGACAGTCGCACGCGTTAATCTACCTCATCTCGGCGGCATTTTGGCTGCGCGAGCCATTTCGCTTTTCCCCGGCACTTGCACACGTTCGTGCGCTCGCGGGTCCCTCCCTCTGTCTGCTGGCTGTCCGTCTGTCGATCAGGCGCTCGATCCAGTAGCGAAGAAGCGGTGAAGAAGCCCTCCTTCGCGTTGTATCACCGCGCAGCGATAACGACGGAGTCGAATTACGGCCGACCCCGCGCTGCTTCGAGCAACGCGAGCGAGGTGCCGTTCATGGAGTCCATCACATCGGTCTCGGAGCTGCCGGCGCTGGCAGAACACCCGTCGCGCCCCCAGCAAAGCGGAGGCAAGTGGGAGCGCATTGCGCGCGACTTCCGCCTTGCCGAGTTCGCCATCTCCGTGCTCATGTACGGCTTCGCGCTGTTCTTCGCCAAGATCCAGGTCGCACAACGTACGTACGGTAGCTGCTCGACTGGTGGTTTGTGCTTGAGCATTTTGTGTGTTGGGCGAGCGTTTGAGTAGTTACCGAAGTGGTGTGACGCTCTGCAGGTGAGATCCCCAACATCGAGGTGCAGCTGAACTCGACGACGTCCGTCTGGGCGCGAGACCCGACGATCAACAACAAGGAGAAGGCGCAGCAGGTCCCCATGGTCGCCCTGGTCGGAATCGGCGTTGGTGCACCGATCATCATTAATCTGTTCATCAACTACGCGATGCCCAAGTTCCGCAGCGTGCGCATCATCCCGCACGACACGCGCGACTTCTTCTTGACGATTGTCCAGTCCACCAGCATGGCCACGCTGCTCACGCAGTTCACCAAGAACATGACGGGCCGCTTCCGCCCCTGCTTCTACGACATGTGCAAGTGGAACTACGATGTCGTCTGGGACGGAGTTACCAACCTGTGCCAGAGTGCGTCGGGCGAGAAGGAAGGCCGCAAGAGCTTCCCATCGGGGCACGCATCTTTTGCGTTCGCGACGATGCTGGTTCTCACGGTAGGTCATGCACCAACGTCGTTTGTATATTTCCTGGCTTTGGATACTATGGACGAGTTTCTGACGTTCTTCTGTTTGTCTTTATTGCAGCTCTATTTGCTCGGAAGATCGTCTCTGAACTGTGAAAACCGCAGTGAGACCATGATGCGAGGAGGACGGAAAACGCTGAAGCTATTCCTCTGCTTCATCCCCACGTTTTTGGCAGCGTGGGTGGCTGTTACGCGTACCATCGACAACTGGCACCACTACGCCGACATTCTCGCGGGCAGCATCATCGGTGCTGGTTCTGCCTGTATCGCCTACAGCTTCAACTATGCGTCGGTCTTCCACAGCCAGCACGCTGGTGTGCCTCTTCAAGGGTGCCATCTGCACGGCAAGGTACAAACGAAAGCTGTTTTCTTCTGCTCTGCAAATGGAAGCTCACAACAATATTATTGTGTTGTTTAGGGGAAAATGACGTACACAAGCAGCGAAGAAAGCGAGGTGGGCAAGTACGTGTTGAATGTCCACAGCCGCACAACGAATGGTAACTAGGCATCGATGTTTTATTTTGCATAAGGGAAAGAGTTTATGTAATGAAACGATTTTCCAGGGATCATGATCTGACAGTACAGCAATTCTGCAGCAAGGTCTACTGAACAACAAGAGCTCCGCCAAAAAGTTGAAGGTGACCGAACATATTTTGACCAATCAAACTTCGATTTCTCGATTCAGATCACTGTCAAAACCGGCGATGGAGCTGCCGACCATGGCGGACGAGGATGGCGACGACGTCGACGAGTACACACTCATGATGGGGAATTCCCCAGAGCTATCGTCAAGTGGGGAGCAATATGGAGCTCGTGGTTGGCTCAACCGCTTGCTTAGCGAGTATCGCGCGCTCGAGTTCAGCTGCACGTTGGTCATGTTCGCGCTCGCTCTCTTCTTCACCTCCATTCCCGTCCAGCAGCGCCCCATCCCGAGCATCGAAGTGCAGATCAACTCGACCCGAACCGTTTGGTCCCGAGACCCAACGCTCAACGCTAAGGTGCACGCGGAGCAGGTCACAACAGAGGCCCTGGTCTTCTGGGGCATGGCCCTCCCTGTAGCGGTTAATCTGCTCATGAACTACGTGTTCCCGAGAGCTTGGAGAGTGCGTCTCGTCACCCACGACACGCGTGACTTCCTGCTGTCGCTGGCGCAGTCTGCTAGTCTGAGTGAGCTGCTAACCGAGTTTACCAAGAACTTAACTGGTCGATTCCGTCCAAGCTTCCACGACATGTGCAAGTGGCAGTACGATATCGTGTGGGATGGAATCGCGAACTTGTGTACTGACCCTGCCGGTGAAAAGGAAGGCCGCAAGAGCTTCCCATCCGGTCATGCTTCGTTTGCGTGGTCTACGATGCTCGTTCTTACGGTATGCCCCGCTTTCAATTTGAGATGCGCGCTGTGTTCGATCCTTACCTGTTTTGCGTGATGACAGCTCTATTTATTGGGACGATCGCGTCTGAATTGCAAAAACCGAAGTGAGTCTGCACTGCGAGGCGGTCGCAAAATGCTCAAGCTGGTGCTCTGCTTCCTCCCGTCCTTCGTGGCGGCGTGGGTGGCGATCACGCGCTCCATCGACAACTGGCACCACTACAGTGACATTTTGGCAGGCAGTATCATTGGTGCGCTCTCCGCTTGCGTTGCATACAGCTACAACTACGGCTCAGTGTTCAGCTGGGACTCCGCTGGCCTCCCGCGCCAAGCTTGGCATCGGCGGCGGCAGCTTGCCAATCGGTAACTTCAATATCAGTTACCGGTATGATTTCGATTCGTGTTAGAATTATTTTTCATTTGGATTTTGTATCGGATGGCGCAACAACCGGAAGTGGTCGATCTCTCGGTGGGCGGAGCTGGCGATGACGACGCCGACACCGTGATCTCCTCGCTGGCGGCGCGCTGGCTGCCGTATGAGCGAGAGATGGTCGAGGAGCTTTATGCGCAGGACGGCGTATTGGTGCTGGGCCGCGGCCTGGGCCTCCTGCGCGTGCTGGCGAGCTTCGTGCGTCTCTACTGCTCGCCCCGCAGCCTCGTGCTGTGCCTCAACGCCAACGAGCAGGCTGCGACGCTGCGCCGCCTGGTGCAAGCGCTCGGCCTCGATCGTCGGCTGCTGCCGCGTGTGGTGGACGCTCGCATTAACTTGAACGAGAGACAGCAGATGTACAAGCGCGGCGGCGTCTTCTTCGTGACGGCGCGTATCCTCGTGGTGGATCTGCTGTCCAACCACGTGGACCCAGGCATCATCAGCGGGCTGCTAGTGAACGACGCTCACCACATGACAGAGACGTCCATTGAGGCGTTCATCCTACGACTGTACCGTGAACGCAATCGTGAAGGGTTCATCAAAGGTTTCTGTGGCGACAGCGTCGCGCTCTCGTCGGGGTTCAACCGCGTGGAACAAGTGCTCAAGCATTTGTACGTGCGGAACGTGTTCCTTTATCCGAGATTTCACGTTGCGATTAACGCGTGCTTGGAGAAGCACCAGCCAGAAGTGTACGAGATTGAAGTGGCGTTTTCACCTTCAATGAAGATCATGCAGGAGGCGCTGCTTGTGGCGCTTGAGGCTACGGTGAAGGAGTTGCAACGCAGCACCAAGTCACTGGATGCGGCGGACCTCACAATGGACAAGGCGCTGGCCAAGTCGTTCAGCAGCTTCATTCGACGACAATTGGACCCGTTGTGGCATAAACTGCCCGTCAAAACGAAGCAACTCGTGGGAGATCTCGCGACGCTCCGTCAATTGCTGGCATATCTCCCACGTTATGACGCCATCTCGTACTACTCATTCTTGGTGAACTATCAAACTATGAACGGCCAGCAGCGCTTTCCGTCGCCGTGGTTGTTCACTGATGCTGCAGACCGCCTTCTGACTGCAGCGAAAGAGCGCCTTTGCCAGATTGTGAATTCTACGACCAAGAAACCGGTAAATCTTCGTCAGTTTACTGCAAACTCGAATGCAGCAGACAGCGCTGAGCTTAAACTAGTGCTCGAGCAAAACCCCAAGTGGGACGCTTTGAAAGAAATCCTGGACGAAGTGCATGATGAACAGCAGCGTAAGCAACAGAAGAAAAAGACCAACGACAAAGATAAGCTGGCTGTTGGCGGGGCCAGTGTTCTGGTAATGGTCAAGGACGAGCGTACTTGTGCTCAGCTGCGTGAGTTCCTCAGCTTGGGCGCGCAAGAAATGATGCGGCGGCGTTTCGGTCACTACTTGCTTCAGAAGGAAGCAACGCTAAAGCAAAAAGGTGGCAATTTGAGCTCACTTGGACTCGAACAGAGGCTGCTGTTAGAAGCTGCAGCAAAGTTGAGGACAGATGAACTCTACACTGAGGAAGAAACAGTCGTGTCATCAGGATCTAAAGGCAAGCAGAAGTCTAGTGCAGCACAAGGCAAAGCGAAGAAGCGTGCTCGGGAGGAGTCCTCAGAAACAAGCTACAGTGATGTCCAGGTTCATACCACTGAAGTTTCGAGTTTTGGATTATCAGCAGCAGAACTAGAGGCTATTACTACTGCGAGTGAGAAGTCTGAAAAGGATGGCAAGTCCAAGGCGTTTTTCGATGGCCGTCTTCGAGCGGCATGTTGTCGTCGGGATGAACAGTCTGGAACCTCGAACTTGTCCCTTGAAGTGGTTGATCCTTTGGACAGCGTTGTGCTGTGCACATACGAGCAAGCTACTCAACACGGATATGGCGCATCGGCGTTTCTGGAAGATCTCATGCCCTCCTGTATCGTGTTATATGATCCCGATATGGCGTTTATCCGCGAAGTTGAGGTATTCCACGCGACACACGTTGCCCCGCTTGAGATTTATTTCATGATGTACGACGAAAGCACAGAGCAGCAGTCCTACCTGAGTGAGATTCAGCGCGAAAAGCGTGCATTCGACAAACTCATCCACCAGAAAGCTCACCTGATGATGCCAGCGAACGTGTACGACCTCCCTCTCCACATGAAGCTGAGGCAACAAACTGTCGAATACAGTATGGACACTCGAACCGGCGGGCGTGCCAAGTCGCACCGCGGTGGCGTCAAAGTTGTTGTAGACGTCCGCGAGTTCCGAAGTGCCTTGCCATCCATGCTGCACAAAGAGGGGCTCTTCGTGCTGCCTGTGACGTTGGAAATCGGCGACTACATCTTGTCGCCCGAGATTTGTGTCGAGCGTAAGAGTATCAGCGATCTCTTCGGGTCCTTAAACTCTGGGCGATTGTTCAACCAAGCTGAGAGCATGCGGCGTTTTTACAAAACCCCTGTGCTCCTGATTGAGTTCACTCAAGGCAAGGCGTTCTCTCTGCAGGATGTGTCCGAGCTTGGGTCTGAGATCACTGCGACCAACATCGTCTCCAAGCTCACGTTACTGATTTTGCACTTCCCGTCGCTGCGAATCCTGTGGTCGCGCTCCCCGCATGCCACCGTGGACCTCTTCAAGATAATCAAAAAGTATCAAGACGAGCCCGACATGGAAGCCGCTGCTGCGCTTGGCAACGGTTTGCCTATGGACGATAGCGGTGCTCAAAACAATAGTGGCGAGGGCAAGCTAGCATCCAACTACTACAACACCAGCTCGATCGATGTGCTGAAGAAGTTGCCGGGCATCAATGAGCACAACTTCCGGAAGGTACTGGCGAGCGTCAAGAATCTCGCCGAGCTCAGCCGCCAGTCACTAGATGAACTCACAGAGCTGCTGGGCAAAGCGAACGGTAAGAAGCTGCACACCTTTTTCAACAGCACCGCGTAGAATCTAATGCACTCAAAACGTGTCAGTTCAAACAGTTTTTCTTTTTTGTATCACGGGGTTCAAAATTCTCGTGCGCCTAACCAATGCAGGCGAACGGCTTAGAACTTGAAGACTTGTGTCGAGGTGTAGTTGAGCTCCTTGAGTAAGCCCTGCAGCTCACCCTGAGACTTGTCCTTGGCCTTGTCGCCCGAGACGTGGTACATCATCGGCGGCGGGCCGCAGACACACACGAGGTTGTCGTCCGACGGTTCCGGCATGTACTTCTCGACCATCTCCTTGGAGACAAAGCCCGTCAGGCCCTTCCACTGGTCGGACGGGTTGCTCAGCACATGCACCACCGCAATCTGCGGGTACAGATACATCATCGCCTCCACCTCTTCGCGCAGGATGATGTCCTCCTCGGACACGCTGCAGTACAGCAGCGTGATCTCGGTGCGGTCCTCCGGGTTGCGGCAGATGGTCTTGATGAGCTGCAGCATGGGCGTGATGCCGGAGCCGCCGGCGATCATGCCGATGCTCTTGTACCTGTTGGGGTAGTAGCTGATCTTGGGGAAGGGGCCCTTCATGTCGAGCGAGTCGCCCTCCTTGAGCTCCACGATGTGCTTGCTGAGCTTGCCCTGCGGGTAGCCCTTGACCACGAGCTCGAGGAAGCCCTTCTCCTCGTTCACGTTGGTGGGCGTGTACGGGCGCACGACCGTCTTGCCGTCCACCTCGGCGCGCGCCACGAGGCAGCTGGGCGTGGTGATGCCCATCTCGTGGTGGGGCGACGGCAGGTCGAACGTCACGCGCTTTGTGTTGTGGTTCACGTCCTCCACCTTGCGCACCGTGAAGGAGCGGAACTCCTCGGGGCTCAGCGCCACCTTGGGCTGCTGCGCCTCCTCGCACTGCGCCGCCGAGGAGCCGGAGAAAGCCGCGAACGCCGCCATGCCCGCGGTCACGAGCGCGCCGCGCGACAGCGTCTTGGCCTGCGAAGGGAAGCGCATGATCATGGTCGACCACATACTGTGGCGAGGTCTTGGAGGGAAGTGGCGACTTGACAATGGAGACTGCGAACGTGGGGCGGCCTCTTCTACCAATCGTAGGGCGTTGGATCAGCCCACTCATAATTCTATTGGTTGACAGTTATACGTTACATACCGGCTCTTCTTACAAATGACATATTTTTTCTGACCAGCAAAAATGAGCGCCGCCGCGGAGCTGCAGACCAAGCCCAAGGCGTGGGAGCGCTTGCCCTGCACGTCGTGCCAGCGCAGCTACAAGTTCTACTGCCCCAAGTGCAACATCCCGCTGGGCGTACCGGAAGATGTGACGGTGCCGTCGCTGAGGCTGCCGCTGCAGGTGCACGTGTGGTTCCAGGACAAGATCAAGAAGAGCACGGCGCCGCACGCCAAGGTGCTGGCCCCGCAGGACGTCGAGATCATCCCGTACCCCGCGGCGAAAGGCGACGCACTTCCGACGTACACGTGCGAGAACGCAGTGGTCGTGTATCCGTCCTTTGAGGCCGAGACGCTGGAGCAGATCAGTCCCGAAGAGCTCCGCGAGATCCGCACGATGATCTTCATCGACTGCCCATGGCAAAAGGCGCCAACGCTCTGCGCGGACCCTGCCATCGCCAACCTGCGCCACGTCAAGCTGGACCAGCCGCCGAAGGAAAGCAGCTTCTGGCGCTACCACAAGGCCGGAGCGGGGTGCGTCTCGACGATTGAAGGTGCGTGGCGAATGACTCGATTGCAACGCTTGGGGATCAATTAACGGTGTGTTGTTTTCTATCGTGATGCAGCTATTCAGCTGATGCTTGAAGAGTACGCTGCCGCGGCGACCAAAGCTGAGATCGCCTTGCCAGAAGGCTCGGACGCCTCGCAGTTGTCAGACCTGCTGTTCTTCTTCAAGCTGCAGTTCACGCGCATTACCGAGCACTTTGAGAACGACGCAGACCCGAACCGGAAGCCGCCCATGGACGCGGACGAGAAGGAGCGTCGCCGCTTGATGTACAGCCAGAAGGAGAAGGGCAAGAAGCGGCGGCTCGAAAACAAGCTGCAGGCGTGGGAGGCGCGGTCCAAGGCCATCCAGTCGGGCGAGGAGCCGCCCGTCACGGCGCAGACCAAGCGCCACCGCCGCTGCTACAACTGCAAGAAGGACGACCACCACTCCAAGGACTGCCCGCAGCCGTGTCGTTACTGTAAGCAGCTAGGCCACTTCAGCGCCAACTGCACCATGAAGCAGGCAGCCTACGAGCGCGAGATGAAGTTCCAGCAGACGCCGCGGACGAAGGCTCTGTAGCCTTTTGTTCATGTAGCCATGTTGGAATCATAGTAAACTCTCAGTGCCCGATTTGACTTGAACTTTGTATGCGAGATTTGCGCTCCCCCCTCAAACACAACTATACGCATTTTGCGAACGTACCGCGAAGGCAGGAGACTGAGTGAAGGCAGGCAGGCACGTAGTCACGTAGGCAGGTGGCGGGACGCAGGCAGACCCAAGAGCCATGGCCGAGAGCTTCACACGCTTCCTGCCGGGGCTGCGCAGCAGCAACAGCAGCGTGCGGCACCGCGCGGCGCAGAGCTTGCGGCTGTACATCGAGTCCGAGTCGCGCGATCTGTCGCACGGACTCTACATGAAGTGGGTCACGGACATCAGCGCGCGCCTCATGCTGCTGTGCAATTCGAACGAGAGCGCGGACCGCATGGGCGGCATCGCCGCCATGGACGAGCTCGTGGAGCTCTTCATCGCCGAGCGCAACGACCAGACCATCATCGAGTTCGCGCACTCGCTCACCAAAGTCTTCGAGAAGATCCCGAGCGCCGACCCGCCCATGCTGCGCGTCGCGGCCAAGGCGCTGGGCCACATCGTGTCCACAGGCGGCACCAGCCTCATCGAGTTCGTGGAGGACTACCACGTCAAGCCGGCGCTCGAGTGGCTCAAGAACGAGACGTTCCACGTCCGCAGACACGCCGCCGTCATGATTCTGAAGGAGCTGTCCATCAACGCGCCCTCCACGTCCTTCAGATACATGGACAAGTACTTCGACTTCATCTGGAGCGCCTTCTGGGACTCGAAGCTCGTGGTGCGCGTGAGTGCGAGCGAGTCGCTGCAGACGTGCTTCATGCTCATCCAGCAGCGCGAGTCCAACCGCAAGACGTCGTGGTACAACCGTGCGCTGGATGAAGCGGAAAGCGCCTTCAAGCGCAACAGCTCGGACGCCACGCACGGCGCGCTGCTCATCCTGAACGAGTTGCTGCGGAACACGGGGGACTTCATGCACTCGCACTACCCGCGGGCGTGCCGACTCGTGTTCAGCCACCAGGATCACAAGAGCGCCACTGTGCGCTCGGCTGTGATCAGTCTTTTCCCGCGGCTGGCGAAGTTTAACACCTCGGTGTTTGTGGAGAAGTATTATCGCCCGTGTATGAACCACTTGCTGGAAGTGCTTTTCTCGGCTACGACGACAACGCGCCCGGACGCTCTGCTTTCGATTGGAAAGCTTTCGCTGGCAATTGGACCGCTGATGGCTAGGGACGAACAGGCATTGATGGCGATTATGAACGGTATTAAAGGTGGACTGCAGGTGCGCAGGAAAGATTTCGACACCCACCGAGAGGCACTCGCGTGTCTACGCATGCTAGCGGAGACGGTGGGGCCCGCGCTTATCAGAGTTGACTTGGAGTCTATGGTCGGGCCGCTTTTTCAAAATGATCTGGATACCTCACTGGTGGAGACGCTGACGACTATCGTGAAGAAAATCCCGCCGATGAAACCAATTATTCAGCAGAAGTTGTTCGAAAGATTGAGCTCGATTTTGCGCTCGAGCCAAAAGGACATCACTGGGTCTGCTACGACGCCAACCAGTAGGAAGCTCAAAACCGCCTCGATCTCAGTGACAAGTGGAATGCTGTCCAACCTGTTCTACTCCGCCACGGGATCTAAGGCCAATGGAGCGTCAGAAAATGGGGCCCCGTCTGCAGAGGTCTCGCCCGCAATCGCGATGCAGGCGCTCGCATTGGAGACGCTGGCTAACTTCGACTTCCAGGGCAACAGACTCATCCCGATTATGTCGTTTGTTCACGAAACAGTAGTGAAGTTCCTCGACCACGAGGTTGCAACGATCCGTAAGAGTGCGGCACTTACGTGTTGTAAGCTTCTTCTGCCACCAGGCGAAGATCGCGGTGGGAGCACGGCGATGACTTCGGAAGATTTTGCTCGACCTGTTACGTCAGTGCTGGAACGGTTACTGACAGTGGGTATCGCTGATACTGAAGCAAGTATTCGTCTGCGGGTTTTGGCTTCGCTGGATTCACGTTTTGACCCGCTCCTCGCTCTCAACGACAACTTGCGGTGCCTTTTTATTGCTTTGAATGATGAAGTCTTCAGCATCAGGCAAACGGCAATGAGTACGCTTGGACGACTCACGCACCACAACCCATCAACTGTATTGCCATCGCTTCGGCAAACATTAGTACAACTTTTGGCTGAGTTGGAATTCAGTGGAGACTCTCGTGGTAAGGAAGAAGGTGCGCTTTTGATCGGCTGTCTGCTTCGGTCAGCATCACAGCTTGCCCAGCCGTACGTCCTTCCGATTCTCCGCGTTTTGATGAAAAATCTGCGAGAAGACTCAGAGCGCCGTAGCCACAGTCGAAGCACAGTCAGTGTCAGCAAGGCCATATTGGCAACTTTGGGAGACTTGGCAGAGGTGGGAGCCCAAGAACTGACGCCGTACCTCGGACAACTGTTGCCAGACGTTATTGATGAGATGCGCGACTCAAGCAACCCTCAGATTTTGCAAGTTGCAATTAAAACGCTCGGTCAGTTGGTATCATCGACTGGATATGTGGTGCTGCCGTATCACGAGTATCCGGAGCTGCTGGACTTGCTGTGCCAAGCTCTGCAGAAGTCAGGTGACGCTTTCGAATCTTTGCGGATTGAAGCAGGACGTACGCTTGGTGTCTTGGGTGCGTTGGACCCGTATAATCTCCGTTTGTTCCACCTGCAGAAGCAAGGCAAACTTACAGACGCGAAGAAAAAAGAGTTTCGCTCGAGTGCCTTGGCCCTTGGTGCTGGTGGGGTATTTAGCCTGATGGCTAGCAATGCGGCTAACCCTGCAGAAAAACTGACGAATGGATTTGGTTCCGCATCAAACACGAATGGAGCTGTCATTGGAATTCGAATTGGTAATGGATATGGCGGGCTTGGAGTTCTCGATGGAAGCGGTGAAGAAGATGCTCAGCAGCTTGGAGAATCACTCCTGTTGACACCCGCGCGAAAGGTTGCGAAAAATGACAAGCAAACAAGCGGTAAGCTGACCAACATTATTCTGGAAGTTCCGCCCGACGATTTACTGCCGTCAATGATCCCCGATTCGACGCAGTATTTCCCGACGGTTGCGATCAATGCGTTGATCCGTATTCTGCTCGAACCTCGCAACTCGGTTCATTACCAGGGTACATTTATGGCTATCATGTACATTTGCAAAAGTCAGAGGAAGCGTATGGGGCAGCACCTGGACAAAATTATTCCAGCCTTCCTGTACGCTTTGGAGAAGGTAAACCGTTCGCTACGCAAGTTCCTTTTCGAACAGCTATGCGACTTGGTGCAGATTGTGGAAGAGCAGATCCAGCCACATTTGGATCAGGTAGCACTGCTTTCTATCGTTCACGGCTATTGGGATGAGCATCTGGAGGAGGTTCTCAATCTGGTCAAGAAGCTGGCAAACTCTCTTGGTGAAAATTTCCGAGTGTACTTACCTGATCTCGTCCCTCAAATGCTACGAGTAATTCGCACAGAGCGCGACAATCCGGCAAGGCCGCGGACGCTATTGGTGTTGAAAACTGCTGTATCTCTCGGGCGACTGCTTGATGGATATCTTCACTTGATCATCCCAGCCCTCGTAGCGCTGATCCAGAGCGATGCTGACATTAACGCCAGGAAACAAGGTCTCGGGTCGCTCGGGTCGCTCGTGAAAAAGCTTAACGTGAGCGTATACGCCTCGAAAATCATTCACATGCTGGCTCGTGTGATTTCATCGCAGCCGGAGATGGTCTACCTCGCAATGGACTGCCTCTGCTGTATGGTTTACACGATGGGCGATGACTACGCGATCTTCGTCCCTGTCATTAGCCAGGTTCTGGGCCGCCATACATCGCGTTCGAATGATATTTTTGATCGGTATGACTTGCTCGTATCGAAGATTTTGAAGTACCAACCGCTCCCCGTGGCTTCGTGGGCAACAGACCCTCTGAAATCGCGTATCGATGCATCGAGTGATCACAAGGACTCGGGTTCTTCTGCCCAAGATGAAACCAAGAGTTTGCCGTGCGACCAGAAAAACTTGATGAAGGCCTGGGAAGCGTCACAACGATCTACAAAGGAGGACTGGAACGAATGGATTCTGGCATTTTCTGTTGAACTGCTCCGTGAGTCTCCATCGCCTGTTCTACGCGCCTGTAAGGAGCTCGCGTCGGTGTACCAGCCTCTAGCGCGAGAGCTCTTTAACGCCTCATTCGTGAGCGTGTGGTCACATCTATCGTCTTCTACTCAGGACAACTTGATTCGCTCTCTGGAGTCTGCTTTCCAATCGCCGCACCTCCCGTCTGAAATTTTGCAGACGCTGCTGAACCTGGCTGAGTTTATGGAGCACGATGACCAACCCCTCCCGATTGATATTCGATTGCTCGGATCTTTGGCCGACAAGTGTCACTCTTTCGCGAAGGCTCTTCACTACAAGGAGCTTGAGTTCAACACTAACCCAAGTACTGATGGTATTCAAGCGCTTATCAGTATCAACTCGAAACTGAACCAACCGGAGGCCGCACGAGGCATCCTGAAGTACGCGTTGGAAAAGTTGCCAGGCATTGAAGTCAAGGCTTCGTGGCACGAAAAGCTACTGCGGTGGGATGATGCGTTGGCAACACACGATCGTGTACTCCTAGAAGACCCGAACAACGTCGAGGCCATCTTCGGCAAAATGCGGTGTCTGTGGGCCATTGGCGAGTGGCGCAAGCTTAATGATCACGTACAGGAGACCTGGTCCAAAATCTATGGCGAAGGACAAGACTTGAACGGTGAGCAGGAGGATGGCGAAAAGCTGTTGGATGTTCCCCCGGCACTGAAAAAGGAGCTGTGTAGTAGTGGTGCGCGTGTTGCATTTTCGTTGCAGAATTGGGACTCGATCCCGAAGTTCATCAACTCGGACATGGATGCTACTGAGTCGCATCTTTTCAAGGCCGTCGTGACTATTCGTCGTATGGAGCTGGACGAGGCTATGAGCTCTATAGCCGATTGTCGGAAAGAGATGGACCCGACGTTGCGTTCTCTTGTAAGTGAGAGCTACGCTCGCGCGTATCTTCCGGCTGTCGTAAATCTGCAGATGCTCACTGAGCTGGAGGAAATTGTCGCCTATCTGAAGACTTTTGCCTACAAGAACAATGGGGAGTTGATGCTGTTGTCCGTTCCTGCATCATCGTCGTCAACGTCGACGACGACGTCGCGTCGTAAGCAGAGTATCAGTAGCCTCAACTTTGTGTCAGCATCGCCATCGACGTCATATGGACATGAGAAGCAAGTGGCACTAAAAAAGTTGCAGACAATTTGGACAAGGCGTATGCTGGGCGTGGAGCGCAACATTGAGGTGTGGCAGAACCTCATGCTGGTGCGATCTCTTGTGTTCGACCCGAGAGAAGACGTGGATATTTGGCTGAAGTATGCCCGCCTGTGTCTCAAATCGGGTCATGTCAACCTTGCTGCAAGCGCACTGTTGCGTGTTGGTGCACAACCGTTTATCCGAAGTGTGGAACGAGATCCTTACGCGCCGATCCCGATCAATCTAGGCGGTAATGCTGGAGCAAGCCAGGGCTTTGCG
Source organism: Phytophthora sojae (assembly GCF_000149755.1). Taxonomy (NCBI): domain Eukaryota; phylum Oomycota; class Peronosporomycetes; order Peronosporales; family Peronosporaceae; genus Phytophthora; species Phytophthora sojae. The sequence continues at coordinate 11,194,407 of NW_009258116.1, forward strand.
AATGGATTGTTGAGTCTAGCGGACAGTGCGGCTCAGGACCCACGTGTGGCGTTCAGTTACTTGAGGCACTTGTGGGCTGAGAACCGCGAGGATGTGGCTCTGAAGCAGATGGATTACTTCATCGAGGCGCTCGAGCAACACGGAGATCCAACAAACGAGGATATGCGCAAGTTGCGTGTGCAGGTGTACATTCAACTGGGTGAATGGCAGATGTCGCTAGCAGAACCACACAAGCAGGCTGATGGTGCATTCGACCACGTGCTGGAGTGTCTCGAGACAGCAACTAAGCTGGATCCGACCAATGATCGGGCTTGGCATGAGTGGGCACTCATGAATTTCCGAGCGCTGGAAGCTATTGTAAAGGACCCAAGTCAAGGAGACTCGAAGCGATATGCGGTTCGAGCCATCCAGGGATTCTTCCGCTCTATCTCGTTTGGCCACACGAGCTATGACGTGACGAAAGACGTGTTGCGTTTGCTGACGCTTTGGTTTGCGTATGGCAGTCGTAGTGACGTGCATATGGCGATGATCGAAGGCTTCCAGGAGGCGTCTGTTGATACGTGGTTGGATGTGATCCCGCAGCTTATTGCGCGTATTGATACGCCCAATCTGAAGACAAGCGAGCTTCTTCACGATCTGCTATCTCGAATTGGACAAGCACACCCTCAGGCGCTAATTTACCCGATCACGGTGGCCTCGAAGGCACTAAACCCGACGCGAAAGCAAGCTGCTGAAGGAATTCTTGCTGCCGTCCGGCGACACAGTTCTCAGCTGGTGTATGAGGCTGACATGGTGTCTCGTGAACTCATCCGTGTGGCTATCCTATGGAATGAGCTCTGGCACGGTGCTCTGGAAGAAGCGTCCAAGCACTTCTTCAACAATCGTGATGTGACTGCCATGATTGCTGAGTTAGCACCACTCCACGAACTAATGTCTAAAATCGGTACAGAGGAGGCACCAACGCTGCGCGAGGTGGCATTCTACCAGGCGTTTGCTCGGGATCTTCAATATGCCAAGGAATGGACCAATGTGTACGAGCGTACTAAGAGTCTTGACGATCTGAATCAAGCCTGGGACATCTATTACAACGTATTCTCGAAGATCCGGAAGCAATTGGCGAACCTTTCGACGCTTGAGCTGGCCAACGTTGGACCGAAGTTGCTGTCAGTGCGCAACCTCTCGCTCGCAGTACCCGGCACATACAAGGCTGGCGCCCCGATCGTTCGTATTCAGACGTTCGACACGAAGGTGACGGTGCTAACGTCAAAGCAGCGACCCCGCAGGGTGTCGATCAATGGCAGTGACGGGAAAGCCTATCCTTTCCTGCTTAAGGGCCACGAGGATTTACGTCAGGACGAGCGTGTGATGCAGCTCTTTGGTGTCATCAACACGCTGCTCGCGAACGACAGCGACACCAGCAAGCGCAACCTCGCGATCGAGCGGTATTCGGTACTCCCGCTGTCGCATACCAGTGGTCTCATTGGTTGGGTGCCTAATTGTGATACATTGCACCAGCTCATCCGCGACTACCGTGAGGCCCGCAAGATTCAGCTGAATGTGGAGCACCGCCTTATGGTGCAAATGGCGCCGGACTACGACAAGCTACCGCTTATGCAGAAGGTTGAGGCTTTCAAGTATGCGCTAGGCGAGACCACCGGTCAGGATCTGTATCGTGTGTTGTGGTTGAAGAGCCAAGACTCGGAAGTATGGCTGGACCGCCGCCGGAACTTCACCCGATCGCTGGCTGTCATGTCGATGGCTGGCTACATTCTTGGTCTAGGCGATCGTCACCCGAGCAACCTCATGCTGGATCGTGTATCGGGTAAACTGGTGCACATCGACTTCGGCGATTGTTTCGAGGTAGCAATGGAGCGTGACAAGTACCCCGAGAAGATCCCGTTCCGCCTTACGCGCATGCTCACGCAGGCGATGGAGGTCAGCGGTATTGAAGGCAACTTCCGGTACACGTGCGAGGCTTCAATGCGAGTGCTTCGTGACAACCGCGACTCGCTCATGGCCGTGCTGGAGGCATTCGTGTACGACCCGCTGATCAACTGGCGCTTACTCAAGAAAGACACACTACCTTCTCATGCCCAGCCTGAAGAAGACGGTGGTGCTGGACGCGGAGGAGAAGGAGGCGCTGGTGACGGTGCTGATGGCAACGGCGACAGGAACTCTGGACGCGCTGGGCACGAAGACGGAGATGATGGCCACGATGCTGACGGAGAAGGAGACGCAACGAACGCTGAAGAGGACAAGTTGGGAGAAGGCAGCATGAAGAGCTCAACGTCGTCCGCCCCTGTGACCCCAAGAAGGCGACGACACTCGTCTTCCGAGGCGGCAATGCTGGGCTACAACATGGACATCCTGGACCCGGCGCTGGCGCGGAACTCGATCTCGGAGGCGCAGCGCGACAACTTCGGCACGTCGTTCGTGGCGACCGAGCACCCGCAGCTGAACGAGAAGGCGCTGAGCGTCGTGGACCGCGTCAAAAAGAAGCTGGCGGGCCGTGATTTCGACGACGGCAGCAAGGTCCTCTTGGTGGACGCGCAGGTCGACCGACTGATCCACCAGGCCACGTCGCACGAGAACCTGTGCCAGCTCTACTACGGCTGGTGTCCGTTCTGGTAGATAGTTGAAGTTGTCTCCCTATGTTCCTAACACGATTTGATTTCAATAGACAGTTCTTAACAGCACGACGTTGCATAACGCCGCTGGACGGATAATAACGTCTTCAAATTGGGCGCTCAAACTGTCCAGGTTTGATTGGCGCGCCACTCACGTCCCTTGACTCGCACAGCAACTATTGTACTGTAACCCCGGGCTAGACGATGGCGGTGGCAGGCAAGGGCAAGAAGCGCAAGGCCGCGCCCGGCGGGGCCGGCGGCAACACCCGCAACAAGCAGAGCAAGGCCCAGAATGGGCGCAAGGGCTCGTCCGGCGCCGCGTCCAAGCACAAGAAGGGCGGCAAGAAGCCGCAGCCGACCGCGCGCCGCCCCGAGCAGGAGGAGGAGGACGACGACGTGGAGATCGACGAGGAGGACGTGGCCTTCTACGAGGGCAACGCCGCCTTTACGTCCTTCCTGGCCAACATGGACGCCAAGGCGCTGAAGAGCAAGCCGTTGCACCCCAAGGGCGACAAGAAGCCGACGCCCAAGCCGGTCAAGGAGCAGCAGAAGGACGACAAGGACGAGGACATGCCGCTGGAGAAGCTGGAGGCGCGGCCCCGCAAGGCGGCGTGGACCACGGACAAGCAGGAGGTGCTGAAGGACAAGCTGCCCGTCAAGTTCATGGACGGCAGCGTCCGTGCCAACAAGCTGCTGACGGAGGAGGCGCCCAAGGCTGTGGAGGAAAAGAAGGAGGAGGACGAAGAAGAAGAGGAAGAAGAAGAAGAAGAGGAGGAGCAGGGAGAGGAGATGGACTCGGACGTGTCAGACATGGAGTTTGAAGAGATCCAGGACGAGTCGACGTCGGCGCCGATGGAGGAGACCCCGGAGCCTCAGCTGTCAGCCGTTGACCTGAAGCGCCAGCGTGCACTTCGTCTTGCAACCAAGAAGGTGGAGATCGCGCAGCTTTGTGAGGGCATTCTGGAGAACCCGGAGGAGTCCTTTAAGAAGAACAAGGAGCACCCGCAGCAGCTGAGCAAGATTCAGCAGCTCCAGGAGCTGTGCCGCGACCCGGACGCGACGGTGCAGCGTCTGAGTCTGATGTCGCAGCTGTCGGTGTTCCTAGACATCCTGCCTGACTACCGCATCCGTGTTCAGAACAACGACATCAGCGCGGAGGAGAAGGGCAAGCAGAACCACGGCCGCCCCATGAAGAAGAAGGTGCAGCAGATGCACGACTACGAGGCGATGCTGCTCAACAACTACCAAAAGTTCCTCAAGTACTGCGCTGAGCTGGTGACGACGGGGCTCAAGGGCAAGCGCCCGGAGCAGATGCCGACCATGACTGCGCGTGAACGCCGTGATGTGCTTTTGGCGGAGACTGGCGTCCGTTGCTTGGCTCAGCTGCTGGAGAAGAAGTATGCGTTCAACTTCCACTTGAACCTTGTGATCGCATTGGTGCCGATGGCAGACTCGCATTTTCCGGCTGTCCGTGAACAGGCTTGCGCGTCGTTCGAGACCGTCTTCAAGAGCGACAAGACGTGTGCTTGTTCGTATGAAATCGTCCAGCAGATCTCGAGTTACGTGAAGCAGAAGCAGCACCGTGTGCAGCCTTTCATCATCCGCACGCTGCTGGTTATGCCGCTTGAAGTTACCATGGAGCAGGGTGAGGCGGCGCGCAAGAAAGCGAAGTCGGACCGCAAGAAGCGCCGTCGTCAGCAGGCCGAGGGCGACACTATTGCTGCTGGTCTGAAGGAGGCTGAAGCCGTTGTGGATCGTGCTGAGCGCGAGAAGACCCAGGCTGACATCTTGCACGAGCTGGTGCTCATTTACTTCCGTATCCTGAAGCAAGCCACCTACTCGCAGGCGTTGCCAGCCGTGCTTGAGGGCCTGGCGAAGTATTCCTTCCTAATCAATCTGGACATCATGATCGACTTGCTCAAGGTGCTCAAGGTTGTGCTACGTGAAGAGGATGTCTTGCCACTCCCGGCAGCGCTGCAAGCTGTGCTTACGGGACTCCGCGCCCTGCAGGGGCCTGGCGGACAGGAGCTCATGGTCGACGAAAAGGAGTTCGTCGACATTCTGTACCGCTTGCTGCACCGGTTTGCCGACGGCGAGGCGGGCTCGGACTCGTCGTGCTTCCCGACGCTGCTGCAGTGCGTGGAGACCGTCTTCCTCCGCCGGAAGGAGATTGTGGTGGAGCGTGTGGCGTCTTTCGTGAAGCGTTTGCTGCTTGTGGCGCAGCACCTGCCGCCGCACCAGGCGCTAGCCATTCTGTCGCTATTGCGCGCACTGTTCCACCGCTACTCGAAGTTGCAGCAGCTCCTCGAGTCGGACGTGGATCGCGTGGCTTCGGGCGAATACCGTGCTGACATCGACGACCCTGACTTTGCTAACCCGTTCTCAAGCGCGTGCTGGGAGTTGGCGCTGCTGACGCACCATGCTCACCCGAAGCTTGCTAGCTACGCGCTGGGCACTGCTAAGATGGAGACGACGCTGCCGAATGAGCACGCCCGCGCTATCATGGACGCGTTCGACCCCTATGCTGACGCCACCTTCACCTTCAAGTCCAAGGTGCCGGTCCCGCCGAGCAACCCGCTGCACAAGAAGATTGCCAGCGAGAACAACAAGAACAGCAAGAAGACCCGCCAACGTCGCGCGCGCCAGTTTTTCGTGCGCGACCCGCTGGCGAACTTGGACGAGCAGTACCGCAAGCAGAACGCCTCGCCCTTCTTCCAGAAGTGCCTTGAGCTTGACGAGCAGACCACTGACGACAAGTCGCTAGTGTTCAAGAAGTAGCTGGACCAAACAATAGATGCACATAACCTCACGGAACTTTTCACAAGAAAAAAACAGCTTAGATATTTTCATGCACAGACTCGTTGTGCTCCTAGTACGGGCTGTCGTATCTACGATTGGCGGCGTTGGGGTTGTAAGGTGCGTTCGAGTTCATGCTGTAGTGGTTGCTGTTGGTCGCTGCCTCGCTGTTCTGCGAATAACCTGCATTCTGCTGACCTCCGTACTGGTACATCGGGGCGGGCGCAGGGGGCAGCGGCTTCTCCAGTCGAGCAGCGCGCACATTCTTCCAGAGCACGCCAGTCATGGCGAGCACGATACCAGCGGCGATGACGCAGATGATGCTGGCCACCATGATCACGTTGGTCCACTTCTCCACAAGCTCGTAAAACACGCTGCGGCACTCCATGAACGGCGCGCTGGTGGACATATCGTCAGCGGCCGTGGCATTCAGCAGGAAGCCGCCGCACCAGATCTGGTTGGCGCTCGTGCGCGGGCAAGACGCCTCTGTCCAGTCCAGCACGACCGAGTACTCGTCGTACTCGGCAACGAGGTCGCACACGGCGCAGATGTCGCTGATGGCAGCGAGCGTGACCGTCGAGCAGACGTTGGTGAAGTTGGTCGTCGAGTCCGAGAAGTAGCCCGCGAGCGAAACGTTGAACATCTCCAGCACCGTGTTCACCGTCGCGTCCTGGCAGTAGTAGGGCACCTGCGCGTAGCAGTAGAGCTCGTTGAAGTTGGTGCCCAGCGACGCCTCCTTGTCCGTCGCCGGGTAGTCCTGGCTGCTCCAGTCTTCGGCCTTGGAGTTGGCCATGTGTGCGCCGATGGCCACCACCACGAACAGCGCGGCGGTGAGCACCAGCACGATGGCGTAGACGGTCAGCAGCAGCTTCTGCTGCAGCAGCGCGCCGAAACAGCCGAGCGCTGAGAGCGCGATGACCACGGCGCCCACCACGAGCGTGAAGATGAGCGTGGACGTGCCGATCCACTCGTAGTCGCCCTGGAAGACGTCCAGCCAGCCGGAGCTCTTGACGCGGTGGCTGAAGTACACCAGCAGGCAGCCGGCCACCATGAACGCCATGTTGAGCAGCAAGAGCAGCACCTTGGCCACGTTGCCCAGTCCTCCCACGTAGGCCATGCCGGCCGCGCCTCGTTCCTCCATGATGGCGATGCCGCCTGTGCGAATGTTTCCGGTCGTTGCGACTCGGCGAGTGCTCGCGCCGCGCAGTCGGCGAGCGAGCGACCGAGCGATGAGGGGAGGGGAGGGGGAAAGCGGTCTCTGGTAGACGCACAGACAGAGAGGCAGAGAACGCGCGAACGAGAGAGAGAGAGATCTCCCGTATCGTAGCGGAGCTGCTGGCTTCCTCGGTCTCACCTGGCCCCTACCGTTTGGTCGTGGCCTGATACAGAAATGAGCGAATGGAAGCGCAGTCCGACATGGCAAGAGCGCGGTTAGGGTAGTCGTGTGCGAGCCTTTGTGGGTCGAGATGGCAGCAGCTCAGCAGATGGCCGACGCGCTACGCTGCGGATGGAAAGCCGGCGCTGAGAAATGAGAAAGTCGAAAGTCTCGACGTGCGTGCCCAAGCGGCAGCGGCAAGAAGGGGGCTGCGATCCGATGGGATCAATTGGCGATAAAATGCTCGAGGTTCTTAGTCACTTCTGTTTACGAAGGTCAATTCTGTTTCGGAGGTATATCTCATGTGCACCACACCATAAAAGCAAAAAAATAATTTCGCCGTCGAATTTCGCTCTCTTTGGCCTAGCAGCACCATGAATGACCTGCCCATGGTGCGTCGAGAGTCGGCTGCCCCGAAGCCTCTCGCAGCGGTATCTGCTCATCACTAGCCTCTTCTCCTCCATGCACAGGACCTCCTTCACGGCGACTGGGCGTGCCAGCGCGAGATCGACCTGCTCAAGCGCACGCAGGCCGCGCACCAGCAGCTCACCCAGCGGCTGCAGGCCATGACGCGCGAGCTGCGCGGCGAACGCTTCTACCCGACGCAGGTGCGTGCAGCTGCAGCTGCAGCTGCAGCATAACATACTACTGAGTAGAATCCTCTACCTGCTACTACATGTGGCTCACGAACGAATGCGCTGGTGGCAGACGGAGACGAAGCAGCTGCGTGTGCGCGTGTATCACACGTACGTGCCGCCAGTGGAAGCCTCCGAGGACACGCAGGCGACGCCCGGACGGTGGACGCTGCGGATTGAAGGTGTCGACGCGTCGGCTGGAGAGCCTACGGTCGTGGTGCGTGGCTGCGCCTTAGGGTGCTCCCTATTGATGCAAATACTGACGGTTAAGGCTGTGTAAATGCTGCAGAAATTCTCGAGTTACTTCCGGAAGGCGTCGATCGAGTTGGATCCGCATCTGTACTCGGACCACGTTGTCGAGGTGAGTATTTGTCGGTCTCAAGTGTTTTGTAGCTGTGGATATTGATCCGTGCGGGGGTATTTGCAACCATCTCGCAGTGGACGAGTTTTCAGAAGGCCAGTCACGAGGTGGACGGGCTCGAGGTGTCCCGTAATGGCAGCATGGCGCACACGGTCAAGATTAAGCTGCTGGCAGCGCAAACGCCCGAGAGGTTCTCGATCTCGCCCGAGCTGGAAGCAGCGATTGGTCAGTACCTGGGTCCTGCCAAAGCCTACACCAAGCAAGACATCGTGCTGGCGATGTGGGAGTACATCAAGTTACGCAACCTCATCAAGGAGGACGACTGCCGGGTGGTTGTGTGCGAGGACAGACTCGTGCAGGTGCTTAACTGCATTTCTCTGCCTTTCACGTCCATCGTGGTAGCGCTCAAGCAGCACCTCACCCCGATCAGTGCCATCGATCTCGAGTACACGCTAAGCCTCTCGACAGCGTGCGAGTCCGAGCTGCTGGACGAGAAGTTCTTCGATGTGTCTGTTGCGGCGACGTCGGATCTGGATAGGACGCGGGCTCGTGCGCTGAAGGAGTGTGAGGAACTGCAGCAGGACCAGAAAAAAGAGCTTGCGTTGCTACAGGCTCAAGAGTTGGATATCCTTGAGCGCTTGCAGACGTACACCAGGAAGAAAAACTGGATGGCGCAGTTCGCGCACGATCCTTGCGGGTTTATGGCCGACGTCAAGAAGTCGCAATTGGCAGACGAGCAGGTACATACATTTCGTGATCAAACTTTTTGTCCGATAATTCTTCTAACGTGTATGTATGGATGACTATGCGCAGATTCTAGCGGCGGAGACTGAGCTGGATGAATTCAATGTTCCTCATCCCCAACAGTTCACGCAGCCCTGGGTTCGCGAGGTGGTAGGCGAGCTACTCACACGTCCAACTAACTGACTGAGCGTGGTATCCATAACGGATGCAGTATATCAATAGCATGCCTGACCTTTTGAAGACTGTATGGTGTCCGTCGTGCGTTGCAAAAGACTGAAAGCTCCCAAAACCAGCCGAACGGAAACGTACCAGTACAGCAGTATTGTGCTCTCAGCACAACTGCTCCGCCACCCTCAACTTCCTCCTGCTTCAAGACGTCCAGCCAAGTTGCCGGGTATCGGTGGCTCGTGTCGGCGCGCTCCCCATTCAATACGACTGCACCAGCTTCGTGCATTAGTTGCCGCAGATATTAATGCAGCAGCCTGGTACCCGCCTACGTTGCGACCCGACGGATTATGCAAAGCGACAGCAAGAAAAGAAGGAACGAGCAAAAGAACTTCGTGAACAGCGGCAGCGCGGTGTTTTTTCCGACGAGCATACCTTTTCTCCTAAGTATGGAGCCTCGCTTTAGGCCTGCTGCGGGGATATTTGCTTATGTGCGAGTTGTGGTGCATTGCTATTTCTCAACAGAGTGAACACGAGGGCTCGTAACCCGCCGCCACCAGGATCACGAGAAGAACTGGACCAAGGCTCTGCATCCGACAGCATGGCCTACCGTAACCCCGGTCACAACAACAACAACAACCACCACGACATGGACGACCCAACAAGTTACGAGAACGATGCTCTCGACAATTTGTCGCGCAGATACCCAAAGAAGGCCCCTCAGCAGCAGATGTCGTCGCTAAATGTGACGCCGCTCGAGCCAGGTATGCTAGTAGTTTGTTTTGTCTTCTAGTACCCACCGAGGGCCGATGGGCTTAATGTGTTGCGGTTCTAATGGACACTGGGATTGACTCAGAGCATGACACGTTGTTCCGAGAAGTAAAGCGCGCGACAGGACGAGAAATCGAAGATCTCCCCATCAAGAAGACGTTGGGGCCACCTCGGTCTGGAAATCACACTGGCCCATGCCTACGGAATTCAAGCTGCGGGTGCCCGAAATGCGGTGGTGGTGGTGGTCCCGCCTCGACTACTACAGGCAACAGTTTTGTCGATGACGCACCCATCCGTCGAAGGGAGCCAAGATCTGTACCGTCAACGGATTCGTATCGTGAGAACAACGCACGTACCATGGCGGCACCGAATGAAATGGGGGTATGTGCTTCAGGTTGTATTTACACGTATTGGCTTGGCTCTCATCATTTTCCATTTGGTGGTGTAGAACTCGCTGATGCTTCTCAAGTCCAAGATGTCTCGCCGAAAGGCTAGGAGCGCACCCACGAATCAAGCCTCGCTTTTTGTAGAGAAAAACACCCCCAGCGCTGTTGTTCACTCTGCGCGACTTCCATCTTCAACAACGATGTCCCGTGATACACCAACTCCGCGGCAGCCGGTTGCACCACGTCGTGCTCCAGCTCAAGCAGCAGCTCCAACACCGCCACCAAGACGAAAATCACCGCTGCACAATGTTGATGAAAATTCTACCGACGACACTCGCTATCCTGCTCCCATCAGTACCGGGTTCAACCTTTCTGAACAATTGGTAAGAACACGGATCAGAGTGTTGTTCCTGTTGATTTAGATCGATTATTAACGCTGTTGGCATTGCAGGATGAGTACGGAGATGGCGCAGAAGTGATGGAGCAGTGCCACAACTGCAACCGGAAGTTCAACGTCGTGTCGTTCGAAAAGCACCAGAAGATTTGCGAGAAGGTGTTTTCAGGACAGCGCAAAGTATTCAACATGGCGGCGAAGCGTCTGGAGGGGACTGAGGCCGAGAAGCTCGCGAGGGAGGCCAAGGGTAAAGCTTCAGGCAGTGGGTCCCGAAAAGCGCCATTATCTGCAACGGAGCAACCAATTAAGGCTAAAAGCGCAGCCGACTGGAAGCAGAAGAGCGAAATGTTCCGCAATGCCATGAAGGCTAGTCGCGACGTAACCAAGGCATTGAAGGAGGGGAAAGAATTGCCGCCCGTGATGCCATCGGCGCCCGACCCAAGCCTTATCCAGTGCGAGTATTGCAGTCGGCGCTTCAACGAGAAGGCAGCTGAGCGTCATATTAACTTTTGCCGGGAAAAGTCCCAGCGCGACAACATCAAGGCATCGTCGAAAAGAGCGCCAGCAGCTAAGCCCGGGTCTCGAGCTGCAGCGATGCGGAAAAGATAGACAGGATAGCTACACTGCCCCTCCTTTCTTCATCAATTACGTCATTTTTAACACCGAAATCCCAAGTTGGCCATTTATTTTACGGTCATGATAGCTTCTTCATGAAGTCGCGTATTCATCCGAGCACGAAAAGTCGATCCTTCGAGTGCATTACAGTTGTCCGACTGGGGCAAGTGTAGACAAATGGAAGTAAATTCTCCAACTCGCAGTGGGTATGCCGCAACACGCCGATAATCAACATCTCCCTCGAAATGAAGTCCAGAAACACATCAATGAAAAATCCACCGACGAATTCGTCCTCGAGTTCCACGTCAAAAAGTCTGCGGTGGGGGCCTTCGGTAGAACTGCCCGAATTTGGAACTCCATGTGAACTTTTGCCCGTGCTCGTTGCACCACTTCCGTTTGCCAGAACTTCGATCACATCGGTGATGTAGGGGTTGTAAAATGCCTGGCACACAATTCGGTTCAAGAGACTGGATAGGAAGATGTTACCTCCAGCAAATGATGGAGTTAGCGATGGGAACTCGTCTTGGACGGCTTCATCGCATGGGCGACAGAGCTTTGCGTTGCATGCGTAGTGCAAGACAGACAACGTATTCGTCACTTGAACTGTTGACGAGGGGCTCGAACCAGCAGGTTTTCCTTCATCTGCTTGCGAATCGTGGTGCTGATGCTCTGTGTCAACTACATCAGACTTTTCGCGAAAGATACCAGGATCTAAGCCAGGAAAGCGGCCAAGTGCTCTTAGCTTCGCACTTTCCCGCGGGATACCCTGTTCCAGTTCACGCTTGAACGATATTCGAGTTGGAGAGGCTTTTGAGTCACTTTCCAGTCTGCTGCTGTGTTGACGCCGGAATCGAGGTGAAATGCTTCTGGACAGCCCTTGTTTCGTTATCTCAACAGCCAACAGCGAGCAAACAACGCCGAAGTCGGCCATTCGCTCGTCATCTGTCCAGGCGTTTTGACCACTAAGCCCGAATTCAGACACTTGGTAGGTCGATGAGAGTTCATCGCTTTCTTCTGATATACTTTTGTCGAGCGGTAATATCACCAATTGTTGGGCCCTCGTAGCCTCCACTCGAACTAGATCATTGGTCCGAGCTGGACTCCCCACCACAACCAGCACATTGCGAAGTAAATCCGCACTGCTTTCTTCTGCTGCGATCATTAAATCTTTTGCTGTCGGTTTGTACGCCATCAGGAAAACTATCTTCACACACTCGGCGGATTGATCGCGTTCGCTGCCAAATATCTTGCATTTATACTCGCGTCGGGCGTAACGTCGGAGAAATGTGCCGATCGATACTGCATCCGACAAGCTTCTCGAGCAAATAACGTAGTGGCCTGACCGCCCCTTTACATGAGATCGGAGGTGGTCTCTCTCAAATACTGCTTCAATCTTTATTTCGTCTTTGGACAGGATGGCTGCCTGTAGCGAGCTGCCATTCGAAGGTGAGTTTACTACCGAAGGCATCGATAGGGCTCGGTTGAACCGAATCGGAAGTGGTTTCTTCATCGGCTCGCCAGAGGATGAAGCGGCCGGTCGTCCACCGCTGCTGACCGGGGTATCGTGTATTGTACTCTCCACAGGTTCTTCCCATCGGTTTCGCTCTGTCTGCTCGGACAAATTCAATTGAAGATTTCGAACTGAAGCTGACCGAGTAGTAGGCTGAAAACGATGGCGTGGTGATCGCCTCCGCCACAACGTGTCTGACGAAACGCGCACTGAAGCAGTGAGCAAACTCGATGAGGCTCTGAGATCTCCTTCTGACTCCCCCTCCCAATATCCATACGTGCCAACGATACGTATAACGTCGGATGCTGTTCTAGCAATGATGAAGCCAATATCGCTGCCACATTTCATTTCACAAGCAAGGCGAATATGAGATAACGGGGGTTCAAATGCTCCTATGTGCACACAGCAATACGTACCCTTCCCGGATAGCCGTTCGAAATGGAGCCAGCTGGACACCAGCAGCGTGCGTTCCTTCAGAAGATAGATTACCGAGATCTTCACAAGCTTTTTGGCTGAGAACCGAGATAAGTAGTGCCCCATACTTTTCGTAAATATGACGAGCTACCACTCCAAATTTGCGGTGACCGAAGCGAGATGAGAATATGATTGGGAAAACTTGATACGTCAACCCATCCAAGTACTGTTTAAACAAGGAACGAATGCCGTTAGTTACGACAGCAAATGCTAACACTAAGTCGCCGGTTGTTCACACGTACCTCGTGAATCCACGCCTTACCCCACGTCCGCCACTTGGCGTATTGACCCAAATGATACGAGCGAATTAGGTTAAGTATGAGAGTGCTGGATCCAGGGCACACAGCTGCGCGGGCTAACAGCATATCTTTCAGCTCAGACGTCTTCGTGGCGTTTGCACCAAGTAAGACGGACGACATCTCGTACTCGTATACCCTCGAGAGTAGCTGCACATAGATATCCACGTGCTTTCCGCAACTATCAGCGTAATTTCGGATTGAGACTGCGTGTAGAATCGTTGCGGCGTCTTGCTGCGCAGGCTCGTGTCGGTTGTTGGCTAAGAAAAACACTGCCGTTGCTGAGGCCATCTTCACTCGACACTGATCTCGCTCCTTCATCAAACTTCCCCTCAGATAGCTAGTCCGTCGCCGGTACTTTTGTTTTTCGAGGATACAAAGCAGCTCTGAGGATGGGGGGTCGTCACTCATAAACACCACATCTAAATGAATCGAACCGCGACTCGGGTGATAAAACTCTTGAAGAAACTCCAGGACGGAGCTAGCCGAAATATTGTACCCGGAGACAATGACGTGCCCCGACGACTTCACAACAACTTCTTTATCCCACGGGTTGCTTTGCTTCGCCAGAACATTCAGTTTGTTCACCTCGGCCGGGATAATCGTGAAAATTCCAATGATCATGACAATCACGAAGACATGGCCCAACAAAGTGCGTGGTGTGATATCGCCATATCCTAAGTAAAGAGAAATAATCATCAGAGTAACACAGATTCGATGGTCACATGAACTTCTTACCTATTGTCGACACGGTCACTAGGACAAAATATAGCGAGTCGTGGAACTCCAGTTTTTCGCCTTCTCCGTATTGCTCGGATTCCAGTGCTTGATATATCCCTGCTGCGCATAGAATGACAGCGATCGTCGACAGAATGAAGACACCAAGCTGTGCAACACCGATCCCATGTAAGTAAATAAGTTCAACCCCGATCAATATCCTGTCTGGTATTGCTACAGACTAACGTACCTCGTATTCGAAGCCATGCTTCTTGAATTTAATATAGTGAGCCAACCGCAACACGCGCAGAACCCGAAAAATGCGAAGCACGCGAAACACGAACATCAAGTCTGAACGGCTCGCTGGGTCAATGAACTGCAAGGAATCACTCAAGAAAAAACACAATCAATACAGAATGAAACATTTAAATTTCATACCCAAGCTGACACGCACCACTATCAGTGACGGGATAATCGTGACGAGGTCGATCATGCCTTGCGCGGAGAAAACGAATTTCCACGGCTCAGCTGCAATAAACATGTGCAGGCCAAAGTCGAAGATGAAGAATGCTGTGACAATCATCTCCACTGCAGTGCGCGAGTCCGAGTAATAAATGCTCTGCTCATAGAGCTGCACAATTGTTTGTCAGAGGCAACAGGAGGAAAGGCTGTAACCCCATAGATATCCGATTGCACGTACCTCAGCGATGTACGCGAAGAAGATGAGCATACTCAGTGCGAAGTTGATGAGCTCGAGAGCCAAGCCAAAGGGCCCCAGCATGGAGACGTGTACCCGCTCTTGGAGAGTCGGTACGTACACGTGAGCAACAGACCGGCCCGCCTCCATGCCCTTGTCAGGACTGAAGCCGTCACTGCCTCGACTGCTGATTCTTGCCTCAAATTTGGGCATACTCTCGTCTGCACACAGTCCAACCACTCACAATGAACACTGCTTCTGTTTCCTTCGATATGTGCCAGTATTCATACATTTATTCGGACTGTCTTCCACTCGAATGGCCTCTTCCTGTTCACGTTCGGCCTACACACCGTAAATCAGCCCCGGGCCCCGCCACAAAGCATCCAGCCACCCGATCTTAGCACGCACCACGTCCATCGCTTCCACTCGCGCCTGCACCGCGCTTTCTCGTTCGGGTGTCGTCATCTCCAAATACTCGGGCATCTTGGTCCTGCACGCTGTTGCGACGCTTCGCGCGCTTCAACATGATCATCACTCTTCATTATGTACAGGACATCAAGTGCTTCGCAAAGGCAAGGTGCAGGCTGGTTTAGTTTTTTTGCTTATTCATTCAACGCAAGCGCAACTTGCTTTCAAGTTGAGCGTATGCATCGAGGTTATTTGGTGTTATAGTGGTGTGATGGATCATGGTGCGGTGACAACCACTAGCTACCATTGACGCCGTCAGTGGGTGATGGCGAGACCGTTAGAATTACACTGGTGCCGATGAACGGCGTGAGTTGTAAATGTCTTCCGCAACCTGCAAAAAGTCTTCCCAGTTGTCTTGGCGAGGCCGTAGGAAGAACCGCAGGTAATCCGCAATAAAAGTCCATAATAACCACAACTGAATCGAATCCCCCGGAAGTTCGTGGCAGATTGTTCACAAAAGCCACGTTGATATCCAACCAGTGGTCATCAGAACCTGAGAATGCCCCCCGCGTCGAATTGGTGTTTTGCCACGCTCCGCAAAATTCCGTACAGCTTTGCACCGATCGCGGCCCGAATTCACATTTGATTCGCGAAGGGTTCGGCAAAGTATCTCCACCCGTGCATTCTGATGATAGTCGATCATTCGCAGCATCTGGAAGCTTTCAAAAGTATCGAATCGTTTGATATCCATTCGATTTGCAGGCAGAAATGCTGTGGTCGTAAAAGCTTGAGTCGCAGGTAGGTTTTGAACTATCCCAACCAGAGCCTGCGCGATAGTTATCACGGATCCAGTCACAGGAGCGGGTAGTAGTGACGGTTGCAGGTAAAGATATCATTCCACCATTACAGTCGTACGGGAGTAGTGGGTTTTCTGGATTTGGTGACTTCCATTCAAACTCGATCTGACGTACACTGCTGCCATCTTCGCAGCCGGTGACACGAGTGACGACGTGCTCCTCAAACGTGCATAATGGAAGCCGGTCAATCCACTCGGTCCAAACCTCGTAGTTATCCTTTATCCAGTTGCAAGCAGCACGAAAGTAGGGTTCTTCTTGTACTGAGTCGCTCGTGGCATTGCTGTACTCACTTAGAAGGTCATGGATGTCCAAGTCTGAAAGAGTGAATCTGGCAAACAACGAGCCGATAGGCAAATCTTCGACAATGGAGGCGGCAAATTTCAAAAGTGGTAGACTCGGATAATCCACATTCACGGGATCGTCAGTCTTTTGGCCGTAGCCATGCTCACCAAACTAGCCAGCTTCACACGTTCTGGATCGGTTCTCGGCAAGAACACACGCTCGAAATGCCCCCCGTGAGTTACATGAAAAATATCAGGCTCATAATGATAAAATAACACTGGTTCACCACTCGCAGGTGCATCTGATGCGTATTGATTGACGCCTTGATATCCAATGAAGCAAAAGTAGACCGGGATGTCAAGGTTGGAGAGGACAGCCTGGAAGTACCCTCGATCAAAATTTGGATACATCATCGCCACGACCAAACACTCTTTTCCTGCATTTTCCCTCTGGGCGCACGCCTCCGTTTTCTGGCAATTGTCTTGGCAGCCCATCGTACCATCCGGGCAGATATTTTCAGCTGGAGGATAGTACTTGGAGTTAGCCTTGAAAGGGCTCACACTGAGCGCATCAATTAGAGCTTCGCTTGTCTTGTAGCTCCTCCAGAAATCCGGAAAGTAGGGCGGATTCGAATTAATGCCTTCCTCCAGTAAGTTACGTGAGACATAGAGACCCGAGGTTCTGTGATACCCCACTCCTCCAACGCTGTAACTCTCGTTAAGGTAGGTCCGCAAGCTTGCCATCGTGGTTGAAGTCCAGACTTCAGTGTTAAAGTGGGTAGGCGTACACACTCCCGATTTCACTGATGACATGCGCTCTGTGATCCGCGAGCTCGACCCACCTACGCTAAGGGACACTTTGTAGCCAACCTGCGCGTACAAGCCATAAGTTACATTTATGCGTTGCGATAGCAATGACTTATGGTGCGCGTACCACTTCTTCTGCCAGAATCGCCAAAACCATCGTGGATAGCGCGTGTGTATCCCAGCCGCTCATATCCAAGACAAGAGTGCCTGCCACCTCGCCTTGAGTTGAACCTTAATCGTCTTGGTCGGCGCCATAGAAAACAGTTCCCGATTCCATACAATTGTCCGAAAACGCCATTTCTGAAGCTGTACGCGGATCATCAACCTTGTGATTATTCGCAAAGTGTTAGTTTTGCTGCATCACATCTTTTTCAAGTACTTGGAAGCAAGTATTACCGTGTACCGTGGATGTTTGAGTGCTGGTTGCAAGAACGGGTGGATGGGGTGGGTGCCCATTGGAGTCACGATCTTGGTTCGAGACCCCGAGCTCCTGTTCCATTCTTTCTACCCAAGTCGCGTCGAGGCAAGTGCCCAAGAAGCGGTTGGGTCCGAGTGGATAAGCCTTGGCAACATCCACGAATCATCGAGCAACCAGGAGCACCAGCACAAGCGGTGCCGGTGCTTGGAATATGCGTATACCAGGCATGATCGCGCCGTCAGATTTTCCCCAAGTGACCTCTTGTGTGTGTCCTTCCCCGTGGGTCACACCACGACCTTTTGCGTTCTGCAGGGACTCGAGCGAGACAATACCAACCGCACGTTGGCTAGCAGATCCAGTTAACACCGTAGGAAAGTTTTTTTTTCCTTACAGTAAAAACAACTTACCATCAACGCCGTCGAAAACGGCCGACAGTAGAGCAAAATAAATGTGCTAAGTTTGAGTGCTTAGTTGTAGAGCTGGAGCAGCGCGACAGTTTTCAAAAGCTGACAATGTATCCTTCACGACGAAGGTTCACCTACGCCCACTTGCCGATGAGCGCCATCAGACCGGCACCGAGCCACAGACAAACGTACAGCGTGAACCGCTGCCACGTCGGACGCGACAGGAACTGGCCGTTCGTGGTCATGTTGTACGTCAGCAGCTCCACCAGACCCGTGTACAGCAGAATGCCGCCCGCCACGCAGTCGAGGATGCCCTGCACCCACAGCGCCGTCGTCGACGAGTCCGAGTACGTGCTGCGGATGGCGATGCCGATCACCTGGCCCACCGGGGTCGTCACGGCGAACGCAAAGTTCACCATAAACAGCTTCCCCTTGCTCTCCAGGGAGCTCAGAGCCGACGTGCCGATGGCGATACCCTCGAAGAACTGGTGGAAGCACAGCGCGGCCAGCAGCGTCTTGAACTCGGAGCCAGTGGTCACTCCCAGGTCGAGGCCGATGATGACCGAGTGGAAGATGACACCGGCCTCGAAGATGAGCGTGGCGATCTTGCGGCGGATCTTGGAGTCGTGCGCGGCCTGGGTCAGGGACTTATCGTGGTACGGGTGCTCGGCGGGGCGGGGGGTCACAGCACCTTCGGGAGTGAGAACTGCCTCATGGATAACCACCTCTCCGTGGGCATGGCCGTGCCCGTGGAGCATCGATCCCTGCGCGCCGAAGAACACCGAGCTCTCGCACTCGATGAAGTGCATCAGCACCAACGTGATCAGCACGAACGCCAGACCCAGACTCTCGTAGTTCTCCACAATCGAGCCGAGACACTCGCTCTTGAGCTTTTCGACGCCCTCGTTGACCATGTGGATCAGACCCGTGGCGATAACCACACCGTACGCGAACGCGCTGATGGCCTCCATGATGACCGAGTTGGCCTTGCACTGCGGGATCTTCTGCGAGATGATGGGGATCATGGTGCCGGCCGCGGACACGACGAAGATGATGAAGATGGCGCCAATGTGGAGGCCCATGTCATAGTCGTTCTCGTCAAGCGAGACGCAGCCGCAGCAGGTTTCTTCGTCGGCCATGGCTCTGGACTGAAATGTATTTGCTGAAGTTGGTGGGATTCAAATTCAAAAGTGAGTACCAGGATGAACTTCAGCGTGTTAAGAACGCATCTACAGTACATGTATCGACTGGCTTCCGGGCATTGCGTTCCCCCGCCGTCGGCGAACTGTACGGGCTCAGCCGCCGCCGGACAAGTTGGTGCTGAGACGGCGCTGGGATCCCAATTGTGTACATATTGTATTCGTATTGGCTTACATAATCGAATGGACGTGAGATTTGACTTCGATGCACTTCTGCATGTACATGGATTCATCACCAAGTTGCTTCACCTGTCATTGGAAACTGCATGGTTGAAATCACTATAATTTGTAAGTACTGCTGGCTCAAGCAAGAACAATTGGATACATGTTCCAAGGAAACTGAATGGTTTCGTCTAAATTGTACTGAAGCATATAGCAACATGGCCGTCGGCATGTACGGTACAGGTGAACGCACCCCCTGTGGAAACTGTACCATATCCGACGGCGACATGGTCGTAATTATCACGTGTCGTTGAAAAAGTTCCCGGCACAGTATACACTACCGAAATTCCTCGTGCTCGCAGCATACAATCGATTCAAGAAGGCGGTACACTAGATGTGCGTTTGAAGAGGTGAGTCTCGTAACTTAAAAAGTCTACCATCATAATGGCATTCTTGAACGCGGATAAGTTCTGCATGTACTTTGGAGCGATTTTTTTCTAGTAGAACCTAACATGTTTGCGATTACCATACTCGACCTCCAAGAAGATACCTACTGTCCGAAATCAACACCTGCATATATACCAAGGGTCCTGTGTCCAATTCTCCTCCAGGACCCAAGACTTGGAGTTTTAACCCGGCCAGTCTCGAATGCTCCCCTCCGTATCGTAGCACTTGAAGATCAAGTTGATCTCCTCCACCTGCTCCTAGTCTTCCCTCTCTTTTCATTTATTCAAATTCACTATTGTTGCTGTTACCCGACGACCTGTGTACTCTGCCGGAGCAAGTGCTCCGGGTAGCCTATACTGTGCTGGAAAGAAAGCAGCGCTTGGGGGAATCAGTCGCAATATCTGATGGAAATGACACAGCTTTGCAAGACGCTGCGATCGGCATACGACGGAGTGATCGCTGTCAAGTACGCTAACGAAGCGAACATCATGCAAAGACTTAACCTCCCGATGTCGATTCAGTGGTATGCAAAAATTATCCTGCTGCAACCAACACGCACGTGATCTGTACGTTAAATCTATCGATGATCATCGTCGTTTGGCTCCTTGTTTGTGATGTACGTGGTTAAGCCTCCTTCTTTGCCACCACTGTCGAGTGCTCGTCCGTGATCGGAGCACCTTTTTGACGCTGGTGTTTCTTGTCATGGTCTGCCACAGGCGCGCTGGACACGAGCTTGCGCGCAATCATGTAGAACCAAACGTACTGCAGCACGAAGAACGGCGAGCACCCCAGCACGTACAGCGGTTGGCACTGGGAGGTCACCCGCGGGATGATGTAGACCGTGTTGAACACCACGCGCGACAGGAAGAAGGAGCTGGCGAACAAGGCTCCGGCCACCTTACTGTCCGTGAGCCTGAACCAGTTATAAAAGCCCGTGCTCACCTCGTTCGTCTGCATCCAGACGTAAGCGTTGCCGAAGGACGCGTCGCACACGGTGGCCTCGTTAACGAAGAGCACCACGCCCCAGTACAAGCCAAAGATGTGGTGGGCGTAGTCCATGAGCCTCGACTGCCTCAGCGCCAACAGGTTGCGCAGTCCGTCCGCGTGCACCATCGCCGCCAGGTCCACGAGGAAGTAGGAGAGTGAGACCGCCACCGAGATGGTCGTGTCCAGCCCGTAGTAGAGCGTGACCGTCGATGTCAGCGTCGACACGACGCCGTGCGCCGCGTTGAGCGTGATGATGTGGTTGCGTCCGCGCGCGCCCGCCGGCACGGTGTTCAGGATGAGCGTCCACAGCGCGGCCCAGCACGCGACGGCCAGCGCCAGGTCCGGCACGCGCGATTCCGCCACCTCCGCCATCTTGGGATCCGCTCGAAATGATTTCCCGCTTCGATGTTCGATGCTGATGGGGCGCGCTTCCCTACGCAGACCAAAAGATCGCGAGCGAGGCGAGTACCGATGATGTACCGCTTTGGCGGAGGAGGAGCGTGCCTCGCGCCAACGAGGAAGAGAATGCGACGAGCCTGCTCCGCTTCAATATGTAGACGAATGCGTTGAAAACATGAGTATCATATTAAATTGTTGTTAAACAGAGTCACGAGCGCTCAAAGGCGGTCTGTACGATAGGAATAATGATCCACTGCCTGCTGAGCGCGACAGTCACTAAATACCTCATTCATCCTTAGGTTCGTTCACTTGACAGCGGATGCACACTTAGGCCCACTTGCCGATGAGCGCCATCAGACCGGCACCGAGCCACAGACAAACGTACAGCGTGAACCGCTGCCACGTCGGACGCGACAGGAACTGGCCGTTCGTGGTCATGTTGTACGTCAGCAGCTCC
>NW_009258116.1:11215895-11269087 GCF_000149755.1 Phytophthora sojae
GTGAGAACTGCCTCATGGATAACCACCTCTCCGTGGGCATGGCCGTGCCCGTGGAGCATCGATCCCTGCGCGCCGAAGAACACCGAGCTCTCGCACTCGATGAAGTGCATCAGCACCAACGTGATCAGCACGAACGCCAGACCCAGACTCTCGTAGTTCTCCACAATCGAGCCGAGACACTCGCTCTTGAGCTTTTCGACGCCCTCGTTGACCATGTGGATCAGACCCGTGGCGATAACCACACCGTACGCGAACGCGCTGATGGCCTCCATGATGACCGAGTTGGCCTTGCACTGCGGGATCTTCTGCGAGATGATGGGGATCATGGTGCCGGCCGCGGACACGACGAAGATGATGAAGATGGCGCCAATGTGGAGGCCCATGTCATAGTCGTTCTCGTCAAGCGAGACGCAGCCGCAGCAGGTTTCTTCGTCGGCCATGATGGTATCACGTAAACGGAATGCAGTGTCGAGGCCGGTGATGTGGACGCTGGAACGCAAATGGAAAGTGGAGACCGAGACCCCCTGTGGGTTCGTTCGGATCTCCTCGTCCAGCGAGCTTTCCAGCATAGAGAGAGATGCCTGGCCCTCTGTGCACGTGTCACACCCGCGGGTTTGCCGGCGCCGCCGTCGGACAAACCCTCGCGAAGGGGATGTTGACCTTGCTGCGGGCAACAGTCTCCGTTTCCATTGGCCGTCCCCTCCGGTCGCCGTCGGACACGCCCACTGTCCATTCAACTCGCGAGCTTCTTTTTCGCCCGGGGATTTGCTTCAAGTGTCAATCTCCGCCTCGCTCACGGCGGTTCGCCCGGCGCACCGATTCCCCATCAGACCTTAAAACGAGTTTGTCAGCGCTCTATCACTCTTAGCACTACACGATTTTGCTACGATACACTTGTCGAAGACTGAGGTCGTTCCAACCGAGATTACCTACTCGCTATTGAAGGTGATCTTCGTTAAATACTTTAGCAAGTCCGAATAGCTTAACTCGGGGCGTAGGATTGATCTAATCGGTAGTTTGGCGCTATATCGGAAATTTCACAATAGACCTGGGAAAATGCTCAATGACTTCGCAACCACCCAGCACGCTGTACTTGTCGGTCAAACTGGACACTTCTGGCCTTACTTGGCGCCGGTCTCGACATCACCGGCAGTGGCGCCGAGTCCACTTGTGTACTTAAGTAGCCTGGTTAACTAACAAACGACATGCATGCATACAGTGGAGCTCGAAGAAGCAGTCGACAGTTGCCTGGTTAATTCAGCTCAATGAAGCCCAGCCTGCACGGCGTGCGTCTGCTGCTAGCCTGCCGCGAGCTTCGATGCGAAGAAGCGTGGCCGCAAGCGTTGCGGTCCTCATCCGCAGCATGTTCCGCATCCGTCGCGACATCGAAGGAGTAGGTGCAGGAGGGATGATAATGACGCGACAGTGTTTAGCATCTTAAATAAGTGAGTCTAAGTAGTCTACCCGAAGAGATTAAGCGACTTTGTGTGTGCCATGCACTCGATTAGAACCGAGTATGGTCGTAAAATACTGAGTGACTTCGGAAATATCAAATCTCCGTTGCTTTGTTGCTTTCCCCACCATTTCACTTTGCAACGAACCAAATCACTGAGTGGGCACAAATACAACAACGAATTTCGCAATAGATCACCTACTCGGTTTGAGTTCTATCGAAAGCCTCGAGCAGGCTGCCAGTTGAGGACACTTCACGCTGGACTGGTGCAGCTGGGGAATCTCAACTTTGAGGCTGCCGACCTGCCCGTTTGCATCCCAACTGCGATTTGCGTTAAACACGATGCTCCATCCCAGCAACCGGTCCTAAAGCCTTGGAAACGAGGTGTACATGTACAGTAGCCGACCAACACGAAGCAGCTCGTGACGTTTCCATTGACGCGAATGCAAGGCGCTGTCTTCAATGGTCCGGATCATCCTTTTCGCCGTTGGAACCACGCAAACCTCATTGCCCCCGTCGCAACCGACCTCAGGCTTGACCGACGAGCAGAGAGTCTATGGGGGGCCTGGCTCACTTTCTGTGATTCGCGAAGTGCATGTATAATACATGTACGCAAGCCTGCCCCATTTCCGACGGCGCCGCCAAAATTCCTCCAGTGGGCAATGCTGGCCTTCTGCAGCTGAAGCTGTCGGGTGCCGCACCGGGATTTGCCTCCGTGGGTTTTTGCGACGCTGCTGTAGGTACCGGGGTGGAT
This sequence comes from Phytophthora sojae, assembly GCF_000149755.1. Classification (NCBI taxonomy): domain Eukaryota; phylum Oomycota; class Peronosporomycetes; order Peronosporales; family Peronosporaceae; genus Phytophthora; species Phytophthora sojae. Next base: position 11,218,103 of record NW_009258116.1, read on the forward strand.
ACGTTCTGTAGCTCCACTTGCGCCCCAGGTGCTTGAGTGCTGCCGTTGCATCATCCGCCGGTATTGCCTGGCTGATCAAGTGGCGCACGGGGCCCGTGACGGGCAGATATCGCTTCAAAATCTTCTTTGCTCCTGGACAGACACCTCGGACCTCGGCGGCCGCAATCGCCCGTTCGGCGGGACGCTCAAGACCTTCGCTCGAGCTCACCTGTTGCAGCTCCGGCGTCGACAGGTAGGTAATGCAGTTTGATTGCTTCGTTAGAGGCTGCTCATATCGATGTCGGCCCCGGCCAAAGGGACTCATCAGTGAGCTTCCAATTCCGCAATGAGCACTACGACCGCTACATGTTTATCTCGGCCTTCTGCTTCAGCCACATGGAGATAGCGCGGCGCATCGTGGCCGCCAAGAGCGAGCGCAAGCTCCGAGTTGTCATCTACGGGAACAAAAAATCGACGACGTGTACGAGTACTTACTGGAGAACAACGTCGAAGTCTACGTCTCTCTCGATTCTGCGATGGAGCAGGATCTTGGATGGTCGCATCATCATCGAGGGCTCGTTCAACATCTCGGTCGCAGCTCTAGGCGCTAAGGAGGGTTTGAAGCCCAAGAACAACGAGAGCTGCACGGTAACAACCGACAGAGCGCTAGCCAAAGCGAATGTCAAGTCGTTTCTGGATGCCTGTGACGCAGGCAAGCAGGTGAAGGTTGCGATGCCTTGAGAGAGGCTTTACGCACGTGAATGTACAGATAGTGAGTCAATAATGTAATAATAGTCAGCAAACAATAAATAATAGCAGCAAAATACCACAATGATAATTTTTAATTAAAATTAAAAAGGCAAAGCTGTATACAAAATGGAGCGGTGCGGATCGGACACCGAGCGGCGACTACGCGCGATGGAGGCGGCGTTCGAGCGCGAGCGCCAGCAGCGTGACCTGCTGGAGAAGAAGTACGCGCGTCTGAAGCGGCGCTACGTGCGTCTCGAGCGCTCGCACAGCCGCCTGCTGATGGAGTCGCATGGGGTGCGTCAACCCACAAAGCTGTGGCTGTACTCCTCTCTACGCGTCTAACGCATTGCATCCTCTGCCTGCCGCTTGTAGAAGAGTAACAGTGGAGCGCACACGCCCACCTCCCAGTCCGATGCACCAGGGAGCGCCGAGTCCACGCCGAACTCGCGGACGTCAACGGTATGGATTTGTGTGTACCTCCGCTGCAATGATACATTGGTACTAACCCTGGAGTACTGCTTGCAGTTTGCCGTGATAGACCTCACCAGTCCACATGCGGGGGCAAGCTCTGCAGCGAGAAGCAATGGCGGGTCGCAGGGCAGCGTGGCTAGAGACATAGGAAGCGTCCAGTCCGACTTTTTGCCCAGGGATGACATCTGCGCTGAAAGCCCGGTCTCGTCGCTGGGTTCTCCGCAATTGTCAACGAGAGAATCCCGCGCCAGTGAGGACCAAGAAGAGAAAGAAGATGCCGGGGAAAGCTGGCGACGACATGGCGACAGAATGTACTCGACCCCAGCGTCGCGGCGGCGTCTGCACTTGGACTTCAGTCTCCCACCTGGTCTAATGGAGTCACATCGCTCAGTTTCAAGTCCCACGCGACGTGTGCAGCATCATAGACCCCACTCAGACCACTCGACCAGCTCGCACAGCTCTCCGCAATCTGCTCATTCCATGACGACACACAGCGGAGAGCCTCGTACTCGCACCCGTCCGCGACTTCAACTGCACCATCACTCGCCAGAACGAAGTGCTGCCCGCGCATACGGATATGAACTAGAGCAGGAGCTGGAACCTCGAGCGCATCGACATGAGCGGTATCGCTGGGCGTCGGATCCATCCCCGGAACGATCCACGCCGTCACCGGTGGTATCTTCTCCGTTGGTGCCGACAAACCGACGCACGGTTGATTCATCAGCTAGTCGTCCTAGAGCCCAGAGCGATGAGGAGGCTTCACTTGCATTGGCGCGGTATCTGCAACAACAAGAGGTGTGTTATTCCAGCTGTGCAGTCATGATAGAGGACACTCACCGATTATGCCGTGTTTCCACAGAATATTGCAGCGTATGAAGAATATCAAGCCCGTCAGCAGCGTGAGTCTGCTGAACGAGAGTATAATCAGCGCTCATTCATGCCCAACAGTTCACTACTCTCACATCTTGAGGGTCACCAGCGCCAACTTGACCCAGACAATATGACCTACGAAGAGCTGTTGCGACTTGGAGAGGAAGTTGGCGACGTAAAGAAAGAGAGGTGGCAGCGAATGGCGGTTCATGTGCTCTCGAGTCTTCCTACGCACCGCTGGAAACGAGGCCAACACGAAGACACGTACGTACTTATCTGCTTGAAGAGCGACTTGATCTTGCCACTTACGATTGCCTATTACGGTGTGCCATCAGCTGCATTATCTGTCAGTACAGTTTTGTTCCAGATGATCGAGCGATGACATTGCCGTGTGCCCACGTGTTCCATGAGGGTAAATCATTTGTGAACGGCTAGTGGAGCTTGCTCTTGACTAACTAGCTAACTAACTATGCATGATTGCTGTAGACTGCGTCGGTGGCTGGATTCGTGAAAACAACAGTTGTCCTCTGTGCAAAAGGGAAATATCACCGATGTAGAGAAAAATACTTCGAGATCAACGATAAATAAATGTTTTGGGGGAAGGATGATACATTGCACAGATACACATGAGCGCTGATTGCGTTTTGCCACAAACCAAGCCTACTCTACTGGCGAAATCAGAACCGATCGAACGATGCTATCGGTGCGGGCGCTGCAATCACCGCAGCAATTTCTGGAGTAACTTCTGCAATGTCTGTGACATGCTGGTCGAGTGTGCTGGTGGTCGCTTTCGAAACGATGTCAGCCTCATCTTCGGAGTTCGAGGTTGATCGCGCATCTTCCGGCTCGCCAACCTGCTCCGACGTACAGTTGAGGCTTGTTTGCTGCTCAACCACCAAGCCAGAGCTCGTTCCAAGACTGTCTGCTTTGGCGTTGCTCGTATACGCGAATTGTCCAATCCGACTGGAAAGAGGAGTCTGGTGCGCAGCGCGCAACTTCCCACTACGAAACCCTGGTCCGGAGGTCTTCCGTTTCTTCAGCTTGTGCTGCTGAAGCATCGACCCGGCGCGCATCATCCTCGAAAATGCTGTCTCTTTCACAGCCGGAGCAGGGTTGGATGATGTTTCCTGGGAATTTGGCTCTTGGTTTTCCTTCAAGGCGATATGACCTGGGGCAACCGGCAAAGATTTAACCTTGTCGTTCATCGGGTCGAACGAGATATTTCTTGCGATATCGACTCCTCGAGGCTCCTGGCTTTGATAGGTCAACGAGGGGTCCAGAGCGCGAGGGATGTTTTTCTTCACCAACTCATCTGGAGGCGACATCTTCTTGGGATTACCGAAAAAGCGACTGGTCAAGAGTGGACTCGCCGCAACAGGTCTTGCATCTCCATCAGTATCAGTTCCTCCAGCGCTTTTGTTTTTCGGTGACGGCGTCGGTGGCGATGGTTTGGATGCCCATTTGTCCATGAACGACGGCGGAAGTTTTCTTTTCGCAGGAGCTTGGCTTGATCGAGGGGCGTTGAATACAGCGGCAGCAGCAGATTCTGAGGCATGAAAGAACGAGGTGATCGCAGCCTTTGGCTTGACTGGGTTTGCCAGCGGCTTTTGATTCCCTTGTGACGACGCACTGGGCTGAAAGTTGCTGCGGCGCGGGGGTGGTGCTGAGATGGGGAATCGCGCCATAGTGATCGGGTCCATGTCTCCATCTGCGATTGCCTGCGCAATATCACTGTCCAGCATAGGTCCTACGAAGTCCATTGTCGGATCAATTTCGAGCAGATTTGCCGGAATCGGGGTTAGCGGAACCAGTTCCTGTCAAAACAAACATCAATATCACCCGTTAGTCTTTGCAACTCAAACAACCGCGAGCTAAACGGAAACGGGCGAACAAACCTTTTTCTTGGGACAATACACCCGCTGGTGACGGAAAGTTAAAACGGCCTTCCTGAAGTCATCTTCATAGGATGCAGGGATGCGAACTTTTCCTTCGAGACGCAACGCGCGGATGATCTGACAAAAACGAGGAGTTAGTCGAATTGCCGCTTATCTGAAGCCATTATAGCGAACGCACCTTAGTAAAAGACCCGTGCTGCTTCATGGCAGTGTAAGCCTTCTTCAAACCGAAGCCAGAGATACTTGGTAGGTAGTCACAACCTGAAAAGATGCACATCTCCAGGAACTGTTCAAACACGGCCCAGCACACATTAGAACTGCACTAAAACCAACTACTCAAGGGCGACCATATCGCACCATTTGCTCAGTGAACATGTGGAAGCTCAACCCCTTGTTCTTCTTGAGGTTGACGGCTTGGATTTCCTGTGCAACATTGTCGCGGTCCATTTTAAAGAGCACAGTTTGGCATCCGAATGGAAGGCAGTCCGAGTCCTCCGTAATCACGCCGTCCGCAAGTCCATTCTTCACCAGGTAGGCCAGCTGAGCGTCTGCCTCGTACGGGGCCACTACGTACTGCACATTGTGCGCCTTAAGGTGCTGCTGAAGTCAACACACAATCAATCAGTATTTTCCACATCGTATAAACTCACGGAAAGCTTCGAGCGACAACTCACCTGGATGACTCGATGAGCCATGTACGGCGACACGTCTGCGGCTCGAATAAAGCACCTGCGGGCCTCACTGAAGCGTTTGTTGTTGTAGTGCTGGACACCCAACTCTCTGTTCTTCTGTCGAGCCTTGCGTCGCTCTTCCTCCGTGCCTTTCTTCATAGGGAGAGGGCCTCCGTCGAACACAACGTAAGGCGTCACGCCGTTGTGGAGCAGCGTCGTGATCCGATCCATGAAGTACGTTACATATCTGCGCGGCAACATGAGACAGCGGTCATTGGTCATGAAAGCTATGCACATAATGTATCATAACTGCAACATTTACGCACTTGTCCGTCTCCTGGCCGAGACAGATCTCCTGGCTGCACGAGTAGATGGCGCGGTGGAGCCTGGACAGTAGAGCAGCGCACCGCAAAGAGTCAGCGCCTCATTCAACCCTCCCACACACTGTCTCCATACAATGCGGGGCCGCGCCGTACCAGCAGTAGCCGTCGATGGCGAGCGTGCGGCCCCTGTACTGCTCGATGGACTTGGTCTCGGTGATGCTCTTGAGCACCGGCAGCAGCCCCGAGATCCCCATAGCGACTGCGTGGCGTCGCTGCTCGTCCGTCCCAGTCCGGCCTCTTCCCTGCTGGACGGGCGGCGAGGAAAAATGGCGCGAAAGCGTGGATTTCAAAGTAAAAACAACGCATAAATAACAAACGTAATTTACCTATGAAAAAATCTAGCGTTGTTTTGAACAGACGCCGGAACAGCTGATGAAGATCACCGCCGCCGAGCCGCCACCGTTCTTCAGCGTCAATGCTGCGCTAGCTGCAGGTTTGTACCTCGTCGACGTTGGACTCAACTCCTCCATCGAGTACGGGGACTTGCCAGGCCAGGACGCATCGGATAACAGCAGCGACGCCATTGTCACCTTGTAAGTGGGCGCAATGCGAAGTGTGTACATCCCTTCAAGGGGTATCCACCTACTACCGAGCCGTGCAGTGTGCAGGTCCTGCTTCAGATCACAGCTCTCGTCAACCTGCTCGTGATGCTCGGGGGCACGTTCCTGTTTCGCAGCGGCCTGTTCGGCATGCTGTACACGCAGTTTCGTGCAGTATTGCTCTCGCAGCTGCTTTACATCACGCTAACCATCGTCCTGGGCGTCGCTCGAGTGGTATGCAGTCTACAGCTTGCGAGGGTGCCAACGTTTACCTTCTAAGTATGCTGCTGTGTTATAATGAGGCAGCGCTTACTTTCATCGGGGATTACCCACGTGGACATTTGGGACGCGCGAGGATACACTGCGTGTTCCAGCATCCACAAGCTAGGTAAATATTGGCATCTTTTCCTAGAAATGCTGTCTTCAGTGCACAAACTCAACAGGCTACATTGGTTTGGCTTGGTGATAGGTGCACTAGGTTACTATGCCTGCAGTATCTACGCCGTGGAGCAGCTCCGACAACAAAAATTTTACACTCATGAGTACTGGATGCGAAGATGAGTACAAGCATCGTTGATTAATACGGGTTCACCTGAGTACATACATGTGGTGCTGCTCCACCACAACGTCACATTAAAGCGGGCGCTGCAGCTTTTCCTGACTCCACTCCATCACCGGCTCATTCTCGCGCGCAGTCAGGATTTCGTAGCCAGTCTCCGTCACAAGGAACGTGTGCTCAAACTGCGCGGAGCGCAAACCGTCCCGGGTAACGGACGTCCACTCATCAGGCCACGTCTGGTCACGCCACGTTCCAACGTTGATCATGGGCTCAATCGTGAAAATCATGCCAGGCTTCATGATGCCAACAGCCTTGTTTTTCGCGTAGTGGGGGATGTCTGGAATCGCATGCATATGCGTTCCAACGCCGTGCCCACAGTACGATTTCACAACCGAGAAGCCCTCGCCATTCGCAACGGCCGAAATGTGCTTGCCAAGCTCGCGGAACATCGTGCCAGGGCGAATAATCTTCGCCGCCGCGGCCAAGCTCTCGAACGTCGCCTTGACCAGATGCACGCCTTCTTCATCGACATTGCCCACCAGAAACGTTTCGTTCAGGTCGCCGTGATAGCCGTTCTTGTACACCGTGGCGTCGAGGTTCACGATATCTCCGTCTTCGAATGGACGGGAGTCCGGGATGCCATGGCAAATGACCTCGTTCACTGAGATGCAGACCGACTTGGGGAAGTTGTAGTAGTTGAGCGGCGACGGGTAGCAACCGCGGTCCATGCAGGCTTTGTGGACGATCTTGTCGATCTCGTCGCCAGTGACACCAGGACGCAGCGCTTTGCCCGCGATGTCAAGCACCTCGCGTCCGAGGCGACAGGCTTCACGGATGCCCTTGATCTGCTCGGGGGTGTAAACCGGTATGCTCTTGCTCTCGCGCCTGTCGCGCTGCTCCGACTCGGGGACTCCCGTCTCCGCGTAGTCCGGGTGGTTGATGTGCTCGGGCACCTTGACCGTCTCCGACACCTTGCCGGGGCGCATCTTGCCCGTAAACTCGTAGCCGTCGAAGGGCGACGCGTGCTCCGTCCGCGCCTGCTCCTCTGCGAGGGCCTGCGTGAACATCTTGTGCAGCGCCTTGTGCGAGGACCAGTAGCCCTTGAAGCACTCCTGCGAGCAGAAGGTGCTCATGGCCGGCGGGATGCCCAGCTTCTTGCATGTCGGGCACACGAGCGAGCCGCTCTTGCCGCACGTCGGGGTCACACACGCCTCGGAGCCTGTCATTGCTGTGTCCGCCTGCGCTCTGGTCTCCAAATGAGGTACTGACTGCTGCGACGAAGAGGGTACCCGTCAATATTGACTGGCGCACTGCTGCGACGAGGAAGGGATCGGTCTGTGACTTGTGCAACTTTTCCATGCAGCAACTTCGATGTAGCCATGACTTCTACTAATTCCGAAACCGCTTCAACTTCATGCCACTGCAACTCATGTGAGCTTCGGGCTTGGGGGCTTTTAGGAGGCATGTGTCGAGAGCTGCCAAGCTGAAACAGCCACACGTGGCTGTTTCCGACAGCTTGGAGCCGTTGGGGAAGCTTGAACATCCCTAGCCGTCTTGAAGGCAGCAGCAACGACCTTCAAGGCTAGACGTCAGAGCTGCTTCCTTCTGGTGCTGGGGTTAAATACACGCTATTCCGCGCTATGTCGGTGAGAGAAGCAGTGGTCACCGATTCTGAGCATGCCTTATCCACGAGCCCCATTGAAGCTCGGCAGAGCGATCAGCGAGAACATCTCAGAGAAGAATGACTGGTAGTACGATGGATGCCAGGCTCTATGCCTGAGCATCTGAACGCTAGCGAATTCAGGCTTGGTGGCTTGCAGCTATTGACGTCGTGTCTTGCTTTCATATCCGGAGGGGCATTTTGCAACTCATGCCCCTTTTTAAGAAATATGTGGTGGGGCTTTTCGAAGGGGTAGCCCAATCAATATTGTATGGCCGTGCATTGAAAACTACCACGAGAATGCTAAGCATGTAAACGTTGCGGCCTACATTGGAGGGACTTTATCACGCTGGCCCACACAGCGACAGACTCAGCAATTACGCGATGGATGGCGGGCTGAAATATCAACAATAATTGATGCTACACGTAACTATTATAATACCACAGCGTGCGGCGATGAAAATGCGCCGGATGACGGACATTTGTTTGTCGTTAGCAATGCTAGAGCTAAATGACTACAATGAACTCGTCCACTTTGATGTTGCCCACATTTATAGAGCTGTCTTCCGTGTTGCTCTCGTATCTTGACTGCAACGCGCGCACAATCTCATCTAGAGCGGAGTATTGCCCCTGCGAGCCTAGGTAGCTCCGCGCTGTGGACATTTGATACAATTCGCTTAGGGAAAGAAAAATATAGCAGGAAGCTTGGCTTGTCGACCGTCTCTATTTCACGGCCTATCTGAAGTAAGTCCATGTTATGAGCGAAGCTAGCGGTACCGTATCAGCTCTGGTGACCTGTTTGACCTTACAGCCGCCTATATGTACATCTCCTGCAGTCCTCGCAGACGTTAACCAAGTCGGAAATCTGGCTGAAAGCGTGATCACGATTTTCTTAGTTAAGAAGGGGCACTCTTGGAAACTTTAAAAGGGGTTTCTCGTTTGTTTCCTGTCGACGCTACCCCCTCCGGACATGCCTGCAGGTGCCGTTCCCGACTCGAGGGGCTCCGCAGAGGAGTTGCCAGCGTCGAGGGCGGAACGTCCGCAGGGAACAAGTCGCGTCGCAGCGATTCCCTTGGCCCAGATGGAATCGTTGCTGATACCTTGCTTCCCGCTGCAAATTTCACTCTTTCAGTGTCGCCCATAGCGGATGTACGCCGACTCCACTCCAGCGCTCGGGCGCTAGATTGGACAGGGACCTCCTGCAGTGCAGGCTGCACAGCTCCTGCACAGCTCCTTTAGTTAAGTAGCGGCCGACAAAATATTTCTCAGCGCCTTTGCAGAAGAGCCCTCGTCGGGTTGCGAGGTGAATCAAGCGGGGGTCTGTGCGCACGACACAAGCTTGCGCTTATCCACGGTAAGCGCCACAGTGCCACATTGCTGCAACTTGACATCGTAAATAGCTTCGGGGCGAGCTTGAGTTTTACCGGCATGAAGGCGCGCGCAAAAGGCAAATGTGTCGACGACGAGCGGTGTCTGCTCTTCTACTGGACAAGCACTTGAAGAAGATTCTCGGAACCAGGCTGTATTTTTTGCTGAATTTTCGATGTGGTGCACATGACCTCCTTGAACCATCTTACCCTAGTTTACGAACATCAGCATCCTTGTCCGCAATGTATATTGATAATGAGTTTATGAATACGAACTCTAGATATGTCGCGACGCTAAAGCCCGGGACTTGTAGCGCCAGTTTGCTTCTTCTTTTTAATTCGAAATTATTCGTTTTCTCTTCGACCGAATCCTTATTCGGCGTTATGCAACAACACCAGCAGTCCGCCCGGTACGCAGAGCTCCTGGGCCTCACCGCGCCTTGCACGCATGCCTCTGACCTCTGTCGTTATGTCTGTGTGTATGTGACCACCGCAGAGCGGCAGCGCCTCGCGAGCGCGCGCCACAGCCAGGAGAAGACGGCGACGCGCCGCGGATACCGCAGCTGCTGCCCAGTCGCGCCATGTTCGCCAGCGAACGGGCGGCCGACGGGCTGCTCGGGCTGCTCGCAAGTCACGCGGGCAAGCAGCTGCCATTGCTCGACCAGCGCGAGCTGCAGCGACGCCGCCAGCACATACCCGCGAACACGCGACCTGTCATGTCTCTCGAGGCCGCCGCCAGCGCCATGCACCCGGCCGCCATGCTGCAGCGAAGTGAAGCTCTTCTTCGCCAGGAACAGGAGCGACCCAGAGCCAGTAGCTTCATAGAGGACAAGGCGCCGCTGGCAGCTCCGCTGGTCTCGTTCCTGGGACGACCGAGCAAGTGCGGGTCGCCCCGCCTGCCGGACAACGTGATATCGCCTCGCTCCGTGTGGGAAGAGAGCCCTCCTAACGAGCGGCTGGACCCTACCGCGAGCCCGAGGCATACCACGTCGGCATCAAGCCGATTGGTCCCTACGCCGCCAAAGACGTCCTTGTGGCGTATTCACAGCCTCCTGTCACCAGACCCAACAACGAACACCCAGACAACCAGCTCCCACAAGCGCCGGACGCCCCCATCTTCACCACCACAGGAACAAGCGGACGTCGCTGTGAACGCTGCGAAGCGACCTCGGCTCGTGCGCCGTGTTTCGTCGCAGTGGCGTCATGAGCTGTCACCGCGGGACCGCGCCATAACTCGCGAGAGGATTATGCGCAGCCTGCACATGCACTGCCAGGGAGACTACGAGATGCTCGTGCTGCTTCTCTCATCGATGGAGGAGGAGCTACTCCATATTAAAACGACGTCCAGCGAGTTCTACGCACAACAGGCATTTGAGCTCAGTGACCTCATCGAGCACGCTACGCTCGAGCGCTAAAGTGATGTGTAAATATGTCGCGGAACCAGCATAGACTCCCGGCAGGAATCGATATACGACGAGAGACGATGGTGTCGTAGGAAGCGCCACGGGACACAAACTTCGCCAGGACAAAGCGGGTCCCTGGAGCGCGTATGAAGTGAAGACGTGCGAGCAACCAGCACCTACGCACGGAAAAAGTCATAAATGAATAAGCAAGCCAAACGGAAATATGCACACGTGAGCATGTCGTTTCTTCAAAATAATCTCTTTCGCGAAAGACCCTGGAGAGGCGTCCGAAGATCTCAAAGAGCCATGGCCGGCATGCAGCTGCGGGATATTCGCGAAATGGGCGAGGCTATGACACGGGCCAGGGAGCTCTGCCTGGAAGCGCAGTATGACAAGGGCTTGGCGCTCTACCAGACGACGCTGCAGACTCTGAGCCAGTTCATTCGTCGAATGACCAAGATGTCCGAGCGTCAGCCGTGGCTGCAGGTATATGTACTCTAAACTTATATTTTGCCTTCGATACCAACGAATTGATGTCTTCTGCAGATGCAGATCGAGCTGGAGAACGAGCTGAATCTGATCACGGACTACGTCGAGCTCACTCAAGCTTTCAAGGCCCCACCAGGCACAGCCATGGCGCGAGTTTACCCGAAGGCAGCTCGACAAGAACCGTCACCTTCTCCTCGTTGGGAGATTTGTGCCCCGCCTGACCCAAGACGACCGGAACCCAGCGTAAATATGCCACCATTGCGTTTGCATCTCATTCGTCATGGCTTCGCTGACTTCAGCAAGGTGAATTGTTGTGCGCAGGTGGAAGATGGTAGAGACCCTGACGTGTGGGCCCCTCCATCGCCGGAAAAGGTGCCCAATCGATTCCGTGGCGGGCCTGCTCGTGCGGCGCCGTCGTGGGCTAATGACAACCATCATCAAAACAGCAACAACCACCACCACAATAACCAGCGCAACAAGTACGTGACGCATTCATCTTGTACTAAAAAGCACTTACATGTCCTTATACCTACGAGTCGTGTGCTGTTTTGCCATGTGAAGTCGCATGGCCCGAAAGCCGTCGGCAGGAGCACGAGCGGCTGCAGCTCCCTCGGGGAGACGTACGCCCGGTGAAGATCAACGACGACAACCACCTCCTCCTCCTCGACGGGGTGGGGCTAAAGGCCCAACTGGCGCATCTCCGGCCAGGCAAAGCAAAGACGGTGGATTGAAGGCCGCTCGAAAGGAAAATGAGCGCGCTCGAGAACACGGCGGAAGCGAAAAGCCGAAGTACTCTGAAAAGGCGAGGGAAGAAGGCTGGGTCGACCTGGAGCTGATCGAGATGATCGAGCGCGACATCGTGGATTCGGGGCCAGCAATCACCTTTGAGCAAATTGCTGGACTAGAGCACACGAAGGAACTACTGCAGGAATCTGTGATGCTGCCACAGATTGCTCCCCACCTCTTCAAGGACGGCCTTCTCAAGCCGTGCAATGGTGTTCTAATGTTCGGCCCACCGGGGACAGGTAAGACGTTGCTAGCAAAAGCTGTGGCGAATGTGTGCAAGTCCACATTCTTCAATGTGTCGGCCTCGACGCTCGCCTCGAAGTATCGTGGCGAGTCCGAGCGCATGGTGCGGATTCTATTCGACATGGCGCGCTATTACTCGCCCTCAATCATTTTCATGGACGAAATTGACGCCATCGCCGGTGCACGCGGAGGTACCCAGGAGCACGAGTCGAGTCGCCGGTAAGTGTTACACTTCCAGAAATGGTTGAGACCAAAGAGACAAGAGACAGAGGTTTTCGTGGTGATTCTGTGACGCCTTTCATCCAGGGTGAAAACCGAGTTACTCGTACAGATTAACGGCGTGTCCTCAGGAGACCCAGCAGACCCAGGCAATCGCGTGATGGTGCTAGCGGCTACGAACCTACCCTGGGAATTGGATGAAGCCATGCGTCGTCGACTAACCAAACGAGTGTGTACGTACACGTCGGCCCTATATTCGCAGCTTACTTGCAGCAAAATACCGATTCAGGGTTGGTGTATGTATATACTGTACAGATATCCCGCTACCAGAGGCTGAAGGGCGTCTTCAGCTCTTCAAGCTGAACTTGGAGAAGGTGGACGTGGCAGCCGATGTGAACTTCGACAAGCTTGTTGCGGCAACTGAGGTGTGGTCGATTGCCTCGCATATCCAGGTAGTTCCTATAGTGCTGACCTCGGTTGATACCTCCGCGTACTTGAACAGGGCTACAGCGGCGACGACATCTGTGGACTTTGTGACACTGCCAAGATGATGCCGGTAAAGCGACTGTATACCCCTGAAGTTCTCAAGGAGCTCCACCGAAAGCAGCAGGAGGGCGCGTCTGATGAGGAGCTGAAAGCTCACGAGAAGAACGCGCTCGAAGTTACTTGGATCGACTTTCAAACGGCGCTCGAGAACGTGTCCAAGTCAGTAGGTCAAGACCAGTTGGAGCGATTTGTCAAGTGGGAAGAGGAGTTTGGGTCCAAATGAGCATGAGGCTACATTACACTTTGCCAATCGAAGTTGGCAGTAGTGTAAGGCAAAGCCGAGAGTCCCGTAAATACGAAAAATATTTTTTTCAAAAATTTATTTTCGAGGATTAGTACAGACCAATGTGGATTTAGTCCACAGCAAACATCTAAGTTCCATACTCCATGGGCTCGCTACGAATAGCAGCGGCGACAGACCTTGCGTCCGCTTACAGTACAGGTTGTAGTTGGTCTCGTCATAATACACGATAAAAGCACCGATCCGCTCATGCTTCAGCAACGCTTCACCAAACACCCTCTTCTTCTCGATATTTACAGCATTATTGCAGGTCTCGGGCTCTACGCGAACCTTAGTTTAGTACAGTAGATGGTAAAAGTGATAGCATAATAACTTGAAGGCGTACCTGCTTAACAGTGTAAAGCTTATCGCAAAGCTTCTTGCTGATCAACGAAGTGCTGATGTGCACCCTGAAGTCGAACGCAAGCATTTCCTGCATCTGCACGAGTGTGTACTGGCAGTTGTCTTCCAGGTAGCCCACGAGAGCTTCCTCCATTTCTGGAGTACACTTCGTGCACGCCGCCCGCGCGCCGCCTCTCTTCTTGACATCAGCGGCTTGGCGCTGGACGATGTTGCGGGCAGTAGTGGGAGGGATGCCGTTGCAGTCGGCAACCAGCACCCAGTCACGCCCTTCTCGGTGTGCATCGAGCACACGCGTGCGGGCCGCAAGCCCATGCTTCGGCTCTTGGGGCATGTTGCCGGCGGAGACAGTCTGTTTTACTGACCAGTGATTTGAGTTTGCTCTGCACTAAATCCACATTGCTCTAAATACTAATTCCAGAAATTATTTTCCGATTTTTGGATGTTACTTAAGTTACTTCACACCGCTTTGCTTTGCACTGCTGCCAACTTGGATTGGCAAAGGTAGTTGGCAACCTCGTTGCGATGCAGCACGCACCTATGAACTGATACGCACAAATTTCCGTATACATCTTAGTATCACGTACGTTTGATCGCCCTTGATCTACAGCTTGCGCTTCAACAATCCCGACAAGAAGTCGAACGAGTTTCCGTCGGGGTAAAGCTCGAGACGCGCACCGTCATCACCTTGGGCCAGAAGGCACCCCGTGCTGGTAAGTCCCTTGATGACAGCGGGCACCTTCTTGCCTCCTGCATCGTCGCCACTAGCAACCTGCACCACTTGGTCTGTGTGCAGCCACCGCGCCAGGTAGTCCGTCATGAACGGCTCGAAGCCCTTCTCAAGGAACAACTTTTCCATGGGCTCGTATGCGTTGCAGAACGCCGCCAAAAACTCCTCTCTACACATCAATTATCCATCGACATATTATCAGTAACGGCTACCAAGATATCACTTAGCAATGGCAATGTGACGCACTTTGAGACCGAGCAGGGTTGCTCTTCCGTCCCCAGGATATCCTGCAGACAGATCGTCGGCGACCGGTTCGAGATGTTAATGCCAACACCTAGCAGCACCAGTACAAAACACTACATCAGCACAAAATAGTCCTCCTTACAAAGTACACTACACAATTCCATTCCACGCACCGGTCGTGACGCTGAACTTGCCGTTGCGGTACTCGGACTGGCATAGAATTCCTCCGATCTTGACCTGGTTGGCGTAAATGTCGTTCGGCCACTTGATCCTCACGGGGCCTGCACTTCCCGGAACCGCCACGTGAACCACCTCCACAGCCTTGATGATAGCCAGCGACACGAGGTACTGCACGAAGGGGAGCGTGGTGCCGTCCACGAAGGAGCTCTGGAACGAGAAGGCCAGGCAGCCCTCGGGCGACGACCACGTGTTGGAGCCGCGGCCCTTGCCGCTCGACTGCAGATCCGTGTAGCACACGAGGCCGGCGGGCGCCGCGGGCTTGATCGCCTCGCGCAGCAGCGTCTGCGTCGAGCCTAGCGTGGGGGCGTACAGCACGATGCCGCCCAGCTCCTGCGTCTTCAAGAGGGGGAAAAGCTTGCTCTGCACCACGTCCGAGCCTCCCGAGGCGACCGACGCAGGGTACGCGGGCTTGGCGCCGTCCAGCCACGTCTGAAATGCCTGCAGGTGGCGCTCCGAGCGCGCGTAGTAGCGAAGTTCCTCCGTCATCGTCTTCCCGAGCATGTGCCGTCTGAAATGGCCGAAGATACCTCACATTCTGTAATCAGGGAAAAAGTATTATTATTGCTACAGTTCTAAATCTGTAAACGATCTAGAACTGTGTCAGATGCAGCCTTCCATCGAGTCAAGTTGTCGCCATCTTTTGGTGTCGCTGCACACGTCTGTATTTAGTTTTAAGAAGCAACGCCAGAGTATACATCGACCCCTTTTTGCTGGCGCTCAAGGTCTATGGGCAACAGCACTATCTCTTCTAAAAGCAGGACGGCGCATGCTTCTGCTTAATCGAAGCGCATGAAAGACGTCGAGGCCGGGTCCAGGTACTTGATGTCCAAAGTGTAGCTCGGGCCCATCGAGGAGCTAAGGTGGGCGGCCTACGGAGCAACACGAGTTAGTATTTCAGAATCACACTAAGGTCACACCACACAACGATCCTTACCTTAATGTACTTGCCCTTGGCACCCTCCGGCTTGGCGTCACTGAGCGCGACCATGAAGGCGCGCACGTTCTCAAGCAGCGCCTCCTCCGAGAAGCTCATCTTGCCCACACCAGCGTGGATAATACCCTTCTTCTCTGCGCGGAACTCGACCTGACCGCCACGCGCCGCCGCAATGGCGTCACCAACTTCCAGCGTCACCGTGCCCAGCTTGGGGTTAGGCATCAGACCGCGGGGGCCGAGAATCCGAGCCACACGACCCACCAGCGGCATCACGTCCGGCGTGGCAATGCAGCGGTCGAACTCGAGCTTGCCGCTCTGCACCTGCTCCACGAGGTCCTCCGCGCCGACAATAGTCGCGCCAGCAGCCTTGGCCTCCTCGGCCTTGGGTCCACGCGCGAACACGGCAATGCGCACCTGCTTGCCCGTGCCGTTTGGCAGGCTCACGACGCCGCGCACGCTCTGGTTCGGCTTGCGCGGGTCCACGCCGAGCTGGATAGCGAGGTCGATAGTCTGCAACAACGTTCACCACACAGTAATGAGTCGCTGGTCGATAGCGTAGTGCCCACAAAGTGCAGCTGCCTCTCACCTCGTCAAAGTTGCGAGCCTTCTGGGTCTTGCACTTGCTCACGGCCGTCTGGACATCAATAGCAGGCTACACAGAGAGAGCATTACCACGAACATCAAGACTCAGGGCAAGATACTTGGCCAGCAATATCTCAAGCGACGCGACCCACCTCCGGCACATTGGAGCGACGAGGCACGAGACCCAGCGCGGTGGGCGAGCGCGTAGGCGCAGCGCTGGGGGTCTCGAGCGTAGACGAGGCGCGCACCCAGCACGAGGTGGCGCGCGTGACGTGGATCTTGACGGCGCTCGAGGTGGAGAGCAGCACGCGCATGGTCATGGTCGGAGGCTTGGCTTGGCGAGCGTGCGGCCACGATTGATGGCCTCGCGCAGAGACAAAAGCGAGGTCGCGCGAAGGTTGCGCGAAACACAAATCCTACACATTGTGCCACATGGCGTCGGTGCTTGACGTCTGGCACTTTTGTTTTCGATTTTCAGCTCAGATTATGAGGCTCTCGGCTGGAGCGGTCATTGCGGTCGCCTGCGCAGCGGTCGAGGCGGCAGCGAGCACAGCAACAGGCAGCGTGACTTGCAGCAGTCTCAACGGACCCTTTTGCGCTGGTTTCGGCTCCCAATTCGCAGTGGCACCGCTACATGCGATGCAGAACCTTGATGTGGATGAAGAGGTGAGACCGTGGAATGATGGCACAGTACTCGGCGCTGCAATGCCTCGGCCTTGTCATGCAATCGGTACGAAAATATTAACTGTATAGTGTTAAACCTGGTATGTCGTTCTCCAGGAGCTGGCGACGGATGAAAAGACAAAGAACATGAAGATCGAGAAGGTCCTCAAGGGGTACGAGCTGCAAGCTGCTGTCATTGAAGCAGAGGCGCTCAAGGAGGAGGAGGAGATCATTCTGGATATCGAGATGCTTCTGGACGAGAGCATGGCTTTGCTGAACGAACTGGACGAAGATAGTGACAACGACAAAAGCCCGATGGCCGGCGCGTTTGCGTTCAGCAGCGCAAATGGCGCTTTTGAGTTGCTCGAAAAAATGGACGGCGACGAGTTGAAGGTGCGTCTCGAGTTTACTAATGTAAATGACAATGAAACATGTGATAACTCAATGCTGCCGTGCAACACTATCGGTAGGGCTTCTTCGAGACGGCGCTGGACGAGGTACTATTGTCAGTGGAGGTAGCACTGCAGGAGCTCTCGCCCGATGCAGCGCAGGGTGTGCGCACCTCGGCCCGCCAGCTGAAGGCTCTCAAGGACTATTCGAACTACTCGTTCCAACGGCTAGACGAGTCGCAGCTTGCGAATATCCGATACAAGTTCGCCAACCACCGTCTCGTGGAGCTGCAGCAGACCTTCGAGCGGCTGGTGATCGCGCGAACCGCGCAGGACCGGCAGCTGGCGTTCGAGACCGCCGTCTTCATGTTCCAGCTAGCCCAGGAAGAGGCCATCGCAAAAGCCAAAGACGCCGAGGCAGATACCGCCACTGCGGTCAGCGATGCCACGGACGCAGCGGCAGCCGAGTAAATGTAGCCAACGTCTCAAGTTTTGTCTAAATTTTGTCTAGAATCAACTCTAGAATCAGAACCAATCAGATCTGAGTGCGTACAGTGTCCACTTTTTGGCGCGCAGAGATTCGCATAATGATGGCGGGTCGAGGTGGCGGACGCGGCGGCGGCGGCTTCCAAATGTCGGACGGGGACTGGGCCTGCCCCAATCCTGGGTGGGTTCTACACTAAGCTCAAGCCCCCCCCTCCTAGCTATACTAAATGCCTGCTGTCTTTGCGCGCCTCGCAGCTGCTCCAACATCAACTTCGCGCGCCGAAGCTCGTGCAATCGCTGTCAGACGCCTCGGCCTGAGGGAGCGAGCGGTGAGAAGCCCAAGCCCAAGGGAGGAGCCGACTTCCGGGGACCTCCAGGTCTTTTCCAGCCAGGGGACTGGACGTGCAATACGTGCGTGCTGCTCGAAATGATACCGTTTCCAACGTCTTGGAAGGAAGCGACTGGTTTGACTGTTTGTGTCTTGTGTCTGCAGTTGCGGGAACGTCAATTGGGAGCGACGCAATGAGTGCAATATGTGCAAGAGCGCTAAGCCTGGAATGGCTGGACTGGTAAGTGGTGCGCAGACCATAAGATGGTGGGGAAAGAGGTGCTGACACACGATGGTGTGGTTGCATTGACTTGATCCAGGATGAAAAGCGCGATGGTGCTGGAGGCGGCTTCAACGAGCGCCAGGAGCGGTGAGTTTTGATTGTACATGTACTGCATGTACTGCAGCATCTCATGACCGAGTGACGAACGCGCGGTGACGTGATTGTCGTTACGCACGCAGGGTTGCGTCTGCCAAGATGGAGGTCGGCGAAGATGGCTACGACGACTTTGGCATGAGGAAGAAGGTGGGGTGCAATTTCTGGCGAGGCACGGCGGTTGTACCATGGATGTAACGATAATATCGTTGTGCTTTTAGAAAGTGAAAGCGTCCAAGGCTGAACGCGAGGCCGCGGCGCTGGCTCGACTGCAGCAGTCATACAGGTTGGTGAGGATGGTGCTCCTCATAGTGACGTTGATTCTAATCGTGGTACTTGGTACACCAGCGCAATTTATCAGCCGCCCCAAAGTGCTACGGAGTCCTCTTGCTATCCCTCAGCCGCTGTGTCGGAAACGCCCGAAGCGAGGGCTAGTGGTGATGCAGGAGGGCAAGCCGTTAGCTCGTCAAGGAACGGTGACGAGAAGCGGAGGCGCAGTCGGTCACCCGTAGCAACATCGAAATCGAGCAGGCACAGTCGTAGCCGAAGTCGTGACCGACGCCGTCGCAGCTCAAGCCGGGACCGACGCAACCGTAGTCCTGCCGACAGAGGACGAGATGGAGACCGACGTCGCCGCAGCCGTAGTCGGGACCGAGGTCACCGAGACCGCCGTTATCGGTAGAACATCACATACCCAATGGTTAATGAAGTGCATGCTTGTTCACTGTTAACCGCCAGATTTGCTGGATATCTCTGGCGGGGAAGGACATGCATGGAACTCAACGGATAAATCTCCTACGTGTTGGACTATACGCCACCTTAATGTACCACCACGCCGGGCTTAGCTCTGGGGAAGTGTTCCGCGCGCGCGGTCCACAATACCCTTGACGTACACAGGGGCGACCTCGAAAAGGTTCTTCAAAATAATGTCTGGGATGTTGAAGCTCTTGGCCCGCTCCTCCGGGTCCTTGTCCAGCTCCACCTTCACAGACCAGAGAAGCAAGCAGCCCTGGCCCGTTGTGTCGCTAAAGTTCTTCAAAGACACCCTGCAACACATAGGAGTAACATGTTAGACATATGCGCAATAGTCAAGCAAGAGCAAATGCGCATCAACGTACGCAGTGGTGGCGTTACGGCGAAGGTGGTCCGGGGACTTGGGGTGGCTGGGGTCGTCAAGGACGGTTCGCGAAATCATAGTCGAGCTGCCATCCGGGTTGTCGCGCTTCTGGTTGACCGTCAGGCTCTCTTCCTTCATCATGCCTCCGCCGACAGCGGCGTCGTTCGACATGGTGAGGTTCACCACGCGACGAATGTATTTGGTGTTGGGATCGACCTCCTCCAGGACCTCCGCCGTCTCCGTGAACGCGAAACTCTTCTCAAAGGTGACGTCGCCAATAACGGACCAGAGGTCGTTAATTACCACGCTCGAGTTGCAGCCGTACAAGTGGTGGCGGAAGAAGATGCCCATTTCGTTCTTGCCCATCTCGTACTGAACCTGCAGGCCGAAGTACGTCATAGTGGACGTTTTCGGGTTGCGGAAGGCAGTCTCGCACGACGTGAGCTGCTTCTCAGAGTTGACCATCGCTTCAGAGGCCATCTCAACAAGACGGTCACGGAACGAACCGGACTGCAGCTGCAGCACGGAAGGAGCAGCCGAGATCGTGTTGGACAGAGCCACTGGAGTGGTGGAGGCTGAAGACGACGAGTTCAGGATCATGTCCAGCGACGGCATGTTGAGAAGCGGCTGCTTGGTGAAGTAGTCCTGTAGCCGCTGAATGAATTTCATCTGCTCCATCAGCGTCTTGCGGAGGAACTCGTTCTCCTGGTCCACACGCGCGCGGATCTCGGCGTGCTGCTCAGCTTCCTGCTTCCACCCGAGCTCGGTGTTGTGTTCAGAGGGCTCGGACGACTGCAGCACTTCAATCTGCTCCTTGAGGTCCTTCACCTTGGCACGCAGCGCAATCAGCTCGTCCTTTTGGCGCTGTCTGTGCTTGCGAGCGGCCTTGGCGATCTGCGCACGACGCTTGGCCTTGGGGTCCTCGTACTCCTCAGGCTGCTTGCGTCCGTCCTCGCCCGACTCTCCGTCGGCGCTGGAGCTGGGAGCCTTGCGCTTCTTCGTGGCAGTCTTCTTCTCCTTGGCCACGGGGGCAGCGGGCGCGGCGGCAGGCGCGCTAGTGGCCGTGGCCGTTGCGGCGCCAGGGACAGCCATCATGGACGTGGCAGCGCCACCCAGGCTCGGGAACATCGAGTTGTTGGCGGCCATGAGCGGGTTCATGCGGCCGCCGTGGATGGGGGCGAGGCCGTTGGCGGCACCAGGCTGAAGTCCGGGCATTGACAGCGGCATGCTCATGCCCATCGGCAGTCCCATGGGGTTGCCGGGAGCACCTCCCAGCTGCGGGGGCGTCATGCCCATGGCGTGGCCGCCGCCGGCGTTCTGCAGCGCCTGCGTGAGGCTGCCGGGCGTGGGGAGCGGCGACGATCCCGTGGCGCCGTTGCGCGGGTTCGTGGCCTCGCGCAGCAAGTTGTGGAAGGCGTCCATGCTGCTGTGCTCACTCACTCGGGTCGGCTCACTTGACGCGCGCTTGCTTGCTTGATGGCCTCTTGATTACGAGCGGGGACGCGGCCGGCGGGGAGCGTTTACGTAAGCGCGGATTCTCAAGTGAAGGCGCCAAGCCAGTCGTCTCTTTGCTTGGGGCGCTTGGCTGGGAGAGAGGGGCCGGCCGCGAGGTCCGCTGCTTACAAGAACCAAGTGCGACTCGCCTCCGCATATAGCGGATCAGCCGACGGTGGTGGCATACTGAGCGCCATATAAAAGCTAGGGCAGACACGAATGCAAGGACGAGCCAGGCGGGAAATAACAGGTACGAAACCCATCCCCTTGCACCGGTTCTGCGTATATCGCAACTGCCTTTGCGCCAATCGCATCGCGTTAAACCAGATGTGTGGTCCACGCAGTGGTATGTATTGCGGAATCGTGATTGCGACATCTGGCCAGGGTTCAGGCATCAACGGACTAAGTTCGGCGTAAGTACGTCTTAAGTTCTCTTTATGGGTTTAAAAGTTCGGTTTATAGGTTGCAACTCGGGCCTCTCTGTAGGTTCCAGACTACAGACAGTGTGCCGGTTGGCTTGTGCACGCCGTTGACTATCATCGCATCGGGAATGGAGACGACCGGATCGGCTACAGCAGCAGACCCGCCTCGCTTCTCAGGCCACAGCAAGGCGGCCGCGCCGCAGTGCTGTCAGACCAGCGAGGCTGGCTGCCAGAATAATTGCTGCGGCGGGCAGCAACAGCAGCAGCAGCTTGTCGCGCACAAGGCCAAGACCAAGCGCAAGCCGTCGGCTGCCGCGCTCAAGCGGCGGATGGCCAACCAGATCCCGGAGGACATTTTGAACGACCCGGAGCTGACCAAGGCCATCGAGCAGGTTTGAATTCTTCATCGCTGCAGACAATTCGACCGCACCGATCACTTACTCACTCTGCTGCGCACAGCTGCCGTGGAACTACAACTTCGAGATCCGCAAGACCGTGTGGCGCATCCGCCAGGCTGGCAGCAAGCGCGTGGCGCTGCAGTTTCCGGAGGGTCTTCTTCTCTACTCCTGCGTCATCTCGGACATCATCGAGCGCTTCACGGGCGCCGACAGCATCATTCTGGGCGACGTGCGTGGACTCGATTTGTGCAGTGGCACGTATTAGTATTTTGTGCTGACAGATGCATGCTTTACTGCAACTACAGGTAACCTATGGTGCCTGCTGTGTGGATGATCTCAGCGCGCTCGCGCTCGGCGCTGACTTCATGGTGCACTACGGCCACAGTTGTTTAGTGCCGATTGATGTCACGACGATCAAGATGCTCTACGTGTTCGTGGACATTGCCATCGACGTCGACCATGTAAGGGATACAGTATTTTTCTGAAGTTTATCGTCAGACTCGAGTCTCATGCCACTTTGCTGTCCTCGCAGCTCATTGACTGCATGAAGCTGACCTTCAAGCCCGAGACCAAGGTTTGTCGTTAAAACACTACACTAAAATTTGTGTCGTCATCTAACCTTGTGCGGGTGCGGTTTCGTACGGATAGCTCGCTCTCATGGGAACGATCCAGTTCAGCAGCTCGATTCACCTGGTGCATTCCCGACTCAAAGACTATTTCACCAGCATGGTGGTGCCGCAAGTTAAGCCCCTGTCTCCGGGCGAGGTGCTGGGTTGCACTTCACCTGTAATCGAAGGTGTTGGTGCGCTCGTGTTCATCGCGGATGGCCGCTTCCATCTCGAGGTTTGTTACCATCACTAACACTCCACATAACCGATTGGGCTCTCTTCACTGACTCGTATTGCTGCTTACAGTCGGCCATGATCATGAACCCGAGCCTGAAGGCCTATCGCTACGACCCGTATCCGAAGGTTCTCACAATTGAGAAGTACGATCTGCCGCAAATGATGGAAGTTCGTCGTGCTGCCATTGACCAGGCCAAGGGTGCGAAGAAGTTCGGTATCGTGCTCGGGACGCTTGGACGTCAGGGAAACCCGCTCATCCTTGACCATGTTAAGCAGCTGCTAGAGCAGAGCGGCAAGGAATATTTCGTGTTGCTCCTGTCGGAGCTGTTCCCAGACAAGGTAAAACGTAGGACTGTCTACGATTTGCTTGCTGATCCTTTCCGCTTATCTAACGTTATTTTATCGCTTGATCTGATTAGCTTGCGCGATTCAAGGATGTCGATGCGTGGATCCAGATAGCGTGCCCACGACTGTCGATCGACTGGGGCTACGCGTTTCCGAAGGTGAGAAAACCGTTCACTGCATGCGTGAATAATTATCTAAGCAATGACTTACTCCTCATCCTGATGTGTACTGCCCTTTAGCCGTTGCTTACAGCGTACGAAGCGGAAGTGTGTCTGGAGCAGACGCAGTGGAAGGAGGGTTCGTATCCGATGGACTTCTATGCAAAGGGAAGCGGACCCTGGACGAACTATCACGACCGCAAGAAAACTCAAATCGCTGCGTAAGCTTGCAGTGGTCGGGTAGCACCAGAGGAGACTCTGCGACGAGGACGGAAGGTATTGGGAATCGTTATTGCATTTTTGGTAAATTGCATGGTCACTCTTTCTTCGAGTTGTCTTCGTCTTATAATTGTATGCATCCTTCTCAACCGTGCAACACGATCAGTCTTGGCCATGCGAGCGCGTGGTGCTGATTTTTGTTTGAGTGAGGAATACACACGGCAGAGTGGTTCAGATTCGAGTACGCTCTGCAAGGATTTTGTGCTTGTTTCTTACCTTGGACTGAGCACTTGCTCTGCTGGAGGGCTGGTTAGACCAGCAGGGGGAGACTTCAAGGGGCTGCGAGGGGCATCTGGGTGGATTTTAAGGATCTCCCTGGAAGGCACACAGCACGATAACGTCAAAAACTCCTTCAGCACAGATTATTGCATCATAAAAACCTACTCGAAGATGAGCTCTTTCAGTCGAGACTCGGTGAGATCCTCTTTCTCAAAGTCGAAGCTGAAGGAGCTGTCCGCGACTGGCTCGTCCTCCAAATTGTGCAGTGAGGCTAAGTACGGGTGCTCCAGTGCTTCCTCCACGGAGATCCGTTTTGCCGGATCAAACACAAGCATGCGCTGCAACAAATCGATCGCTTCGGGTGTAGCTTTCGGGAAAAGTTTGGCAAAGGGAACTCCAGGCCGCATAGGTTGGTTTTTCATGAAGCGCTTAGCTCTTTCGCTGACCACGAAATGCAAGTCCTCCTCACAAGGCGTTCCAATCTTGTCACAGATTATCTGGAGCTGGTGAATGTAGTCATCTCCGGGGAAGAGAGGCGTTCGGCCGAGAAGCTCCGCGAAAATGCATCCAGTGGACCAAATGTCAATCGCTTTCGTATACTCTCTGGACGAGAGCATGATCTCCGGGGCGCGGTACCAGCGCGTGACGACGTACTCCGTGAGCTCCATGTTGTCCTCCTCTGGCGCCACACCTCGCGACAAGCCGAAGTCGCACACCTTCAAGTCGCAATTCGAGTTCAGTAGCAGGTTCGATGGCTTGAGGTCGCGGTGAAGAACGTTCGCCGAGTGGATGTACTTGAGCGCCCGTAAGATCTGGTACAGGAAGTACTGCACGTGGTCATCGGTGAGAGGCTGTCTCGAGTAGATGATCCGGTGCAGATCGGTCTCCATCAAGTCTGCGATGATGTACACGTCTTCGAACTGCGCCAAGGATGGCGGGGGCAACAAGTCGACAATGGTGATCACGTTTTCGTGATCAAAGTGCTGTAAGAGCTTAATCTCGCGCAGAATGCGCTTGGCATCCACGAGGTCTTCAAATGCCCTCGAGATTTTCTTTACGGCTACCTTCTCATTTGTCTCTGCGTTTTCAGCCGAACTGCGCGCAAGTCAATATGGTTAGATTAAACAGTCAAGAGCTCGGGAACTTCAACGCAGTCTCTTACATGACAACGCCATAGGCACCGCGGCCAATGACCTTGATAAATTTGTACTTCTCGTCAATCTGGAAGTTCGTTCCTGCTACAACAAACGAGTACGTCCCCGGCCGAGCTGGAGGTGCAGCGATGGTCGTAGTGGAGCTAGCCTTACGTGTCGAGCTCACTGCATCACTTGCACCAACCGGAGCCGAAGTGTCAGAGGACCGGTCGCTGCTGGGCAATCCTCCGGCGGAGAGGATTTTCGATGCCGATACTGGGGGAGATCCGACCGATTTCAGCGGGGAAGACGATGCAGGCCCGGTCGGTGTGAAGCTGGCCATGCTGCCTCAACACCTCGGGTTCTTTTGTGAGGGCTGTTGAGAACAAGCGCACAGAGAAACACCGACTAAATATAAGCAAACGCGCCAGCAAAAAGACCGCCTCACCCATCGAGTTCTTAGTTGCCTAACTGGCTGATCATCTTACCTAGACTGACACAGAACTTGTAGATAGATGACGCCGATCGATCGCGCTTGGGTAGTCTGGAGACGATCGCGGCTGCAAGGAGCAGGGCTGGGCACGGCGACGCTCTTGACTGTGGCGACAAAGGATCAGGACTTTCCAACCAGCGCCCCGCTCCAAGGGAAACTCCAAACGGCCCGCGAAATTCCATAGCACGGCAGAGGTGATCCCAAAAGCAGCGTGCCGCCGCCCTATTAATAACGGGCGCGCACAGCAACGGACACGGGACCTGGAGGCTGTCACAGTGGGAAGCGCGGCTGTTGGTCGCGATCCACCCGCCGAGCAAAAGGCTGCGACTCAGTTCGACCGCATTGACGTCCAATACACTGCGATGTATGTTAAGAGTTAGGAGTAACCAGTGGTGAAGAATTAAGCTGTTGAGCTTGGTTGCAGGGTAACTCAAGAGCGATGGTCGCTTCAACTTGGAAGTTGCCTTTTTTCTCGACCAATCCGCGGGCGCGTCCGCATCATATCCGCGTTTTATTGGTCGAAAATAGGAATATGTAAAACCTCGGTATCCGCCTTTGCCCGAGGTTTTTCCCCTTTGTGCAGGGGGAGATCTTTGCAGTGCTGAAGGAGAGAAGCAGGCGGAGAAGCAGCCAGCATGGGTCAGGGCCAGAGCGGACTGCCGCGCCAGACGCGCGAGGAGGCCGCCAAGAAGAAGGAGGATGCGGCCAAGCAGAAGAAGAAGAAGTTCGAGCCGCGCGGCGGCGCCATGACGCGCAAGCGCCGCAAGAAAAAAGGCCCGGCCGCCGCCGTGCGCATCCCGACTGTGTACCCGACGGCCAAGTGCAAGCTGCGCCTGCTCAAGATGGAGCGCATCAAGGACTTTCTGCTCATGGAGCAGGAGTTCATCCAGAACCAGGAGGTCATGAAGCCCAAGCAGGAGAAGGACGAGGAGGAGCGCTCCAAGGTGGACGACCTGCGCGGCACGCCCATGGGCGTCGGCACGCTCGAGGAGATGATCGACGACAACCACGCCATCGTCTCGTCCTCCGTGGGGCCCGAGTACTACGTGGGCGTCATGTCCTTCGTGAACCAGGACATGCTGGAGCCCGGCTGCTCCGTGCTGCTGCACAACAAGGTCATGTCGGTCGTGGGCATCCTCGCCGACGACACGGACCCGATGGTGAGCGTCATGAAGGTAGACAAGGCGCCGCTCGAGTCGTACGCAGATATCGGTGGGCTGGAGTCGCAGATTCAGGAGATCAAGGAGGCGGTGGAGCTGCCGCTCACGCACCCGGAGCTCTACGAAGGCATCGGTATCCGTCCGCCCAAGGGAGTCATTCTCTACGGCGAGCCTGGCACAGGCAAGACACTGCTGGCCAAGGCTGTCGCTAACCAGACGTCGGCCACCTTCCTTCGTATTGTGGGTTCCGAGCTGATCCAGAAGTACTTGGGCGACGGCCCGAAGCTCGTCCGCGAGATGTTCCGCGTGGCAGACGACCACGCTCCGTCTATTGTGTTCATTGATGAGATTGATGCTGTCGGTAGCAAGCGTTACGACTCGAGCAGTGGCGGCACGCGTGAAATACAGCGTACGATGCTGGAGCTGCTGAACCAGCTCGACGGTTTCGATGAGCGTGGCGACGTCAAGGTGATCATGGCGACCAACGCTATTGAGAGCCTCGACCCTGCTCTTATCCGTCCTGGTCGTATCGACAGAAAGGTGCGTACCTCATCCTGTAGTATCTGTGCTGTAGTTGTTGGTATTGACGCGTTCGTGAATCGTTTTCATTGACACAGATTGAGTTCCCGCTGCCGGACATTAAGACGAAGCGCCGTATCTTCGGCATCCACACAGGACGCATGAGCCTGGCAGACGATGTGGACTTGGAGGAGTTTGTGATGTCCAAGGACGAGCTTTCTGGAGCTGACATCAAGGCTGTTTGCACGGAGGCTGGTCTGCTTGCCCTGCGCGAGCGCCGCATGCGTGTGACGCAATCGGACTTCCGGAAGGCAAAGGAGAAAGCGCTTTACAAGAAGAAGGCCAACATCCCCGAGGGACTCTATCTATAATCGCATAGAGAGACGAACCACGGCTTCAGCGTCCCGGAACAACCGAAGTGAAGGGGTGCTCGAGAGGCGACGCGGATTCACATCCGCTCGTTGCTCTACGATAGGGTCCACACGGAAATACCACATTGCAAGCCGATTTGTGCTCTTGTTTCTTCAAAGGTGTGTACATTTTCGACACTAACACGTTACTTCTAGGGTGTTTTTTACTGCTACAGCGGGAGCATACAGGGTCTTCAGGCTGTTTATCTGCCTGGGAGGCTCGGTCGGAGCGCCGAGAGGCGCCCAGGCAGCCATGAGATAACGGCGAAGCTGGGTCTGGCGATCTTCATCTCGACGGGGTCCTTGAGCGTGGATACGCGGAACGACGGACTCCTGAACAAGCCGCGGGACTTTTTCTCAGTGTTCGAGTCGCCGGTGATCAGCTTCACGTCGAATCGGTTGGCCAAGTTCACGAGGTTCTGCCGTTGACTCTCCAGCAGAGAAGCTCGTCGCTTTGAGTCCGGCGTCTTCAAGGCGGAGCCGCTGTTGTCTTCATGACCGGACAGCGCGCAGCTAATGGGGTCGTCGAAAGCGTGGCGTCGCCAATTGTGAATTGCGTTCGCCCACTTGATCATTGTCTTGGACGTGGCGGCGGCGAAGCAGTACGTCTTTTCGCGCTTGCCGGCCGCCACGAACGCGCCTGCCTGCTCGTTGCGCTTCACCTCGAGCGCGTGCACCGCGAATCGGTTCGGACACAGGCCGGCGTTGTCGCCAACCAGCGGCTGCACGCGGATGCGATGCCGGGTGAGTCCGACGGATTCGCGCAGCACTCCGCCCGGCTTGTCGAAGCAGCGCAGCATGCCGTGCTCCAGCACACAGTACTGCACCTGCGCGACGCGCTCCTTGGAGAATACGAGCAGGAAGCCCTCCATCCGACAAGTGAGCTCGTGCGTGCGTTGACAGACAGCGGTGCGTTACGCGGAGGCGGTTTCGCTGATGGGGAAAGCCCACCAAGACAGGCAAATGGCTTGTGTCTCTTTCAACGCAGCGAGACTTGCGCCGCCGCTCCGGCTGTCCAGGGCACGCTCTGCCCTCGCGGTCTCCATTACGCTGCTCCACATCTTTACATGGCTCTCTCTTTCCCAGCTGTTGCGACGTCGTGAACTTGCGCGAGTCACATGCACCAGATGACAAGCGATACAACGGCGAAGTGTAATGAATGCTGCCACCTCCAAGGCTACATATACATATAAGGATAGTTTGGGCTGCTTGGGGGCACTGGTTGCATGACGAACAGCGATTGCAACGCAAGACTGCAAGGCGGGCGATAAATTAGTGCATTACACCGGGCAAAATCGAGAAGTTTTTACATGAAGGTGCGCGAAACTAAAGTATCATACTCCTTCTCCATGGGTTGCACCCCACGCTTGGCACTCGTCTCGCCGCAGTCGCGCCGACGACGCCTTCATTTACTGCGCTTCATCATTGATTCGACATCTGGTTGCGTAAATTGGCCTGCACTCACACAGTTAGCTCCTTATCGGTCATCACACGTAAGTGCAGAATTGAATCGATCGTACCGTGACTCTTTCGATCGGCGTTGAGGTGTTTGAGCGGTCAGACGGTCGAGAATGGTAATTGCCATAGGCATACTGTCTGTTGCCAGGCGGTGGTTGGCTTTCTCCGTAGCCGCCAGCGTACTGCTGAGGATAAGCTCCAGGTACATTCGGGTGAGACCCTGGGTGATTGACATTTGGGTAGCCACCCCACGCGTTGCCGCCGACACCGATATTGTTGTAGTACTGCCCACCACCATAAGCCCCCGGAGCGTTTGCGGCTGGCGTGGTGGAATACACCACCACACGCTCGGGGCCCATGCTGTCCATTTCCATTTCACCTTGCTGACCTTCTCCGATCCATTGCTGGGGGGCTGCTTGCTGCGGCAAATGCTGCATCGGTTGCTGATTGTACGCAGCCCACTGGGGCGGCGCATACTCGCGATATCCTCCACCGACGTCGTAGTCCTGGTTCGGAGAAGCTCGACGTACTCGTCGCATCCGGTTGGGGGCATTATTATCAGCCCGCTGCAGCCGAGGGTCCGCGCTACCACGTCCGCCGCCCCTCGCACCATTGCGTAGCGGAGTAGCTGGCCCATACGTGGAGGACTCGGCGATCACAGGTTGGCCCTTGAGCGAGTTGTTGTACATTTCTGCTACCTCATAGTACTTCCGGGCTGTTCGCTCGTGCAGCATTGCCAGCAACTGCTGCGCTCCTAACTGTTTGGCAATCTTCTTGGTCGAGGCAACCCCCTAAAATAAAAGACCACGTTATTACAGGCGATGAAAAAGGTTCACCACGTCCTGTCGTGATCCCTCGTACCTCTGCGACTGTGCTGCCGGCTGTCACGATAGTCTTGAAGAGCTTCACACCGTCCCCCTCGACAGGCACCGTATTATAGTTGATCGACACGCCCCGGTTACGATTCTGATACTCCTGCAGAACTTGTGCCGGCGTCTTGATTGAGAGCTCCATGCATGCCTGTTGTTCAAATTCAGGTTCAGCTTGTTCCGTTACTTGGCGCTGCTTTATGCAGATATCGTCAAAGATACGCTTCAACAGACAGCCTACCTGAAGAACACGCGGATCGCCGATGGGCAGCGTTTTGAATTCCTCCAAAGTCAATTCCTCCAAAGTCTGTCGAGAGAAGTCGGGTGTTGTTAGATCTCGGGGCCGACCATGCAAAAAATCAAGGAAAAAATACTCACCATTGACGGCTGCTTGCCACCCGCCGATCCCTTGTCCTGCGCTCGCTCTGCCTTGGTCACGGGGGTGTTCAACTTGCGCTTCTTGGACTGAGCCTGATCTCACATACAAATACCTCGCTCAGTGAGCCTGCCAACCGAAAACAACCCAACAGTGGAGCTGTCTCCCTGTTCGAAAGCATCTAACACCCTTCCTTACGCTACTCGGTTCTTGAGAAGACAGCGCTGGCAGCGCCGGCGACGATGCCACCTCAGCCGCGCCAAGACTCTCTTTGCGCCTTTGCGCCGCCGCATCCGACCCCGGCGCGAAGATGCTGAGCGGCGGCACGTGCTGCTTGACGAGCCGGTGGAGCTCCGGTTGCGACAGCGCGCCGTCGCCGCCCACGTCCAGCGGGTACGGCCGCGTCCAGCAAACGACTCCGAGTCCGTCGTGCACGTAGCAGGGCAGTCCGGAGCCGTGGATGATCCGCTGCCAGCCTGGAGGCAGCGACGCATCCGCGGCAGACGCGGATACAGCAGCGGCGTTGCTGCTCATGCTATTCGTGGTGGCGCTGTTGGTGCTGCCGTCGCCGCCATTGCCAGCTCTTTCGGACTCTGCGGCGTCAGCTGCCATCGCCGCCGAGCTGAGCTGCATCAGCCCGGCGGCGGACGCAAAGCTGTCCAGGTGCTCGGCACCGGCCTGCGAGATGCCCGCAGTGGTGCGCACCTTGTGCGAGTCGCCGGCCGCAGCCATTTCTCTTGTGAATTCGCGCAGCATGCGCCGTTGGCAACGGAGCGGTGTGCCGCTTGCATTGCCGCAAGCTTACCTTTTCGACCAATGAGGTAACTTTAAATTGAGTTTTGACCTATGGCTGATCTCTAAGGACACGATTTCTGCGAATAGGATCGTGCCAAGCACTTAGTTTGATGGACAAAAACACGAAAAATAAATATCGCCGCATGAGCAATCTTGCTCCAAGCAGAGAGCAGGCTCACTTGATGCGCAGATCCTGCCTGCGGACCTGCGGTGACCGCAGGCCGCTGTTCGATGACATCGATGGGGACGTCACTGACCGGGGGCTTGTCCCGGCCAGCGGGACCTCGATAGAGCGCGTCTGGGTCTCCGACTCGGACCCCGACGCCTCCTGAGGAGGAGGAGCCTCCTCGCTGCAGCCGTCGACTTGCTGCCTCGCCAGGCGCAGCCGCTCGAGTCGCTGCTCCAGCACCCCGCTGCGGTCCCGCATGCTGCGCAGGATTTCCTCGCCGCTGCGCTCGGCGGAGTGATCAACGCTGTCCTCCATCGTATCGTCAAGCGTCGCAGACGCCAATGTGTCAATTGACGCGTCGCCGACCTCCAGCTCGGAGCAGCCGTTCCTCTCGCGGATGACCTTAGCTG
This sequence comes from Phytophthora sojae, assembly GCF_000149755.1. Taxonomy (NCBI): domain Eukaryota; phylum Oomycota; class Peronosporomycetes; order Peronosporales; family Peronosporaceae; genus Phytophthora; species Phytophthora sojae. The sequence continues at coordinate 11,249,613 of NW_009258116.1, forward strand.
CCTGCCGGGCGAGCCTCATGTTCAACGCGCGATTCTTCCGACACAGCTCCTGGTTGTCCTTCTTCACCTGCTGGAGGTACTTGATTTTCTGCTGGGGATTGCTGCTGCTGGCTAGCTTCACGTTTTCGGCGTCGGCGCGGTCCGCTTCGGCGATGGCTTCGTCTCGCTGAGCTCGCATGACGTTCCGTTCGAGCTCGTACGTTTCCACGTAGGTCTTGAGCGTCCGAACGGTATCCCACAGCTCGTGGAGTTTGTGCTGACACCGCTCGTGGTTCTTTAAGACCGCAAGGTCTTCCTCCATGACGAAATGAAACGATGTTGGGTCTCCAAATATCGCATTGGTCAAGCGGGAAATATCTTCATCGTGACTGTCGCCAGCCTCAGTGCCCTCGACACAATTCGATTCCTGATCATGGTCTGATCCCGGTGGCGCAGTACCGCTCTTCGGCGGGTTGAATGCTGTCTGGGCCTGGAGTCGAGCGTTCTCCTCTTCTAACCTGTGAACTGTGTTCTTAAGATGCAGGTTTTCGTCCGTGGTCAACTTCAGCTGGGTCTGCAAGCGCTTCACCTGATTCAGCAGCGTTGTGATCGCGGGAGGGACATCCTCGTCCATTGAGCTTGCACTACATTCCGGCTGCTCAATGGCACCAACTTGATCGTTCGCTGCACTGCCACCCACTTCATGGCCGATGAGCGTCTCCTCCACCGACCCAGCGGGCGAAGCCGACACCAATTCCGAAGGCTCACCATTACGCGTAGCCCTCGACGCCGCGCGTTTCTGAAGGTTAGGTTCCGATTCGTCCCCGCTCGTCACCGGAGATAACCTCGAGCTGCTGGCTTCCGCTGCCTGCACATGTGTACTTTTGAGCTGCTGCCGCTGCTGCTTGTCCTGCAGTACCGCCTCCCGCATCAATCTCTGCAGAACACCCACGCGTTGGTGCATGCCTCGCACGAGCGTCTGCATCTCCAGCGACACGGTTCTCACCTTGGAGCTGTTCTCCACCACGATCGAGCCCTCGGGTTCCTCCTCTTCGTCGTCCTCCCACAGCGGCTCGCTGGTCTCGACGGAACTCGCCGTGCTCGCAGTCCTTTCCCACGGCTTGGGCTGCATTTCAACGTCGCTGGCGCAGCTTTCCGCCGGGGACGTCGTGGCGCTGCTGCTCGGCGTGTCGACGAACTCCTCGGGCTGGATCTTGAGCGGCGACCGCAGCACGTGCGGCGGCACGGGTGTGTGCTGCACGTCCATCGCGATGCGCGATGCGCGAAGCGTTCTCACCTGGTCGAAGTAGCGCTCGCTCAGAGTACCGGTATGACCGGCTCGATATGGCTTCATCGGAATTAGTACCAATTCAGGGTCTAAAACGGAGACAACCTTATTTTTAGCCGACAAGATGGCGTCGCCAAGTGGCAGCAGCAAGCGCCGTCGACAGCCGCTCGCCACTAGGACCTAAATTTGTGTCTGGCCAGCCGACGCCGGCGAGAGCACACCAGCGCGGACGTGTCCGGCGTGGCGGCGGAGCTCATCGGGCGAGGATGAAAGGCATCGGTGCGGCGAGACGACGACGTCCACAGTGGCCCTTGAAGCCCAGTTGAAGCGGATGGACAGTATTCGCACCGTCGATGCTGGCCGGCGAGGCGGCACCGAGCTTGGACTGGCGAGTATAGCATGCTGCCCGTCAACTGCCGACCGAAGCCATTGGACCGGCAGCCGCAGCGCGGTCGGTCGTTGGCCGCCCTCCACCAGTCCGTGCGTGGCCGGCATTCGGATCAGCGAGAACAGGTGCACCAGGGCGCTGCGGAGACCTTTGCCAAAATCGAGTGACGATTTGGCAAACTGCGTGCACTACCGTCCGAGAAGCGCTCAAGGCCAGCCGAGTCGAGGCGGCGCGGGGCGAGGCGCATGTGCTGCAGCCGCTTGAAGTCGAGGCGAGGCTGGGCAGTGCAATGAAGTCCGCCCGCCCGCGCGGACGATCGCCGTCGTTCGCCTTCCGGCAAATTCGGCCACATGGGCCCTAACCACAGGGCTGCGTGGCCATCCATCGGCGATCCGCCGACACCTCGATGGATGTTGGTGCACATCGATCGTCGCGGCGTGGCCGCAACCCTCGCCGCGAAGGCGGCACCGGCAGGCTGCTGGCCGCCCGCGGGCAGGCAGGCAGACGCGAGCGTGGGCAGCCCCGCGGCCTGGAGCTGGACGTGTCGCTGCTGTGTTGAACTTGGCCCGGTTTCCGAGCTTTTTGGCTTCCAGCACATGAAAAAGTGTAGAAACTGGCCCTTCGCATACAAACCCCAAGTGACCGGTCCGAACCCTAGGAGATCGGCGAGAAAAGTGGCGTCGAAGGTCACGCCACGCACAGAGACGCCCAGCCACACAGGGAGCGCTCGCACTCTCCAAAAAGCGCAATCGAAACGACCGCCGCCCGCAGCACCAGCAGGAGAAGAAGCTCCGCGTCGCTTGTCCCCCCGCCAGCGTTAACGCCACAGCAGCAGCAGCAACAGCCACCACCGCCACCGCTCCATTCCGGCGTCATGATCGAGTCCGAAGTGGCGCAGACGCTCATGAGCCTGTCGGCGCCCGACGAGCGCAAGTTCGCCGACAACCCGCTGTACGCGGCCGAGCCGCCCTCGGCCTGGCAGGCCAGCAAGAAGCGCGCCTTCGCGGCGTTCGACGCGGGCGTGGCCAGCTCGCTGCCCTCGGCCAGCTTCCTGCAGCTGCGCGGCGACGGCTACAGCTCGTCCATGTCGCTTCTGCAGCACAAGATCCACGGCCGCCCGCTGACGTCCATGATCCCCGGCCGCGAGGACGCCGACAGCAGCAGCAGCGACGTGGACATGGACTCCAGCGAAGCCAGCGACAAGGCCCCCGAGCGCCCCGCGTGGTCCGCGTACCGTTCGCCCTTCGACGGGCTCGTGGCCGCCGCGGCCTCCAACCAGGACGACAACGACAGCTACTCGTCGTCCAACAGCAGGCCCATCTCGATCCCCATGCGCGGTGGCAGCAGCTCGATGCGGTATCGCGAGCACTCGTCGTCTTTCGACCGCACCTACTCGTCGTCCTACGGCAAGAAGCACAAACCGAGCAGCCTGTCGCGCGTGCAGGAGGACGAGTCGTTCCTGGGCCGCGAATGCAGCCCCACGGGCGTCGAGGAGCAGGAGGACACGTGGTACGACAGCGACTACAAGCAGCGGATGCGCCTGGCGTCTGTGTGCTCGTCCGAAGGCAGCGAGTACGGCGGACTGGGCCGCCAGCACCTGGAGGAGTTCATCCGCATGGAGATCTCGGCGGCCAACGAGAGCGAGCAGCACAGGGAAGGCTCCTCACCCTCGACCGAGGGCAAGTACATCGGCAGCTACTCGCCCGAAGCCCGAAGAAAACGCATCGAGCGCTTCCTCGAGAAGCGCAAGCGCCGCGTGTGGGCCAAGAAGGTCGACTACGACGTGCGCAAGAACTTTGCCAACTCGCGCTTGCGTGTCAAGGGGCGCTTCGTGAAGAAGGAGGACGAGGAGCTGCTGTGTCAGCTCCTGAGCTACACGTGAGGAAGGGGCCTCGCCTCCGTTTGCTGTTCTTCGTTGCTTTGCTTCCCGCCCGTTAAGGTGTAGTTGTATAGAGAAGGCATTGGGACCGACCCAACTGCATTGTGTACGTAGCTCCGACGCGAGCCAAAGACGCTAACAGCCCTAGCATTATTCAAAAAGAATTGCTTGTATCCAACGTCGAGCTGCGATAGAATATGGGAGCCTTCGTTTCCTGCGAGCCAGCAATTTGTGGGTGGGCTGTCGCTAGAGTTGTTTTTTAGAGGGAAAAAGTGATATTAACGTTAATATCAGTTAATCACAAAATTGCGCGCAGTTATTAATAATTAAAAGGCAAGATTTGGCTGAACCCATTTGAGGCAGCTATTCTGTATTTACAGCCATGCACTCAATTCTCAAAGGAGGACTCTATCAGGCCGACGAAGTACTCCGCGCAAGCGTAAGCCCCGCGAGGACCTGACGCAGAACCAGCGCGCCAAGGGCTATCGTCTTCGGTGCAGACGTACGTCGGCGCCGCGGCCTTACGACGTCACCTCTGATCCCGACGTGGACGCCGCCCCCTCGATCCTGACCTGGACGACGGCGACTCTACCATCTGCGGCTAGCGCCATCTTCGCGCAGTACCCGTTGCACGACGTGCTGTCCCCCCCCAAGGCACGGAGTTGGCCGAGATGAAGGAGGTGGGGCTGAGATCTGTGGATGGCCAGACCGAAGGACCGTGCTTGGGGCACCGCCGCCGTGGGCACAGCGACTGTGCCAAGGTGATCATCAGCGCCACGCGTGAACGCTACGTGGAGATGCTACTAGTCTGGTTTGGACAGTGCATTCTCGCCCGTGCTGGACATCGCGCTCTCGTGGCGGCGTCAGCACGCTCTAACAGTGCTGAACATGCTGTTTGGTACGCTGCTGCTGCTGCTGAAAGATTTCTCGCTACTCATGCTGGACTACGGTGCGGCGGCTGTGCATCGTCATGTGCTGCGACTTCTTCCCGCTCCTGGTCGGCGTGGAGATGCCCATGCGATCGCTCTCGCAGTGCCTGCTGTGCGGCGGCCACAATGTCATCGTGATCACGTATGCCGTTCCCGGACCCAAGGTCAGAGTGGCCCCGACGGCGCCGCCAACACCCCACTCAGCGCGCGGGCGGGCGTTACATGACAAGCTGTACTACCTGCCGGTGATGCACTTGCTGGACATCGTGACGTACATGACGTTCGTGGGCCACTTGGCGCTGTTCCGGGCCATCCGCGTTAGCGAGCAGGTGCGGATCGTGCATGGCCACCAGGCCACGTCCACCCTCATGCACGAGTGTCTGCTGTAGACCAAAGCGCTGGACCTGGGCGTCAAGACCGTGTACACGGATCACTCGCTCTTCGGCTTCGTGGACGCTGCCAGCGTCCTTCTCAACAAGATCATAAATTTCCTCGTGTTCTCGATGAACACGGCCATCGGAATCTCGCACACGTGTCGCTAGAACCTCGTGCTGCGTGCGTCATTGCGCGAGGGGCTCGAGAGTGGGTTTACACGGCTGCTGCTCGAGGAGATGCTGGAGAAGCACCGACGGCACTACTGCGTGACGCTCTACGGCGCCGTGCCCGGCTTCAAAGTGCGCGACGTACTGTGTCAAGACCACATCTTCCTCAACCGACAGCTCGCTGGCCAAGAGAGCCTCTACTTCACGATTCTGGAGGCTGCGAAATACGAGCTTTCCGTGGTAAGTACGCACGTGGGCGTAGTGTGGGAAGTGCTACCCCCCTGACGTGGTGCAGTTCACAGCGGACATCACGCCTGAGGCGGCGCTGGCCGCGGAGCTTCGACTGGCGGGCGTGGATCGACAGGACTTCCAACGCGCTTGAAATGCAGCTCGTGCCATTCCCCGATTTGCGTCGTGATGGCGACTCCACTGTACGACCGCGTGACGGTCGGTGCCGGCCTCTTTGGCAGTGCGGCTGCCTACGACGCCACGAAAGAAGGCAAGTGCGAGCTGCTGCTGGATCATTTATGAGCTGATGCATGACAAGGGCTCGAGCCACGGCACCAATCGCACCTTCCGCGTGGCCTTCCCCAACGACACGGACACAGAGCTGTATCTGACGTCGCTGCAGCTGTGCTGTGCGATCGAGAAGAGGTGTCTTCGCGTTCGGCCGGCTGGACGGCCTCGTCCTCCTTGAGAGGACTTTGAAGAAGTGCAAGGTGCCGTTCGAGTCGCGGACTGGCGCTCAAGTAAATCAACGCTTCTCGGCTTCTCATTGCCCGACAACAGCCACGCGGTGTACAACGCGCGGACGGGGGTGCTCAATTCGTTGTTGTCAATGGCCACGACGCAGACGTTGCTGGGCGCGAGTATTCGTAAACGCAGAAGAAGGTGTGTGCCCTGCCCGACACCTCGCTACTCCACCGTCTGCAGCTGTATCATGGAATCGGCTCAGTAGTGGGGGTGTTGGCTTGCGTCATTGCTGTGGATTACATTTGAAATCTTAATCGAGAATAGCACTCTACCTGTGATATCGGTGTGTGTTAGCAAAGCGTGTGTTATATTGTGAACGTTAGTGCGCCTTACGCTCAGAAGCAAAACGTTTATTGTTGTGAAGGCAAGGACTAAAGAAATCGATTACTGCGAAATGTCCACACTCACGACTGCGTCCAAGAGATACTCGAACTCCATGTCGTTAATGTCAAACAGAGAATCTTCAGCTTCTTGCTCGTCACTGTCGCTGTCACTGTCGCTATCGAGCTCTATCGGCCGAGGAGAAGTCTTGTACAATGGCAGTCGAGTTGGTTTCGCATCTCCGTTGTTCGTGTAGATGAACGACAACTTCTCGACTGTTGCGACCTTAAGGCGGTTTCGAAGCTTGTTGTGTGTAAATCCTTGTACACTCCACAGGCGCTCACTTGCTGCAGACGAAGTCGGGATGCTCAAAATTTTCTCTGCGAACTTGTGAAGAACAGGAAAGTGGTCGTCGAGTGTCCACCAGTCCAGTGGTGAGTCCTCACTAGCAGCCTCCCTCTGAGCAGCAGTCCAGTTCTTCTTCGTCTTTACAAAAGATAGCAGCGATGCGCGAAACTGAGCTGAGCTCACGTCGGGTGGGAGGCCAAAACGCTCGGCAAGCTTTACAGCGGAGCGAACCGCCTTACGAAGCGGACTGTCTTGAGGGTCGGGTATAGCTTCGTTGATAGGGCAGCTTCCGTCAGAACTGTCTCCGCTCGATCCGACACCACCACTGCCGTCAAGGCTACCGCTCGGTAAGTTAAAGATGTCCTTGGACGGATCCAGCAGGTATGCAACCGTCGTGGAATCGGACGGTAGACAAAAGAAGTCCCATCGACTAGCAATCAGCTTGCGAATTTCATCTTGAACGGAGCTGCCGGCTAAAGCTGCGATACCTTCAGTGTACTCTGGCGCCTGATACAGCCGAAGAAACTCGTGCAGGATCATTGAGTCCGAACAAGCATCCGTCTCCAGGACAGCTAGTGCTCGTGTAACCGGTTTCGTCAGCCGAACGACAACCTTCGCCTTGATCCAAAACTGCTTATCGTTGACAATACCTTGAACTTCGTCCAGCTTCACCTGACTCTCTTTGTCCGTGTAGTGCTTCATAAGCTCCGAGTCCGCCAAAGCTGCTTTCTGCGTTGTCTTGTTGCGAACGACGCTCTTGATGCATTTTTCTTGAGCGTACCATCTCGTTGACACAGGGACCGCTAACTCGCCTGCCTTCCTTGCTTTTTGTAGCTGGCGCCGGTAACGCCGAACTTGATCGAGCAGCAGGTGTCTAGCGCGCACAAACTTGACGATCTTGATGGCCTTCTTCAGCACGTCTCCAAACAACTTGATCTTGAAGATATCCTTCAGGAGCAGGTTGATGGCGTGCGCCGAGCATCCGTTGAAGACCACGTTTGGGTGCTTAGCTTCAACCAGTCGGCCAGCCTTTTTCGTGTTGGCTGCGTTGTCCGACACAACGGCGGAGACTTTGAACAAGCGACGGGTTCTTTGGCCGGCAATGGGCTCGCTCACTCACTCGGCGAAGCTGGCGGCCATGTAGAGCGCCAGGAACCCCAGCGCCGGCCACGCCTTCTACCTCAGCAATGACTCGCAGAAGCTCCGATGCCATGTAGTCCCCCGTGTGTGCCTCAGAACCCGTAGAACCCGATGACCACATCATTGGACGCATGACGGGTGACCACAACACGTAGTTCACGATACTCTCGCGGTTTACGTTGGACCAGCCGTCAGTGATGATAACCAGAAACGTTTGCTTTGAAAGAAGCTCAGCCAGGTTGGCCTTCTCCAGTTCATAGGCTTTCACGAGCAGGGTGGTCGCTAGCGCCTGCCGGGTTGGGAGCTTCAACGCAGGAGTCAGACGCTTAAACAGCTTGCGCATGTACGCATTCTCGATCGCGCGGAACTGGATTCAAGCAGTGTAGAAGACCATCGCGATGTCCAGATGAATGCTTGATTCCTCCTCCTTGCTGAGTACGATTGGGGAATTTGTTGCTGGAGAGCCACTGTAACTTGTGTGACGGCTCTTCGACGGCGAAAACATCCCAGGCCTTGCCTTACGCTTCTTCTGCGCGTCGTACGTTGCCCAGGTGGCCTTCGTTGTCGCTGGGGCTCTGGAGCAGATGTGGATATGTGGATAGAGATGACGGCCGGGCTGGGCATTCATGATCAATGCACCGCAGTGACGGCACGACACATCGGGGTGGGGCTTCGTCGGCTTGGACTTCGGGACGACGACATCGAACTCGCCCCATACAGGGTCGTCCTTGCGGCCCATCGGAGTCGCGGCCCAGTTGTAGAGGACTTGTGTAGCCCGTAGGAAGTTGACTTGTGAAGCAAAGACTTGCGGGGATTTCGAGACGTGCTGCGCGCAGCGTACGAGTAAGGAGAAGATGATGGATGTGGTCGAGCAACCCAAAGTCTACACTGTATGTCCTTGGCAGCATTCCCCTGCACTCGGTCAGACAGCGCGGGAAGCCTTAAGCGCGGCCCACATCGAGGTATTCGAAGCGCTTAAAAGTGGAGTGTGTGAAGGTCAACTTCAAGGGGATAAGTACCTCGATAATTACGAAAGTGACCGCACCATTTTTCCTCTCGCAGAAATATTTAACGTATTTAACGTTAAAAACATTGTTTGCAATCATATCTATTAACTCATTTTGAGCAGCATAACAACTCTAGCTGTCGCTACCCATCGGCACGTGGATCCCACGGTGGAGACCCGAGGAGTCCCCCAGGGGCCCCGGGCCAGGGCCGTGGCCAAGTCAGCCGTGGTGTCAATGCACGCGGCAGAAGGCTGGCCGTCACGGTTACCGTGCGCTAACGGTACTGTAGTTGAAGCTTGCCACGACCGTCTCAGGTGGCATGCTGCCAGCTTTGATACCAGAACCCTGCAGGCTGCAGTACAGCCGCAGTGGAGATCAACTGGTGCATTGCCGGCTGGAAGTATTGTGAGTTCTACTCTAATTTTCCGATCGGCGGATTGAATCGACCGCAAACCGCCGGGGCCCCTGTCCAACCGACCATTGCAAACATCAAGTCATTTGCCGAATCGCCGGCCAACAAACATATGGTTCTGTGCCCGCATGTCAAGCCCAATCCGTACTTAGTAGGGAGTCAAGGGGGCATAGCCGGGCGACCATAGTCAACCCAAGTGCTTTGGCGATTCGCCCAAAACAGACCCGATTCGGCGAATTTGGCCGGAATTCACAATAATCCTCGAGCAGAAGTGCACAGTATTTTACCACCCGTCGCTTATGAGCAAGTGGGCTTTTCAAATGGGTACAAATGTCTAAATACGGTGCTTCTAAAAACGTCTTACAAGAGTTTGAACGGCTTCCGTCGATCTGTGTGAGTGAAATAGCAGAGGCCTGAGCTTCCGCATGAAAACTGCTTCGTGTCAGAACCATGGTATGTTTAGGTCAGCCATATTTATAATCGCAAGTAATTAGACGCCAAGGAGTTTTTTTTAGGTTGTCCCAACCTCTTCATTTCCCACATTGCGCTTCTCTCACTTCGCCGCAAAACCAGCTTACTCAAAGCAGGCAACTTCAAACAACCATCATGTGCCCAATGCGCTAAGTTAGTTTTCAACAACCCCAATCCCCCCCAAGAAAAAATGAAGCTATGGCTAAATAGCGAACGGACCCGTTGCCACAACTCGGAGCTAGTTTTGAGTTTTGTATTGCGGGGGTCTGGAAGTGCAACCCCCAACATTCGGAGCTTGCGATGTTTCTTACTTCTCTGTTCCACAAAACTATGCAGCAGAACCTCATCATCAACAATGTGTGGTACACATAACTTCATATGATTGGATAAAATATGCCCCATCGCATAATATTTTCCAATTAAAACGCAAAAGCGCTCGCGATGGCATCTTATTGGTCATTATCACCACTGGGGTCCGGACCGGGACCGGTCAGCACTGGTGGTTTTCGATCAAATCATTGTAGTTATCTCACGTTTTGGGGGTGAAATAACTGTTTATTTGACGAGGGATCTTCTAGATGCTGGTTGGGCAAAATTACATCAAATTTTGCGGCTAGGGGCCAAGCCGCTAGACGCGCGCCAAGCCAGCACGGAAAGAAGAGACTCGAGTGCAGGGGGCAGCTTGGAGCAATGGGCAGCACGGAGGCAGAGACTCGAATGCAGGTCGCCCTGAAGGAGTCTGTCCAGCGGACCTACGAGAAGGCCACTACCCTTCGACCTAAGAACACGCAGAGAGCATACAGCAGTCGGCAGCAGGAGTTCTTAGACTGGTGCTCGGAAAAAAAAGCAGCATTAATAACCTGACCCGGTTTACAGTTACTGGTGAGAAGCTCCATCTCTTCCTACAAGAGCGCGTAATTGGCCGGACCAAGCGCCACAAGAGTGGAAATACACCCAGCGACAGAATTGAAACCGTCGGACGTTCTACTGCGAACTCCTACGTTGCTGCGATGGTTAACCTATGGAAGCAGCAATCTCGGGCTAAAGTGAACAGCAATCCCTCCCCCAGAGACGAAGCTGCGACGACCCTATTGAAGTTGACAGAGTACGAAGAAGACGAGAGGAAGCGGAAAGTTTTTGAGGACCGTGGAGCTGATACACTACTGGATGGCTATACGACAATCGGTCAAGTTAAGGAGATAGCTCGGTATTTCTGGACACCGGCACGCGATTCAGGCAAAAACTTGCGGAATTTGGTTGCTTTCTACTGAGCCATGAGAGGAGAGTCGGCGCGAATGATGGAATTGGCAGACTTACACTCGATTGTTCACGAAAACGAGGGCTACACGCCATGCAGGGCTCTGGTTATGGTGATGCGACAGGGTAAAAACAACCAAGTGGGGCGCATTGAAGTCGGCGCTTGCATGCGCAATAAGCATGTCGAGATCTGCCCCCATGGAATTCTTGGATTTTACTTGTTTTGGCGTTGGCATGTGGATGGCGAGGCATTTCCCGACTTTACGTCTTCAGAGCGCTGGTATCCGATAAAGCTCTTGAAAACAGGTAAACACACCACGAAACCAATGTCGTACAAAGTTCACAATGCAGCTATCACAGCGGCGTTGAAACTTGTCGGCGTCCACAGCAAAGCGAAAACTTACGTCGGCCGCGGATCCGGATCGCGTATGGCGGACTGAGGAGGCGCAAGTGAGTCCCAGATCCGTCGTTTGGGTCGGTGGAATGGCCAATCAATGTAGAAATGTTACCTCACATCTCTTCCGAGGCAGGCGATGCACACACTTGCGGGTTTTGAACCGAGTATTGGGAGCTTTTTTGTTGCGCGAGCTTCTGTTGATCCCCCGCTAGCATTACAGAGTATGATATTTCCGCAGGTGGAGGTTTGGCAACAGGCCATTGCTTCAGGAACAGCGGAACAATCGCTCGCGGCCGGAGGTTTTCTCGAGTTGCTCCAATATCTCCGTAAGGTCGTCCTCCAGGATGCTGTATTTTTGCAGAAATCCGCACCAACACACCCAGTTCGGCAGCACAGCATATTTCAATCCCAGGAGTTCACGGAATTTAACAGTGAGGTTATGCAAGCTGTTGACGCAATGGAAGATCCAACTGAACAGCGTCTTCAGAAAGCTGTACCGGTGTTAAACGTCAAAATCGACGGGCTACACCAGGATTTCAAGAGTTCTTTAGCGCAAGTCTGCTCGACCATGCGGACGGTTCAAGGTAGCCTCAGTGACGTAATGCGCGTGTTGGCACCTCTGTAAGGCGGCACTGCTGTTGTACAAGTTTAGCTTCTATCTGGTGGGCGCGAAGGCGACGGCGATACCGCTCATGTAGTGCCGTCAGCTTCGCCAATAGCTATTGACGTGCAAAGTGGTCGGTCAAAGTATTAACTTCGGCGGGGGTTGGCTACTGTGCCGGACTTGTGGAAAGAATGGTCGGTCGGCTTAGATGGCGCCAGAGCTGTCCGAGATCTCGAGGATCAGTTTGGCACAAAGTGGTGTAGTGCGGACGAACGACGGTTCTTCAATAGAAGGCGGCCAATTTACAGCTTAGTCGCTGCGGTTGCAGATGATATTCTCACGTCGGCTCGGGTGTCTGACGTCGATGCAACTAATCTAGCCGTGCAAGTATTGGAGGAGTACCGGCGTACCCATAACAAATCTCTAAACTGGATAGCGAAACATGCGGGCGAGATCAAAGATGCTGTCCAAGCTATTGCTGTATCTCGCTGCTCCGTTTCCACGACTAGTATCTCCGATCCCAGACCCAACAATTGAGACCACACTCCGCGATGCCAACCGTATGTTGCAATATTTCAGAACTCGTCAATAGTCGGACGTATGTGTTCACCGTAGTCCTACGGATGACGCGCGAGGAATCACAGTTTGAACAGTGGAGCAACGCTAAATCTAGTTGAATACATACAGGATGAAGTACTACAAGTCGCACTTGAGAATATCGCCAAGCGGTCAGTATCGACCACAGAAAAACATGACGAACGCACCTCCTTTCTATTAACCCGTGGGTACTGTTTGAACCGCAGTGATCCTACGCGGTACCGCATTACATCAATGCGGTATCGCAGTGTTACAGTGCGGTACAGCAGTATTACAGTGCGGTACCGCAGTGTTACAATGCGGTACCGCAGTGATGTATTGCGGTAGGTACCGCGGTGATGTTTTGCGGTAGGTACCGCAGTTATGCTTTGCAGTACCATAGCGTATTTTTGCGGTACTACATATTCCGATACTTGCTGCATTGAGCCATAACGTCAATAACCGGAACCATGTTAAAAAGAAGTTGATTGTGTTTCTACTCACCGGGTGCTACAATCGATCACGCTGGAGATATAGTCCTATACAACTTAGCTCGGTATGCTGCTGCCTTCTTGACGCCGAGATCACCCTCTGTCCACGCGGCGAACTTCTCCTCGATCGATCCAGGCTTCTCGGCTGCAATGTGTTTTGAAATCACATCCATGTAATGAAGCACGTTAACTCCACAGTCGATCCAATTTAATTGCTGGGGCTTGGTCAAATGGACAAAGGTGCTCCACTCAAACGGAGCCGAAGATTCTGCTTGGGATTTATGGGTCTCTGATAGGACCCATTGCAGAACGTCAAAAACATACGCCGAGCTGTGAGCATTTTTCATCGAGTTGACGTGATAAACTTTTATTGGACCCGGGTGCATGGGGTTCTCAATTACCAAAAAGCTGTAGTGGTTGCGACCCGATACTGGGAGAAGCACATATTGGTAGACCGACCAGACAAACAATGCGACTAGGTCAGCCAACAGTCGGCGTCTTCGTTTCGGCTTTCGCGTGAATCGTGCAGTCTCCATCAATACGTACAACTCCGAGTCACATACGCGAATTAATCTGTCGTTATCTCCACTCCGGGTGTCCTTCTTCTTACACCGCGTCGGAGGGAGATCGTTAACACAAGCTGCTCACCTAAGCACCTAGGGAGCGTCTCGGTAAGCAGGGTCTCTTCCAGTGCGAGGCCGTTCAGTGTCGACCAGACGTTACTGGCCTGCACGCATGGCTAGGATAGGGATGGCTAGGAGGAAACGTTATAAGCACTAGTGGTCGGGTAGCCCCACTAGCTGTTCCCAGCTCATAAAGCCCGGTTATATACAGCAGGCAGCAAGAGCCCTTCGCACACTGGCACATGCGAGCTCCGCACCACTCGGCCGAGGTGCTCCAACACCACAGCCCCTGTGGTCTCTCTCCACAGTCCTGCCGCCCTACCCTAACACTGCCCTCATCTGTGCACTGGCCTACCACTGCCATACCTTCGCTATTGCCGTCGCTTTGGCCGACGCTCTTCGTCGCTGCTCCAAAGACCGGAAACCCGTGCGTTCGGCGCAACTCGTGTATATTAGTCTTGACTCTCCACAATCCTGTGAAAACCGCAACTGAGGGTCGAGTCGGCCGACCGCCGCTCGGTATCCTCCTACTCAATCCTATCCCCGCTGTATCTACTCCTACGCACGGGCGCCTGCCTACCTACTGGACCTCTCCCTCTTCGACTCCTTCTCCGTGCTCGTGGCCTCACAGCCTCACGTTCCTGTCTTTGACCTCGCCTCTCCTCACTCGTATACTCCCTCGCCTTTGTCCCGTCGTGTCGCCCCACGCCCTGCGATCTTCTGTCGTCGCCATCGCCAACTTCAACCTCCCACTGCTTGCTAAGTGACCGCCTTCAGCCGGTGGCACTAGTCCACTGGCCTGCCCTCTTCACCACACGCCTCCTGTCGTACACCACGACCCGATCTGGCCGATGTCCACCACACTACTCGTCCGTCAAGTCGATCACCAGCGCGCGATCGTCTGGCGCTGCCTGTTCGTGGCCCTTCGTCACATGACCGGCCATCCAACTACACGCCATCCCCGGCTCCAAGGTCGTCCTCGACCTTGGCAGCATCTTCGAGCTGCTCGAACTCTGCTTCCGTGAGCCATCGCCGTCCCGCAGGTCGTCCTGGCCCCGTACTCCACTTGGTGCTCACGCACGTAGCGTCCTGCGCGGTCGCGCACTCGCCGGGGTGCTCGTTCAACAGTGTAGCCAGCGGTCTCCACTTGCAGGAGCTCCGGCATTGGCGGCTGCCATCGTGCTCGTCCTCGTCCGCGCAGCATATCCACCGCCGCACCTTGTTCGTCGCGACCCTCTGCGTCTTCGTCACCGCCGACAGCTTCTCCGACGCGCACGTGCTCGTCTTGCCCTTCGCCACTTCTTCGCGCAGCGCCTCCCTTGTCACCATCAGGTTCTTCACCAGCATGAACCCCAGTAGCTCTGTCTGCACCAACCGTCTTCGCTTCTGCGGCTTCCGACTCGTCACGCGCAGCTTGCCGTCGTGCTACTCGAGCTTCACGAGCGTCGGTTTCTCGACGTCGTCGCTGCTTCGTCTCTTCACTGGCCTTGGCTTCGACATCTGCTTCCACCTTGCGCTTCCGTACTCGATTCCTTACTAGCAGCTTTGGCTGCGCCACCAAGCTCGTCCTCGCCGTTTCGCGACTACTGGGTGCACGGACCGCTGGAGCACGCGCTACTCCACCGGTCACTTCACCCACTGCATCGTGTCGTTTCTCTTCCGCGTCTTGTCCGGCCAGATTTGCACTGGTCGGCACGGGCTCTCCTGCTCCGCCCGTCGTGGATTCTCCGCCACCAGTCGTCTCCTTCGTACTTCGCCGTACGACACTGCTCTCCTCCGCTTGCGACGTCATTTGGCCTTCTTCTCGGCCTTCAGTCACTACTCTTCCGTCGACTGATGCGCCCGCGTGCGCTGTAGCGACAGCACTTCTGCCATTGTGCTGTCCCTCGTCCTGTCCGTCACCGGGCTGCACTGCGACTTGCTCCTCGTCGCCGCCGTCGCTCCTCCGCAGCTCTGCGTCGTCGTCCTCCAGTTCCGGCTCTGTGATGATCTTCTCCGCAATCACTCCAACGAGTCGCTCGGACAGCGGCTCGACACCAAGAAGCTGCAGTGGACGATTGAATGCTCGTCCGTGTCGTCGCGCACGACCTCCCAGTTGTCGACCCCTGCCGACAGCACGATCCTCGCCGGGCCCACCCACTGATGGGCCAACTTCGAGATGACCTTGCCTCGTGGAGGCTTGAGCACCCACACCAAGTCTCCAACTTCGAACGTCGTGTCCTGCCGAACACGCCGATTGTAGTACCTCTCGCGACGCAGTTGGTCCTTCGCCAAATGCTGCGTACGCTGCTTCCGTGGCCCTTGCCATGTTGTCGACCAGCTTGCGGTAGTACACCGCAAACGGCCCGGTCTGCGTGACGCCGCTGCTGCGAAGCAGCTCGCTCGGCGCGCGCAGCTTCCTTCCCATCATGAGCTCATTCGGGCTGTAGCCTGTGCCCGAGTGGCCCGCCCCGTTGTACGCGTACACTGCTCAGTGCAGCCACTGATCCCAATCGTCCTGAGCCTCCGCCACATACATCGCCACCATGTCCTTCCAGGACCGATGGAAGCGTTCCATCAGCCCCAGCAAGGCCGGTCTGTAGGGTACAGGCGTGATCTGCTTAGCCTGTAGAGCCTTCACCAACGAGTCCAACACCTTGCCTTTCAACTCCGGCGCTCCGTCCATGACGACCTCACGCATGGGGCCGTACACGAACACCAACTTGTCCGCAATGAACTTCGCGATGTCCGGCGCGGTGTGCGTGGGCACAGCCGCCACCACCGAATACCTCGTAGCGTAGTCTATCGCCGCCACTACATACCGATTGCCCTCCGGCGTGACGGGCAACGGCCCCGCCACGTCGAGCGCCCAGCGATCACCTGCATTTCCCACGCTCTGACTTCTCAGCAGGGGAATCACCTCCTTCGGTTTCGTCTTCCTCGGCCCGCAGTCTCTGCATGATTGCACCCGTCTCCTTACGTAGGCCCGCATATCTGGCCACCAGTAGCTCCTTGTCACGCGCTCGTATGTCTGAGGCGTGCGCAAATGGCACGAGTAGATCGAGTCATGACCTTCTCTCAACGCTGCCGTCCACAGCGCCGTAGGTAGCACCACTCTCTTACTGCCGTCACTTTGGACAAAGTGGACGACTTCGTCTTCGACCACAATAGCCCTGTCACGGTATTTGCCCTTCCGCCTGAGGTTCTTCACCGTGCGATCCTTCGTCTGCTCGTCACGAATGACACGGTTAGTCAGCTGCTCGTCGCTGGCTGCCCCGTCGACTACCGCTGCTCGTTGCTCCGATGCTCCTACCGCTGCTCCTACCGGCGCCCTCGACAACGCGTCAGCCACGACGTTGTTTGAGCCCGGCCTGTAGATAATCTCGAAGTCGTATTCTTGAAGTTGTAGAGCCCAGCGGTTCAGCCGTCCGGTCCACTCCTTCGACGTCATCAACCACTTTAGCGCCGCGTGATCCGTCACGAGCTCAAACTTGCGTCCGTACAGGTAAGGTCTAAACAGTTTGACTGCCCAAACCACCGCTGCACTGTGATTGTGTACGCTGCCACTGTCTCCGAATTAATCTTAGAAGCGTAGGCGATCGATTGCTCGCCCTGCCCCTGATATTGGGTCAGCGCGGCCCCGAGGCCCACCTTCGACGCGTCCGTGACTAACCGGAAGGTCTTTGCAAAGTCCGGGTAGGCCAACAGAGGCCTCTGCGTCAACTCCATCTTCAGCCGCTCAAATGCCTCTTGCTGTGGCTCTGCCCATCGCCACACAACCACCTTCCGTAGCAATAGTGTCATAGGCGCTGC
This sequence comes from Phytophthora sojae, assembly GCF_000149755.1. Classification (NCBI taxonomy): domain Eukaryota; phylum Oomycota; class Peronosporomycetes; order Peronosporales; family Peronosporaceae; genus Phytophthora; species Phytophthora sojae. The sequence goes on from NW_009258116.1 coordinate 11,266,810, forward strand.
CTTACTCGCGAAATCCAGCACAAAGCGCCGATAGTAGCCCGCCATATGTACAAATCGCTTCACTGCAGCAGCATCTGTCGGTGTTGGAAACCGTACGACGCTGTCCACCAAACTCGCTATCGGCCTCACTCCGTCACCGTCACGTTCATGTCCTAGGTAGTTCAGACGTGTCGACGCGAAGGCACACTTGCTTGCCATCAGCGACAGACCCGCGCTCGACAATCTTTCCAGCACAGACGCCAAGTGCACGACGTGATGTACCACATTCCCTTAGAGAAGACAATAACATCATCTAAATAGACCAAACAGCTTTGCCATGTTAGTCCCCGTAACACTGCGTCCATCATCCTGACATAATGGGATTGGAGATTTTCGCGGATTCCCCGAGCTGCGCCTGTGATTGGTTGGCTCAGAGGCTCACTACGGGAGAGAGAGGCAGTGACACGTGGCGTATGGGAAAAGCGGATCCCGGCCGGACTCGCGTTGGCAGTGTACAAGGTTTGGTGACCCCGGATGGAGATGTCCCCAAGAGCGGACCCCGGCTGGAACCAAGTACCAAACGAGAGGCAAAGCCCAAGGGAGCGTAGAAGTGCCTCCGACTGGAGGCCGCCTGCTCTTGGTGCACTGTACAACGCAAGAGGAGCCCGACCGGATCGAGTGAAGACCCAGAAACCGTGAAGCTGTCCAAGACATCCCGGATGTGAAGCCCAAGTGGAGTGTGATCCCGTTTGGAGATAATCATGAATCCCGAATGGAGATACCAAGATACCATCCCAGATGTGAAGATCCAGTATACAAAGTCCAAGATGTTTCCGACCGACCAAGCCGACCAGCCAAGATCTGTTCGGATTCCGTGGAACATTGAACTTCGCTTGCGTACCCAGTGATGATTATACTTGCTGGAAGTATGTTACGAGGGACCGCGGACGATTACGACGACAAGACCATAGTGAAGACAAGTCAAGATGGAGTGCATGTGAAGATCGACAGAAGATAGCCAGACAGACAGAGAGAGTGACCACAGATAACAGATAAACAGAGTTCGTTTTGCCAAGGATCGCGCAAGTGAGTTGGAGCAGCCTACCGGGCGTGCATTCCCGGAGGACCGACTAAGTCTACGTGTGAGGGCCCAGCAACTGTGACATCTGGGTCGAGCTCCCGCAACAAAGTCCAGTCCAAGTTGGGGTGAGTACCGGGCGACAACCCGAAGTTGATCCATCCCATTTCATTTCCTAGTTGCGGTTGAGCTCGTCCAGACCAGGCAGGTCCCGCATTTCATATTACCGATTACCTTGTCACCCCGGTTGGAGTAGCCCCGGGTGGGAAGTATTGATTTAAGAGCTATTGTGTGATAGGGGGTATTTGATTGTGTTAGTTTCCCTCAGTACTTGAGGGAGGTGCGCGTGAGCCAAAGCCGTCCGGGATTGACCAGTATCCCGGAGTCCGGCTGGAGTTGACTGGAGTAGTGACCGACCCTTTCACGGTCCAAAAGAATAAGGAAGGGCTACGTGTTTGTATATAACTCTGTATCTGTTTGTATTGTTTGGTTGTCTAAAGACTGTCAGAGGCGACGTCCAGGAAGGTTACGTTCTGCCCTGCTACCTAGCGACCTACAAGTATCAAGACAACTCATCCACGGTCGAAGGCCCCTGGTTACGAAGACAAACGAACCCACAGGGATGGTTCACAAGGACACACGCCACCCCGGTTGGAGCGTACATCTAAGTGTACTATCTCCGGCTAGGGTTTGTTCTGGGTGCACCCCATTCGGGAGTCTACACCCGGGACGCGCTAAAGCTATACACCTGGGCGGTCAGGCGTTCACCCGCCTCGCCTCCATCCTCTGAAATGTCCCCGGCGCATTCGCCAAGCCGAATGGCATTCGCACAAATCTGAAGAGTCCTTTCCTCGTGATGAAGCCAGTCTTGTCTCGGTCCTTCTCTGCTACCGGCACCTGCCAGTACCCGGCATGCAGATCCAGGCTGGTGAAACGTCTGGCACCGTGCAAGTTGTCCAGAGTATCATCGATGCGAGGTAAGGGGTAGACGTCACGCTTCGCAATTGCATTGAGGAGCCTGTATTCGATACAAAATCTCACCGTACCGTCCTTCTTTCTAACCAGCACGACTGGAAAGCCCCACGCACCGTTCCCTTCCTCGATGAAGGAAGGGCTACGTGTTTGTATATAACTCTGTATCTGTTTGTATTGTTTGGTTGTCTAAAGACTGTCAGAGGCGACGTCCAGGAAGGTTACGTTCTGCCCTGCTACCTAGCGACC